>NW_005842065.1:544485-549567 GCF_000455745.1 Alligator sinensis | reverse complement strand
GGGGGGGCAGGGGCGGGGGGGGGGGGGGTGGGGAGTTAAGGGCAGTGCTATCCATGAGACCCCGCCCCATAGCCCTCTCCCATCTTATAGCACAGCCTGCTGTACCACCTCCTTGCTGGAAGGGGGCAGCCATGGTAGGAGCCCAGGCCAGGACTGTTTGTTGGGTTGGGGTAGGTGTAGGATGGGGGCAGAGAAGGGAGCCAGTGCTTTCCATTAGACCCACATTCCCCCCACCCTTTTCCCCTCTGCCATTCCACTGCACTACCTCACCCCAGGGGCAGTGCAGCTTTAGGTGAACCGTAAGTCTAGGTGGGGGGACCTCATGCCCATTGGGCTAGAAGGAAGATGGATGGAAGATGGCAGAGAAGGGAGTGTGAGCTTCCCCTCAACCCTACATCCCTCCTACCCCATCACGCACCTGTCTTACCCCTTCCCCCCACACCAGCAGAAGCACCACTCTGGGTGAACTCTAGATCTACATGGTAGAAATCCAAGCCATGGGTTAGGTTGGTGTAGGATGGGGGTAGGGGAAAAAACAGTGGACAAGGGAGTCAAGAGCTTTCCATTACATCTATACCCCTCTGCCCCATCTCACAGGGCCCATCTTACCACCACTCTTGCCAAGCTCAGGAGGAAGGGGATGATAGCAGACAATGGAGACCGAGCTTCCCGATGAACTTATATAGCCCCCTTGCCATTATACATGGCCTCTTACCCCCACGCCACCAACAGGGTCACACCGCTTTGGCCATACTAGCTCTACAAGGTGGGACTCCATGCCCTATTCGGTTGGATGTAAGATAGCAGCTCTCCATCAGACCAAGAGACCTCCCCTCTGCCCCATCACACAACCTGTCTTACCCCCAACCCACCACCAATGGACAGAGCTGCTCTTACCAAACTCTAGGTGTACAATGTGGGAATCCATACCTCACTGAGTTGGGTAGGGTGTAGGATTACGTGTGGGGAAGACAGACAGTTTTCTATTAGACCTATAGAGCCGCACCTACCAATCACCCACAGCCTGCTCTGCCTTCACCAGGGGGTGACACCATTCTTGCCAGCCTGTAGGTCTACAAGGTGGGAATCCATGCCATTTTGAGTTGAGTGGATGATTGAGGGAGGGAAGATTTTGGACAAGGGAGTCAGTGCTTTTCATCAGACCTACATACCCCTCCACCACCACCACACAGCTTGTCTAACCCCCACACTGCCACCATGGGGCAACACCATTCTTGCCAAATTCTAAGTCTACAAGGTGGGAATCCATGCCAGGTTGGGTTGGGTTGGGTGCTGGACGGAATACAGAGGAAGGGGAAGCCCCGGGAGGGTTTCCTAGGCCACTTCCTCCTCTGCCTCCTCCTCAAACTCCCCCTCCTCAGCCGTGGCATCCTGGTACTGCTGGTACTCAGACACCAGGTCGTTCATGTTGCTCTCAGCCTCCGTGAACTCCATCTCGTCCATGCCCTCGCCTGTGTACCAGTGGAGGAAAGCCTTGCGGCGAAACATGGCCGTGAACTGCTCCGAGATGCGCTTGAAGAGCTCCTGGATGGCCGTGCTGTTGCCGATGAAGGTGGCAGCCATCTTGAGCCCCCGCGGTGGGATGTCGCATACTGCTGTTTTGACATTGTTGGGGATCCACTCCACGAAGTAGCTCGAGTTCTTGTTTTGGACATTCAGCATCTGCTCGTCCACCTCTTTCATGGACATACGGCCCCGGAAGACAGCTGCCACTGTGAGGTAGCGCCCGTGGCGGGGGTCACAAGCTGCCATCATGTTCTTGGCATCGAACATCTGCTGGGTCAACTCGGGCACTGTGAGAGCTCGGTACTGCTGGCTCCCGCGGCTGGTAAGTGGGGCGAAGCCAGGCATAAAGAAGTGGAGTCGGGGGAAGGGAACCATGTTGACAGCCAGCTTGCGGAGGTCGGCATTGAGCTGGCCGGGGAAACGGAGACACGTGGTGACGCCGCTCATGGTGGCCGAGACCAAGTGATTGAGGTCACCATAGGTGGGCGTGGTGAGCTTGAGGGTGCGGAAGCAGATGTCATACAGGGCCTCGTTGTCAATACAGTAGGTTTCGTCCGTGTTCTCCACCAGCTGGTGCACGGACAGCGTGGCATTGTAAGGCTCCACCACCGTATCCGAGACCTTGGGTGAGGGCACCACGCTGAAGGTGTTCATGATGCGGTCAGGGTACTCCTCCCGGATCTTGCTGATGAGCAGTGTGCCCATGCCTGAGCCCGTGCCCCCACCCAGCGAGTGGGTGAGCTGGAAGCCCTGCAGGCAGTCGCAGCTTTCTGCCTCCTTCCTCACCACGTCCAGGACTGAGTCTACCAGTTCAGCCCCTTCTGTGTAGTGTCCCTTGGCCCAGTTGTTGCCTGCACCACTTTGACCTGGGGGGAAGTGGGGGGGGGGGTGTTAGGGTCTCAGTTGCCCCCTAGCCCCACTTCTGGAAATGGGGAGAAGGTGGTGGGTCTGGTTACCATCCTGGGAGGGGTGGGGGATTGTGCAAGGCTGCAGGTTCATTTCTACCCAGGTCCCCCCCCCCCAACCCACTCAAGCTGCAGCTGGTGGGTGCATGGAGCTGGCCAGATCTCAACTTTACTGCCCCACACCAGGAGAGCACCCAAAGGTTCTGCCTACTTCTTCCCATCTAGGTCTCCCCCTACCTGGGATGGTTTTTGGGTGAAGCGGAGGTGAGGAGGCAGCTGGGATGGGGATCCCCACCTCCATGTCAGCTTCCCTCCTAGCCCAAGCCAGTGTGTTGAGTCCACCAGGTCCCAGCCTTGCCACCCAACACTGGGATAGCACCCAAAGGGTCCTCTCCCTTTCATGAAAATTTCTGCCTGGGATGGATTTGGTGCTAGGGGAGGGGGGATATCCCCACTTCCACCTAGGCCCCCAGCCCAACTCAAGCTGCAGCTGGTGGGTGCGTTGGAGTTAACCGTTACCCAGATCTATCCCACCAGTTGGAGGGGGGAGCCCATGGGTACTCTCTATCCCATGTAGGTATCTCCCCAACCTTGGATGGCTTGGGAGGGGGTCCCCATCTCCACTCAGATGCCCCCCTCCTCCCAGCTCAACCTGCAGCTGTGGGGTGGGGGTTGAGCTGGCCAGGTCTCAGCCCCACCACCACACACTGGGATAGCACCTATGTGGTCCCCCTGCTCCTTCCCATTTAGGTCTCCCTCAGCCTCTGATGACTTTTTTTTTTTTTGGGGTGGGGGGGGGAAGAAGAGGGTGGACAGGGCTAGGGAACGTTTCTACCTTCACCCCAGCCCCACCTAGCCCAAGCCACAGCTGGTGGGTATGCAGAGTCCACCAGGTCTCAGCCCTGCCACCCCCCACTGGGATAGTGCCCCTACCCCACTCCTCCCATCTAGGTCTCCCCCAGTTGGGATGGCTTGAGGGTGGAGTTCCAGCTCCACCTAGACCCTCCCACCTCAAGCCAGGGCCATGAGATGCAACAAGTTGAGCCAGTCTCAGCTCCAGGGGTCTGTACAACACCCCCCACCCCATCTCAGGCAGCACGGAGGCTGCTGCTTCCAATTCGAACCTCCCCCTGCCTAGTAAGAACCCAGGAGTCTCAGTTGCCCCCCAGCCCCACTTCTGGAAGCATCCCATGGGGCACTGAAATCCAGCAAGTCCCCCCCCCCCCTTAGCCCAGTGTTAAGAACCCAGGAGTCTCAGCTCTCAGCCATGCCTCCTTGCCATGCTTCTTTGGCCCCCTGATTGGGGATGGGGATGGGGATGGGACCATGGGTTGGGGCCTTACCGAACACGAAGTTGTCAGGCCGGAAGATCTGTCCAAAGGGGCCGGAGCGCACCGAGTCCATGGTGCCTGGTTCCAGGTCCACCAGCACTGCACGGGGAACATACTTCCCACCTGGGGGTGGCAGGGTGAAATCAGAGGGCAACAGGATGCCCCCCCCACCCCTTAACCCTTGCCTCCCACTCTGGCAGGTGCACAGGGGGTCTTCAAGGCCCCTTTAAAAGAGCAAAGAGGAGAGAATCCAGGCATCTGGGGGACCCCCCCACTGCACTGGGCCCCCCCCCCACAAGCCTGCCTGGACTGTAACCCAGGCATGTGGATTCCCAGCCCCACTCTGCTCTAATCCCTCCAGCCCTCACCCTCCTCCCAAAGCCGGGAGAGAACTCAGGCATCCGGGGTCCCAGCCTCACCTACTCCAACCCACTGGATCCCCCCCCCCACAGAAGCCAGGTGTTCAGGCCTCTCTAGCTTATGTGCTGGATGCCAGTGTCTAGCCCCTGGGTGTTGGGCATGAAATCCAGGCTTCTAGCCCCCCTGCTCCTCTCAGAGGTGGGAAGGAACCCAGGCATCCTAGCTCCTACCCCAACCCACTGGACACCAGCCTTCCCAACCACTACAGGGCAAGGGATGGAACCCAGGCACCAGGCTCATACTCCAGCCCAACATCCCCCAACAGACTCTCCTCCACCCCAAACCTTCCCCCAAGGGCAAAGGAAGGAACCCAGGCACCCACATGCCCCTTCCTCCTACACCCTGCCCCACCCTCCCGGAGGCCCCCTCAGCCTAGCCCAGCCCAGCCCCATCCCCATCCCTGACCTGTGGCTTCATTGTAGTAGACATTGATGCGCTCCAGCTGCAGGTCGCTATCGCCGTGGTAGGTGCCTGTGGGGTCAATGCCATGCTCATCGCTGATCACCTCCCAGAACTGTGGGGCCGCAGGCAGCAAGGAGTTAGAGGTCAGCAGGGTCTCTCCCCCACTCCAGCTTCCTCCTTTCCCCCCAACCAGGATTGCAGGGCCACAAGCAGCAAGGGGTTAAATGTGTCTGGGGCAGGGGGCAGGGTCTGCCCCAGACCTGCATAGGGGGGTCCCTACAACACCCCCCCCCCCCAAGAAATGCAGGGTGAGGGGTAGGAATGGTCCAGCCTCCTTCTCTAGAACTTGGAGAAGAAATAACCCAGGTGTCCTGGCTCCTCCCACCCCACCAGCACTTATCTGGGACAAGGGGAAAGAACCCAGCTGTCCTGATTCCACCCCCCACCCCAAACCTGGGGAGAGAACCTGGCAGGGCTCCCTCTTTCCCCTGCCTGCC
>NW_005842065.1:542936-544410 GCF_000455745.1 Alligator sinensis | reverse complement strand
ATACCCTCTACCCCACTCCTGCCCCTTCAGGTCCCCCTCACAGCCATCATCCCTTCCCCCTTCAGTTCCCTGCCCCACTCCCTCCCCTGCAGGGCCCTCAGTTCCCCTGCCTCACCTTCCCCCATCAGTTCCTTCCTGACCCCAGCTGACACCCCCCTGCCCTGAAGCCTGAAAACAGCTCCTGACAGCCTGGAGACCAGCTGCTGCCCCTGGAACCTGACACTGAGACCCTGCCACCTCACCCCTCCCTTGTCTCCAGGGAAGGAGACATTAATTAGCAAATGGATTAATTAATTAATGAACACCCTGGGAGGGGTGGAAAAATCAAGGCAGGGGCTGGGCTGGGCTGGGCAGAGCTCCGATAAAAATCCCCAGAGGCAAGAGGCTTGCCCTGCAGCAAAGGATCAGGGCCCTATGGGGCTAGTGTATCCCCCCACCCTTGCTTAAACCCACTGGACCTCCCCCACATTTCTTTGAAAGCTGAGAAGAGAACCCAGGTGCCCTAGCTCCTCCCACCCAACTTTTCTTCTGCAACTGGGAGGAAGGGAACCCAGCTGCTGAATCCCAACTCCCCTCCCTTCCTCCAGAACCTGGGGAGAGAACCCAGGAGCCCCCACACCCAGCCCCTCTGCCTCTTCCAGGGCTAAGAGGGAGAGAACCCAGGCATCCGGGTCCCCAACCTCCCCTCCAAGTCAGACTGCACCATGCAGCCATAAGGAACTAACTCTCTCCCCAGTATCCAACTGGATCCAGTCATTCTCCAGCTGCAGGGGGAAGGAGATCTAGCTTGCAAATAGGGTCCCCCCTCACCTTGCAAAAGGCTTGGGGTGCCAGGACGCCTGGGTTCCTCGCTGCCCCCCAGAGCTGTCCACATCCCAGCCCTGCTCCAAGATGGAGCCTTCTGCCTTGCTGCAGCTTATAACACCCCCTGCCTTTCCCCTCTGGGGCTAGGGGAAGAGAACCTAGGATCCAAGCTGCCCCCCACCTCCAGGACTTGGGGAGAGGACCCAGGCATCCAGACTCCCAGCCCTATTCCATGCACCCCAACATGACAGCTCCACTGCCAGCCCCCTCACTGTGGGGCTCCTGCCCCCATAGGGATTTTGGGGAGGGGTCCCCTGAGTTAGATAATGGGCAAGGTGCGGGGGGGGGCTTTAAGACTCCCCTAGCATCCACAGAAGCTGGGATGGAGTGGGGGGGCAGAAGAGCCCCCTAGGCCTGAAATATGGGGAAGCAGATTATGGGGGGCTCAGAGTACAGGACAGGATTCTACTATGGGGCTCTTAAAGAGGCAGCCCCCCAGGGTTGGGGATAAATAGGAAGCTTGTGTCTTTGCCAAGGGGGTCCTTTAAGGCTGGGCTTTGTTCCCTTTCTTGCTGCCTCCAGGGGCAGTTAAAGGGGGAGGCATCTTGGCACCAAGGCAGTGGAACCCCCTGCTCAGTTACCCCTGGCAACGGGTGCCAGGGGATGTTGC
>NW_005842065.1:542599-542926 GCF_000455745.1 Alligator sinensis | reverse complement strand
GGGGGGGGGGGGGGGGTTTTGCATGGCTGCACTGCTACCACAGGCAACCCCCTGCAAGGCACTGCATGCATGTGTCAAGGGGGTACCCCCCAGGGGGTATCATGGGGGCTCAGGGGGAAGAGTCCAAGGGCACTGCCTCCTTCTGGACATTTTGCACTGGTTTCACTAGTGCAAATGCCCATGGGGGGGGGGAGGGCTCCTCGTGCAAGTCCTCGTGTGCAGCCCTTCCCAAGAGCAAAACCCAGCTTGAGAGGCTGGGAGGGATCTGGCCACAACATAGAGCCAGCAAAGCAGGGGGGAGGGGGGGAGTGAGTCAGTCCCACTTGG
>NW_005842065.1:541719-542291 GCF_000455745.1 Alligator sinensis | reverse complement strand
CGGGGGGCACAGCTGGGGGGAGGCCCACTGGGGATGTCGTGGGGGAAGAGGACTCTACCAAGGGGCCTGTGGGCAGCGGGCTGTACCAAGGGGCAGGGATATCTAGGGTGTGAGGGAAGAACAGCACCAAAGGGGAAATGGGCTGTACCAATGGGGCAGGATGGGGGCCTGTACCGAGGTGCAAGGTGGGGGGTAGAAAGAGGGCTGTGCCATGTCTGCATTGCCCCCCCTCCCCTTCACTTCACTTCACTTCACTTGTGGCCCTGACTCAGCCGGGTGGGGGCGGCGCTGCAGGCAGCAGCCATGTTCGGGCAGGCAGGGCTCTGCAGGCAGCTAAAATGGTGGGGGGGAGAGAGTCGGGACCTGTTGGTCTGTGCCCCCCTCTAGCAGAAAACATCCCTTTGACAGGCTGCTGGGAAGGGGCAATGGGTAAAGGGGGGGATCCCGTGCCAGGCAGGGAGGGGGCAGGTCCCCTCCTAGCAAGTAGCGCCCCCCCAATGCAATACAAACGGGGCCGTGGGGGCTGCAAACCAGTCCCCAAGTCCCCCGATCGCAGCCCCCCCACCATTGTA
>NW_005842065.1:536831-541438 GCF_000455745.1 Alligator sinensis | reverse complement strand
CGGTGGGGCGGGGGGCGGCTTGTGGACCCAGATCCCGGAGTGGGGGGGAGCAATTTTAGCTGGGGCAAGAGAGGGCGGGAAAGGGGGGTTCCCGGGGTCCCAATCCTGGCTGGAGGAGATTGGAGGGGGCAGCCTGGGGGCCCCGATCCGGGCTGGGGGAGGAGGATTCCCAGGGGCCCGACCCCGGCTGGGCGGGGGCGTCCTCCGGGGCCCCGGTCCCGGGCTGACCTTGGCCCCGATCTGGTTGCCGCACTGCCCAGCCTGCAGGTGCACAATCTCCCTCATGGCGCCGGTGCCTCCTTCTGCACACACGCGACGCCTACAAACCGGACCCCACCTCCCGCCCAGCCCCGGCTGCGCGGGCCCTTTAAAGCCTGCGGGGGAGGAGCCGTAAACCCTGCGCAGACGCGGGAGTTGCCGGGCACTTGGTGCCTCCCCCTGTCAGTGCAGCGCCGAGCACCCCGCAGCGCCAGGCAGAACCCGGGCGTCCCAGCATCGGGGACCCGAGACTGCACAGACCACAGGCCCGTGTCCCCGCAGTGCAGGGACGGGGCCCGGCGGGGTCGTCTGTCCGCACAGCCCTGGTCTGTCTGTCACATGGACGTGTCTGCCTCCCCACGTACCTCTGCCTCCATCCATCCATCCATTCTCTATACATCTCCACCATCCACCTACCTACTTATCCATCCATCCGTCTGTCTATCGTCCATCTTGTCTGTCCCTCTATTATATGTTTGTCTATGTATTTATATCTATATCCATCTATATCTGTTTATCTATCTACCATCTATTTAATCATCCGTCTTGTCTATCTGTCCTTATCATATATGTAGGCTTGTCAGTGTATTTATATTTATATCTGTCTTTCCATCCACTTCTGTCTGTCCGTCCATCCATCCATGTATATCTGTCTGTCTTTCTAATCATCCATCTTGTCCATCCATCTCTCTATCGTAAATGTTTGTCTGTGTATTTATATCTATATTCATTTGTCCATCCACCTGTCTCTCCCTCCATCCCTCCGTCTGTCTGTACCTATATATCTCTATATTTCTGTCTGTGTATTTATATAATCTATCCATCCGTCCGCGTGTATCCTTCCGTCTACCCACCGGTCTATCACTATCTCCATCCATCCCTCTATTCCCCCGTGTATCTATCCATCCATCCATCCATCTTGTCTATCATACATGTTTTCCTGTGCGTTTTGTCTGTTTCTGTCTACCCACCCGTTTCTCCATTCACCCACCACCCATCCAGCCTGCTTGCCTATCATCTACCCGTCTGTCTACATCCCTCCAGCCATCTCTCTACCTTTCTGTCATCCACCCATCCGTTAACCTATTCATCCATGCCTCTGTCACCCTATGCATGCATGCAGTCTCTGTCTCTATCACACATTGGTGTCTGTGTATATATTCTCTCTATCCATCACTCCGTCTGTGTGAATCCCTCCCTCTCTCCTTCTATCGCTATCTGTCTATCTCTATCCTTCTCTCTCTCCATCCATCCGGTCATCTCCACGCCCCCTGTCCCTGTCCGTCCGTCCAGCTCCCGGCCGGGTGGGGGCCGGGCAGCACGTCCCTCTTCCTGGACCCGCAGGTGGGGTTGGCAGGTCCAGCCTGTAGGGACCCTTCTTGCGCCACTGCGCATGCGCAGCACCGCCGCACCGCTCTGTCAGCCAGCAGGCGGCGGCAGAGCCACACGCAGCCATGCAGCGCCCAGGGGGCGGCACAGGCCCGGCCCCCAGCACTGGCAGGGAGGAGTGGGGGAAGGGGGGGTACTGCCGGTCGCCTTGGGCGGGTCCCCCCAGCAGGGCGTGTTGCAGATAACATCAGGCTTGTTCCGAACTCGTTGTCCCTGGCAGGGAAAAACTTGCTCATCCACCCGGACCGGTCCCGGGGCTGGGTGGGGAGCGCCGGGCACCGGTAGGGCCAGGGGCTGCTGTCCCACCTCAGAGGTGGCTGCATTGCAGTCCCTACAGCCCAGGGGGCTGAGCCAGGCCCTGTTCCCCAGGGTCATGGTAGTTGCGTGTGGGAAACGGCTGAGAGATGAGTATCCAGCCACCCGCACAGCTGGTGGGCCAGGGGGCAGGGATGAGAGCTGAGCTGGAGGCAGTGGAAGGAGTGCAGGCAGGAACCCAGACGCCTGGATGGCACATGTGCATAGACACACATGGGTATACACGGGCTGGAAAACACAGGTCTGGGGATACCCACACAAGGGCAGAGCTCCATACACAGCCCCTGCAGGAAGCCAGCAGGGAAGAACTTGTAGAAAACCCAGGTGTTGGGGACATACAGGCACTGAGCCCAGCCCCTTGGAACCTAGGAGACCAGGCACCCCCAGCTACGAACCCAGGTGTCCTGCCCCCCCCCGTGCCCAGGACACATGCACTCCCCAATCAGACCCCAGGTATTCTGGACACTCCCCCACCCCCCACATCCGACACAATACATGGTACCTGCCCATGTGTGTCTGGGACCCACTTCTACCAATGGAGCTGCTCCCTGGCTGCAGGGCAGGGACCTAGCCCTCCTCCTCTTCCCCAGCAGGCCCCAATGGGGGCAGGGAAAGTAGGAGGGGGAACCCCAAGTCTGAGGGCAGAAGACACCATCCTCCTTTCAGCCCCTCCCCTCTAACCCTTAGTCCCAACTCCCTCCCAGAGCTGGGAGAGAACCAAAGTGTCCAGGTTACCAGCCCACTCCCCACCCCACTCCCCTACCCTAGCCAGGCATGGGACCTAGGTCAAGCCTGGAAAGCAGTGTGGGGAGAAGGAGGTCTAGGAGCTGGGGTGCCTGGGTTCCCTCCAGCTCTGGGAGAGTGTTGGAAGGGGGAAGGGTGGGGGGGTAGAGCAGGGGGGACTAGGAGCTGGGATGCCCCTGTTCTCTCTTCCCAGGGGACAATCAAGGCTTTATCTGCAGAAGATGCAGGCAGCTCTGGGGTGGGATACTGCTCCAGACTTGCACACAGCCCAGCAGATGGCCTGGACCATTTATTACAAAATTCATATTCACATTACTGGGACTAGCCAACTGGGAGCACTGGGATGGAGGAGGTGGGGTCTCCTGATGCCTCCCCTCCACTGGGTGCTGTGGCCTGTGGTTTGTCCTTCATGTAGTAGTTTGGGCGCTCTGGTGCCCCATAGCCAAGTCCAAGCCCCACTCCCAGTTGTAGGGGGGTGAAGGGGGTGGGAAGACCTGATCCTGGTGGGGTGTCAGGGACCTCTGTGTTATCCTTCAATGAGGGGGGAAATCCCAGCGTGAAGGGTGGGACTTCCTGTAATGCCCTGGCAAGGGGTGTGGGGGGGTGGGACTTCCTCTGTAGGTGCTGCCAAGTCCTGGCAAAGGAAGGCAAGACTTCCTGTAATGCCCTTCTGAGAGGAGGTGGGACTTCCTGTGATGCTTTGCTCCACTGCTCCAGAGCTACCTCCAGTTTCCATGATGTGCACAAAGGCAGGACTTCCTGTAGCATCTGGACCCAGGGAAGGCAGGACTTCCTCTCGTTCCTGGGCCCAGGGAAAGGAATGACTTCCTATAGTGTCTGGACCTAGGAAAAAGGCAGGACTTCCTGTCATGCCTGGCAATGTCTGGGTCCAAGAAAAAGCAGGACTTCCTGTCTTGCTGGGACCTAGGATAGTGGGTCTTCCAGTGATGAACCCATGCCCCTGGGCCAGGTGTCCAGCAGGGGGTGGCCCCCCAGGGGTCCTGGCCCTTGCTCCACTCCCCTCAGCAGTGGGTGTGGCCAATGGTGGTGGGGCTGTCCGAGCAGGGAGGGAGCTGCTGGGGGGCCAGGCGCTGAGGCTGGAACATGCCTGAGATGTGGAAGGCCTGGAGATGGAGAGAGAAGGAAGGAGGTGAGCCATGCTACAGGGAACCCAGGAGTCCAGGCTCCCAGCTACCCTTATTCTAACCCCCAGCCCTGACTTCCTTGCCACAGCTGGAGAGAACCCAAGTGTCCGGGCTCCCAGCCCCCTTTCCTACCAGTCACACCCACTAGGCCTCACTCTCCTGCCAGCACAGAACCCAGATGTCCAGGGTCTCCTAGCCTACTGGGTCCCACAGCTGGGATGGAATCCAGGCTCTCGGCTGCTTGCATCTGCCCCCTCTCCATCTCTGCTGCTGGGAACCCAGCCCCACTCCCATGCTGTGCTTCAGTTCCCCTGAGGGGGCAGGGGCAGGGGCAGGATTTCCATGCCCTACACCATCAGCAAGGGCTGAAACAGGCCGGGGAACTGTTTCCTGCCAGGAAGCCGGACGTCCAGCACCGGATGCAGCCGGTCTGAAGCCATGGGAGCGACTTGGAAGCAGACCCAGGTGTCTGGGCTGGTTGCTAGACCCCTGCCTAAGCTGGGAGAGAGCCCAGGAGTCCTGATGCCCCTCCCCCACTCCAACCCAGTCAAAACCCCTCCACCCTCCTGCCAGAGCTGGGGAGAGAACCTGGGTGTCTGGGCTGCCAGTTTGGCACAGACCCAGCCACAGCTGAGCCCAGATACACCCCTGGACTGAATAGAGACCCAGGGGGTGGGGCTAAATGATCAGGGGGCAGGGCCAAGGACCAAGACCAGGGGACCAGGAGCTGGAGCAAATGACTGAAAAGGGGGGGGG
>NW_005842065.1:533161-536718 GCF_000455745.1 Alligator sinensis | reverse complement strand
GGTTGGACCATAGGACCAGGGGGGCAGGATGAAGGAACCAAGAGGCAGGGCCAAGGACCAGGGGTGGAGCTAAAGGACTGGGGGCAGCATTAAGGAAAGGGAGGGACTATGCAACCAGGGTTGGGGCTAAGGGATTGGGGGTGGCGCCTTACCGCCCAGGTGGCAACAAGGATGCCCTGCAGCAGCCCAGCGGCCACATCGGCTGGGTGGTGCCGGTGCTCGGCCACGCGGGTCAGTCCCGTGCCCAGTGCCAGCAGTAGTAGTGTTGCCTGCAGCAGTGCCCGTGGTGCCCGCCGTCCCGCCCCCTGTGCCTGCATGTACAGCTGGGGAGGGGAGGGGGCAGGGCCTCAGTGAGGAGCGGGGCAGGCACAGGCCCCACCCCCCACACCTGCACACGGGGGGGGGGGGGGGGCTTTGCCCAAGCCCCCCCCACTTGGTGTCCAGATCCTAGTATCTCCAACCAAACTATGTCCCACCCACTGTACCCACCTCTAAGCCCCACCCACTCTGGGGATGCCTCACAGGCCCTGCCCCCTCAGCCGAGCAGCTCTGGGACCCCCTGGACTGGGAAACCAGGCTCTGCCCCTAGGGCGAATGCCCCACCTACATCCTAGGCCTTGCCACCAAGCTCCGCCCAATCTGTCCCCACATGCTAGGTTCCGCCCCCAAGCCCTATGCCCCACAATCTCACAGGCCCTGCCCCCAGCCCTAGGCCCTGCCCCACACAGCTCCCCATCCACTAGACTCCACCACCAGCCCTATGCCCTGCACACAGGGCCCCCATGCCCTGCTCCTACCTCCTCACAAGCCCCACCCTAGACTTAGGTCCCACCCACACCCAGGCTCCCCCACCTTCACTCCTATACTCTGCCCCAGACCCACACCCTGTCCCCTCCCAGCTCAGCTAGGACAGAAAGAGCTTTAGCCAGGGTCCCCCATTTGATGTCCCTCCTCCCTCCCCTTTGCCTGTCTCCTCCCCCCACATCCTAGGAGGCACAAAGGGTGCCTCTGTGTCCAGCAAACAATGGACCCTGGCATCTGGGAGGCCTGGCTCAGCTGGAGGGACTGACTGTGGGGGAGGGAGCAGGACACCTGGCTTCCTTCCTCAGCTGGGGGAGGGGAGGGGAGTGGGGTCTAGTGGGTTGGGCGGGGCAGGAGCCTGGATGCCTGGGTCCTTCATTTTTCTGGGCCTCAGTTTCCCCCATTTGCCTCTGGCGAACCCAGGGGTCTGGATACCCCATTCCAAGCACCAGCCCCCCCCCCACCCCAGAACTAGGGCCCAGGCGTCTGGGCTCCCAGCCCCCCCCAAGCACTAAACCCCATTCCCCACCCCAGATCTAGAAAAAGAACTCAGGGGTCCAGGCTCTCAACCTGTCCCCCACACCAACCCAGCACTCTCCCAGAACTAGGAACAGAACCCAGGTGTCTGGGCTCCCAGTCCCCCCTTGCTCTAACCACTTGACCACCCCCCATAACCGTCCAAGATCTAGAGATCATAACCCCCTGAAGACCCAGGGCTGGGAGAGAACCCAGGCATTTGGGCTCCCAGCCCCCTCTGCTCTAACCCCTGTAGCCTCCTTCCCCCATCTAGGCAGGGAGGGACACTCACCACCAGGTAGGTCATGGTGTACATGGCGAAGGAGGCGTGGCCTGAGTAGAATGACTTCCTGCTGGGGAGGAGGGGGTTAAAAACCAGGCCAGCCCATTCCCTGCTGGTGAGGTGGGGGGCATAACACCCCTCTGCTCCCCCTCGGTGGGGCTGTCCTGGCCAGCCTTAAAGGGGCAGAGACAGGATCATTCTGGGGAAATCCAGGCCCCACCCCCAGGCTGTCATCCCCTCTGTGGCCACTAGGGGCCCCCCCAAGTGTTTAGCTCTGCCCCCTCCAGTCTTAAAGGGCCAACTCTCACGGGGGGTGGTCCCAAAGCACATAGCTCCGCTCCCCCTCAAGCTTTGCCCCCTCCAGGCATAAAGGGCTGCCCCCCACCTCACCTAGCTTCCTTCTCCTCTGAGGGGCTGGCAGTACAGATGTAGGCCTCCACGTAGCCCCGGGAGCAGTCAACGAGGGCCATGTCAGGGCAGCAGACGGCTAGGAAGTGGGGGCGCAGCCGGCCCACAGCCACCTTGGCTACGTTGGTCAGGGACTGGCCCACGGTGCAGCCAAAGAGGAAGGCGCCAAGCTCTTTGTACAGTGCCGGTGCATAGGCCTGGGGGCCGAGGCCCTGGCGCCGCACCCGGTAGCTCTCACCCAGGGCAATCTGTTGGGGGAGGGGGGGAGGGAGATGTGGGGTGCTGAGAGCAGGGAGCCCTTGGATTTATACCCACCGAGGAGGCCTACTGACCCCTCAACCCCTCTCATGCCCCTCACAGAGGGTATCTGCAGTTCCAGGCCTTTCTTTGGCTGACTAAAGGGCACCTGGGTGCAATACCAGCTCTGGGAGACAGAGCTAAGGGGGTGCCTCTGGGGGCACTGTGCTGGGGGGTTGGGTGGGGGGGTCCAGTAGGGGGGCACTGGGACTCACGGCGGTGGCGGAGAGCAGGAGGCCGATGGAGACAAGGGCACCGTCGCTCACAGTCTCGGCTGCCATCAGCGGGTACCGGATGGAGCTGTCGTTGCAGTAGAAGCCGCGGCGCACGGGGGGCACCAGCCCCAGCTCGCACAGCAGGAAGGGGACAGCTGCTGTGGGGTGGGAAAGGGGGTCATCAGCCCAGCAGGGAACCCCCGAGACCACAGTCTCCTCCTAGAGCTGGGATGGAACCCAGGTGTCCGGGCTCCCAGTCCCCCTGCTCTAAACCCCCAGGCTCCACTCTCCAACCTGGAGCAGAACCCAGGCATCTGGGTCCCTATAACCTATAAGATCCCACTTCCCTCCAAGAGCTGGAGAGAATCCAGGCGTCTGGGCTCCCAGGTCCTCCTGCTCCAACCCTCCCCAGGTCCCACTTTCCTCTCAGAACTGGGAGGGACCCCAGGCATCCGGGCTCCCAGGCCCTGCCTTTTCGAATATCCTGGACCCCTGTCTTCTTCCATGGGTGGAGAGGACCCAGGCATCCGGGTTCCCAGGCCCTTCCTGTTTGAACATCCTGGACCTCTGTCCTCTTCCATGGGTGGGAGAGAACCCAGGCATCCGGGCTCCCCTCCCCAACCCCACCCCCAGCTCTACACCACTAGATCTCTTTCCTCTACCAGGTCTGAGAAAAGAACCCAGGTGTCCTCACTCTCCTAACCTTCCCCTCCCAGCCTTGGGAGAGAACCCAGGCATCCAGGCCCCCTGCCTTCTCCCTCCCCACTGTTGCAGCTGCCTGCTGGGCAAGCAGTTTCCCTGCCCTGTGCCTCACTTTCCTCAGCACTTCCCTTGTCCCTACCCCCAGTCTGCCCCCACTGCCCCAGCCAGCTGTGTACCCCCTGCCCCCAAGCTCAGGGAAGGGGGAGTCTGTAGGGGGTGCTGTGCCTAGGCAGACCAGGGAGTGGGGCTACAACCCCAACCAGGATTTTGGGGGTAACTACCCCTTTAAGAGTCACAGCTGTGGTTCTTAAAGGGGCAGTCACCTTCAAATCCCC
>NW_005842065.1:532064-533130 GCF_000455745.1 Alligator sinensis | reverse complement strand
CCCCCCCCCCCCCCCCGCGCGCACATAAGGAAAATGTTTGGGGGGCACATTTCCTGGCGGGAGTGGGATTGTGACCCCTGGTGCCCCCTGTGGAAGGATTTGACCTCCCCAGATCTGCCCCTTCCCCCCCATGCCCTCTCCTGCCCTTGAGGCTGGGACTATTTTGGGGCAGGCTATTAATACCTAGACTCCTGCCATGTTTGGGCAGCCCCTGACTCCCTGCCTGGACACCTTGGTCCCTGGCTGGGTGGGTCCCTGCAGTGGGGTGGGGGTTAGGCTGGGGGGGGGGGGGTTTGCACAAGATCGCTGGGCTCTTTGCACATGGGATGAGTGTGCAAGACCTGATATAGGGGCACCAGGGTCACAGCCCCATGTACTCCCTTCAGCCCTGTCCCCTGTGCCTCAGTTTCCCCCAGTGGGAACTGGGGCAGCAAGGCAGGGCCTGTTGCTGCAGCAATGGGCATGAGGGGGGCTTCTCCCCATCCAGGTTCTGGCCAGACACCCTCCTTCTTGTTCCACTCTATCTACATCAGCTCTACCCTAGACTCAGCCGCCTCCTGCCCCACCTTCCCCCCAGTCCTGGGCTCCAAATGAAGCCAGGGCAGACTTCCCAGCTCTCTCTCATTCCCTTCCTGGATCTGCCCCTCCCAGGGGAGTTCTGGAGGGCAGGGGGAGACCCCATAGGGGGCAGTGAAGATTGTGGAGGGCGGGGGAGAGTGGAGGGGGAGCCCTCAGTTCCCAGGTTGGAATCCCACTAAGCCTCGCTGGGCAGCCCTGGGCAGGGCAGATCCAAGGGCCCCAAGGTATGGGGTGGGGGAAGCTCTAAACAGTGTCCCCTAGCTCCTGATCCCACCCCTGTTTTATGTGGCCACCTGTGTTCCACCCCAGAAGCAGCTGCATTTTACATCCCAATGTATCACGCCCAGACCCCACTCCACATCCCCATGGTGTCTGGAGGTGCCAGCATCTCCCCCCAACCACTGGGTCTCCCTGGTCTGATCCCATGCCCTGTTCTATACTGCCATCTACCTTTCACCCTAGAAGCAGCCACATTTTCAGGCCTCAC
>NW_005842065.1:531443-532054 GCF_000455745.1 Alligator sinensis | reverse complement strand
CCCTTCCCTCCCCCCCCATGATGTCTGGGTCCGCCAACATCTTCCTGCCCCCATATCACCCTGTCCCAGGCCTGAACCCACCTTTCTGTTCTGTGTGGCCACCCACATTCCCCTCCAGAAGCAGCTGCAGTCCAGCCCCTGCTGCACCCACACTCACCCATGAGTAGACATGCAATGTCCAGGGCCACCAGCGTCTTCCTGGGCCTCCAGCCCAGCCCAGGGCACTGGTCTATTTGGGTGCTGGGGCCCCGCACCGTCACCTGCAGCTCCCGGGGGGCCGGGCTCCAGGGACTGGGTGAGGGGGGATGGAAGCCGCCTTCCCCCGTGTGCATGGCAAGGGGGGTTAGGAGTGTGTGGGGGTCTCAGGTCCTCCTAGGTTCCTCTGGGTTGGGGATGAGGGGCTGTGGGGAACAGAAAGGATGAGGTTGGAGGGGGCAGATCCATGGGAGGCATTGATATGGGCCACCCCGCTCCCTTTCCAACACTGGGAGAGGACCCAGGTGTCCAGGCGTCCAGGCTCCCAGGCCCCCATCCCAACTAGAACCTGGGGATGAAATCTGGGTGCCCTGACTCCCAGATGCCCCTCCCCCAGCTCTAAGCCAGGAGACCAC
>NW_005842065.1:524834-531433 GCF_000455745.1 Alligator sinensis | reverse complement strand
CAGAGCTTCCCCCCTTCCCCTTTTGGTGATGGGAGGGAACCTAGGCATCCAAGTGAGCTCCAAGCTCAGCCCCCTCCCCAGCCTCTAACCAACAGGACCTCATGCCTCTCCCGGACTCGGGGTTGGGGAAAGAACCCTGGCGTCCCAAATACCACCCCTCCCTCCAGGACTAGAGCATAGAGCAGAGAATCCAGGCGGCCGGGTTCCCAGGAACACCCCCATCCTGGAGTAGGGGAGTGAACCCAGGCATCGGGCTCCTGAATTCATACCCTCTAGGACAAGGAGTGTCCGGGCTCCGGGATCTGCCGCCCCAAGATTAGAGCAGAGAGCCCAGGCGTCCGGGCTCCCAACCCCCCGCCCAGCTCTCGGTACCTACCGTGCTCGGCGCTGCGCGACTCCACTGGGGACCACCCGGGCTAGGCTGGGCGGGGCGCAGGGGGCGGGGCAACCGCAGACCCCTCCCTGGCCCCGCCCCCGCTCACCAGTGGAGGGGGGCCGGGGCGGGAATCCGCAGCTCCCCCTCTTGGGGCGCCCTAGTGTAGACGGGGCCGCTGCAGCCCATCGGGGGGCAGCTCGGGAGCAATTAGCCGAGGCTGGGCGGGGCAGTAACAGGGTTGGGGGGCAGATGGTGGGACCCAAGGACCGCCCCCCCGGGCTCCTGAACCCCCGTTGCCCCAGGGGCGCCGCAACTTCCCCATCCCCACTAGGGGGCGCCCTCAGCCCTGCCTCGACGCCAGATGCCCGCCGGTTCGAGCCCCGCTCCCGCCATTCTCCCGTCCGGGGCTCCCAGTTCGCCCAGTATGAACCAGTGCTCCGCTTCCAGGCGCTGGGAGTCCCCCGCGGCGGGGTGGAGGCGCAGCGGTAAGGGGGCAGAGGGCCCAGAGAGAGCCCAGGGTCCCAGCACCCCCTTCCCCAACTCCGCCCAAGAATAATAATGAACATCCGCCAATGGCAGGGGGCTGCAGCAGGCCAGGACGGGGGCAATCTCCCGGGTGCCAGGTTCAGGGCAGGTGGGGGAAAGACCCCAGGCGTCCAAGATTGAAAAGACCGCCCTCCCAGGCCTGCGGGTTTGTAGGGGTGCATCGGCAGGGCAGGGGTTAAGGCCTTGGGGATGGGGGGGGTCTCAGTTTGGGGCCTGTGCCCACTTCTCTCTCCCAGCAAACCCAGTATACTAGGTTGACTGGGGCCAGGCAGGGAGCCCGGACGCCTGGGTCCTCTGCTCAGCTCTCCTGCTCGCTGAAGGGGCTCTGGGGGTTGTTGGAGGGGGACCCTCTTTGTCTAAGTTTCCTTATCCACCAGGCCCCCAGCCCTGCCCCAGCCCTTGCCCTGGCCCCAAGGCAGATGGGGAAACTGAGCCAGGCAGCCCGCATGCCTGGGCTCTCCCCCATGCTCCACCCCGGAGTCAAGGGGATTCCTGGCGGGGCTGATGGAAGGCGGGGGGCGGGGAGGGAGGACAACCGCGCCCCCATGGGGTCTGCCCTCCACCTGCTTCCTCAGGGCCCCATGAAATGGGTATGATCGCGGGTGGGGAAACAGGCAAAGAGCACTGCCAGCCCAAACCCTGCCGAGTCCTCCCAAGCCCTTTGCTGCACCCGGCGGGGGGAAGGGGAGCGCAGCACGGAGCTCCCCCAGGCAGAACCAGTCATGCCAATTTGGTCCCCAGGATCCCCCCAAGCTGGGGAAGCTGAGGCACAGAGCCCTTTCCCTCCGCCTACTTCCTAGGCTGAGCTGGGATCCCCAGTGCTGGGAACTGCCCCGCCAAGGATGGGGGGAGGGGCTGAGCCCCAGGGGGGCCGTGGTGGAGGGGACGGGGAGGAGGGACGGATTGCTCTGAAGAGGGAACTTGGACCGAAACCAAAGTTGGGGGCGGGGAATCCTCATCGCGTCACCGGGGAAATAACACCAGGGCCCAAGTGCTGCCCAGACCCCTCAGGCTGAGACTGGGGGGCTCCAGGTGCTGTCCAGCCCCCCCAGGCTGGGATCAGCGGGTGCTGGGTGCTGTCTGAACCCCCCAGGCCAAGACTGGGGGCGCTAGCACTGTACAAATCTGCCTCTGCTCTCTTGTGCCTCATTCAATCTTTTGGTGTCTGGGGGGTTAGAGCAAGGTGGGGGGCTGGGACCCCAGATGCCTGGGTTCTCTCTCTAGCTCTATGGGGGCGCTTTGCTTTTAGAGCAAAGAGACTTGCAACAGTCTCCCCCCCTGCTTCTCTCCCCACTCCCCCACGGCTGGCAGATGGGAGTGAGCCCCCTCCCTTGTCCCCCAACTCCCTGCCTCAGTTTCCCCACTGGGGGCCATCTCCCCCCCAGCTCTCTTCTCCTTTGCTGGGGCTCCTCTAAGGCCTGGGAAGAGGAAGGTGGAAGCCTATGTGAGCCTGGGGCAGGAAGAGGAAGCAGGTTTCTGGGCCCTGTGGGAGGGGGTAATTCCTCTTCTTGGCCCCCCTCCCCACCACGACCAGGGATTTTACTGTCCCTGGAGTTTCCTGCCCTCCCTGTCCTGGAATTTCTTACCTGTCTCTGTTAGGCTCAACCCCCTCCCCTGATCCCAGTCTGGGTTGTCTGGACAGCATCCAATGCCCCCAAGTCTCAGCCTGGGGGCTCTGTACAGTGCCCAGTGCTCCTCAGTCCCAGCCTGAGGGGTCTGGACAGTGCCTGGTACCCCCGAGTCTCAACTTGGGGGTCTGTACAGCACCTAGTGCAACCCTGATCTCAGGCAAAACTCAGAGCTTGAAAACGCATCTCAGCCCTGAGAAGCCCAATTGGGGCAAGATGCAGTTGGCTCTGGGGAGGGGCAGTGAGGCTGGTTTGAAAGCTGCATAGTTGCTCAGTGCTGAAAGGCGGCCAGCTCTGGGGTGGGACACGGTGTGGTCCAGAGAGCATCACAGCAAAGGTGAAGAGGAGTCATTCGCTTAGCATTGGAGCTGCAGCCAGCCCTGGGGTGGGAGGTGGTATCATCCAGATAGGATGAACAGGGGGCATTTTCTTAGCACAGAAATGCAGCCAGTGGTGGCCAGTTGTACTGCAGGACTCAACAGGGATCAGTCACCCAGCACTAAAAATGCAGCCAGCTCTGGGGTGGAACATGGTATGATCCATATAGGATGAACAGGGAGCATTCACCCAGCACTGAAATGCAGTCACCTCTGGGATAGGATGTGGTGTCTCCCAAGGAGCAGAGCATGGACACCTGGGTTGTATTCCAGCTCTGCAGATGAGTGGGATTGAGTCGAGCCAGGACACCTGGGTTTTCTCCCCAGCTAGGAAAGGGAATGGGATTGACTGCTTAAAGCAGGGGGCTGGGAGCCCGGATGCCTGGGTTCTCTCCCCAGAGTGCTGAAGTAGGCAGCAGCCGGGCATCCCTTCCCGGCATGGGTTGTAGGAAGCACGGAGGCTTCCCTGTGGGGGGGTGGTGCTGGGGAGTCCGGACTCTTGGGTTCCCCCCTAAGTAAGGTAGGGCGGGAAGGGAAGGGAGAAGTAGGGTCAAAAGTTTCAGCTACACAGCAGGGAGGCTGGACTCCTGGGTTCTACATCCGCAGCCCTGGCTCTGGGAAGGGAGTGATGTTGGGTGGTTAAAGGCGGGGGGGCCGGGGGGAGGGCTGGGCTGGGAGCCCAGATGCCTGGCTGTAATCAGGGCCCGGGGTGTCTGGTGCTGTACACACACCGTGAAACACAGCCCAGCCAGGATTAGGGCCCCATGTGTCCAGCGCTATGTGACACAGCCTGGTTGGTGTCAGTGCCCCACGTGTCTGGCATTGTACATACACCATGACACACAGCCTGGCTGGGATTGGGGTCCCATGTGTCTGGTGCTGTACATACACTGTGATACACAGCCCAGCTGGGATCGAGGTCTCATGTATCCAGTGCTGTACACGCACACTGACACACAACCTGCTGGGATCGGGGCCCCACATATCTGGCACTGTACACACACTGTGATACGCAGCCCAGCTAGGATCGGGGCTCGTGTCTAGTGCTGTACACACACCATGACACACAGCCTGGCTGGGATTGGGGCCCCATGTGTCCAGTGGTGTCTGTACACACACTGTGACACAGCCCAGCTGGGGTCAGGGCCCCATGTGTCCAGCGCTGCGCACAGTGTGACACACAGCCCGGCTGGGATTGGTGCCTAATGTGTCCAGTGCCATGTATGCACTAGCAGCCAGGGAAAAGGGAAGGAGGAAGGAGTAGAACAAATCTCCAGTCACTCAAGCTGCAGCCGGGAAACTTTCACTAGGGGAAGTTTCACCACTCTCCCACCCCTGCATCTGTGCCCTCCCCATGCTTCCAGCTACCACCACCCAGGCTGGTTCCTGGCCAGATACGGGAAAGGATAGGCCCTGCTCCCCAGCAGCAAGGCATTCCAGGTTAGGGCCTGTCATTTTCCAGGATAAAAGCCCTACTACTGCTGCCCCAGCCCCTGGTGTGAGCCCTTGGGGATCTGTTGCACGCGGGAGTAAGCGAGAGGTGGCTTTGCACAGGCATTGTGTGAGAGGGATGGACTGTGGCTTCTCTCCCAAGGTGTCTCCTGAGTGCAGTGCATTGTGGGAGAATCACTACGGAGTGGGGATGCACTCCTCCCCCTGCTTTCTTCCAAGGGATCACTAAGCACCTAATTCCCCTGGGCCTGTCATGCCGTGAGCTGTACAGATTCACCAGGCTGGGATTGGGGTTGCTGGGCTCTGTACAGACCCCCCTCCCCTGGCCAGGTTTAGCAGGGTACAGACCTCCCAATGTGGGATCAGGGGTGCCAGGCACTGTCCAGTCACCCCAAGTCAGGATCAGGCCAAGCCAGGCGCTGTACAGACCAATAGTAAACCAAGCCCCTGTGCCTTAGAACTCACTGGACTTGGTCCTTTCCCCTGCACACACCCCTCCTTTCTCTCCCACACTCCTCCTTTCCCCACTCATCCTCTTCCCCACACCCTGTCTTTCACCCATTCTTTCTTTCACGCTCATCCCTTCATTCTCTCCTGCACACTTCCTCTGCCCAGCTCTTCCTGCCTCCCTCTCTCACACTGCTCTTTTCTTTCTGTCCCATGCAGCCCTTTTTCTTCCCCTCTTTCCTGCTTTCTGTCACGTTTCTCTTCCTTCTTGCTCTTGCTTGTGTTTCTTTCTCCCTTCCCTGGCTCCTCCTTTCTCTCATCCTGTTTGTTTCACGCTTTCTCCCACACCCCTCCCTTCTTGCTTCCACTCATTCTCTTTCTCTCCTACACTCCTCCCTTCTCCCTTTCTTTCACTTACATTCTGCTTCTTCCTTTCCCACACCCTCCCTTGTTTCCTGCCACACTCCTTCCTTTTTTCTCTTTCCCCTCCCTTCTTCCCTTCTCTTCCACACTCATTCATTCCTTGACACATTCCTATTTTTTCCTTTTTCATTCTTTCCCTCCATATTTGTCCCTTTGTCCCCATACTCCTTTCCTCCCCTCTCTTCCACACTCATTCATCCCCTCTTCCTCACTCCTCCCTTCCTCCTTTCACCCTCTTTTCTTCCACACTCTCCCTTTTTCTCTCTTTCCCCTTCCTCCCTTCTCTTCCACTCATTCAGTCCTTCTACACCACCCCATCTTTCCTTTTTTCCCCCACTCTCCTCCCTTCTTTCTTTCACCTTCTTCCACTCTCCTCTTCTCTTTCTTCCCTCCTACTTACTCTTCCACACTCCTCCCTTTCCTTCTCTCCCCACTCTCCTCCCTTATTTCATCCTCTCTTCCACCCTTCTCCTTTTCTCTTTTCCCTCCTCCCCTCTTTCTTTCTTTCCCCTTTCACTCTTCCACACTCCTCTCTTCTTTCTTTCACTCCCTTCCTTTTCACACTCTTCTTCTTTGCCCTCCCTTCTTTCCTCCTCCTCTACACTTTCCTCCCTGCTCCTTCCTTCTCTCCCCCACTCTCTTCCCTTCTCTCTCACTCTATCCATAATCCTCTTCCACATGTCTACACTCCTCCCTTTCTCTCCCCACCCTCCTCCTCTTTTGCCCTCTCTTCACCTTCCTCTTCTCTCCTCCCTTACTCTTCCACCCCCTCCCTTTCTCTCTTCCCCCTTCCTCCCTTCTTTCTTACCCTCTCTATCCACACTCCTCCCTTCCACCCGTTCACTCTCTTCCCTTCCACGCTCCTCCCTTTTGCTCTTCCACCCTCCTCCCTTCTTTCCTTCTCTTCCACACTCCTCCCTTTCTCTCCCCAGATTCCTCCCTTCTTTCTTTTGCCCTTTCTTCCACCTTCCTCCTCCTGTCCCCTCCTTTTCTCTTCCCCCTTCCTCCCTTCCTCCTCACCCTCTTTATCCACACTCCTTCCTTCCACCCTTTCACTCTTTTCCCTTTCTCTCTCTTTTTCCTTCCTCCCTTCTTTCCCCCCACTCCTCCCCTTCTTTCCCCCACCCTGTCTTTCCCTCTCACCTCTTTCACTCCTCCTTCCTTTCTCTCTTCCCCACTCCTCCTTCCTTTCTCTTTCCCCCTCGTTCCTTCCACACTCCTCCCTTTCTCTCTTTCCCCTTCCTCTGCCCCCTCTTTCCTCCCCCTCCTTTCTTTCCTTCCGCGCTCCTTCCATCCCCCCGGCTCTTCCTGCCCGTGATGCTCGGAGCCGCCCGCGGAAACCCCGCGGCC
>NW_005842065.1:519039-524608 GCF_000455745.1 Alligator sinensis | reverse complement strand
GTCTGTCTGTCGTGGGGAGGTCTGTCCGACCCCAGGCTGTGCCCCCAGCGGTGCCAGGGAGCCTGTGCCTCAGTTTCCCTACTTGGAGGGGGGGGGGCAGGGAGGGAGATGGGGCATATAGTCTGTCTCTTGGGGGGCAGCACTGTCTATCTGTCTGTCTCGGGGGCAGGTCTGTCCAACCTAGGGTTGCCAGCCTTCCTGGATTGCCTGGGAGTCTACTGGAATTGGTATCCATTTCCCCATGGCTGTTGGGTGGGGGGTGGTGGAGATCAGTGTCTGTCTGTGTTGCTGGGCAGCTGCGGGCTGTGATCCTTGTTCCAGGCCCAGACCCCCTTCCCAACCCCAGCCTGATCCAAGCCCCTTCTAAAACTCCTTCCTCTCCCCTCTCTCTGCAGCACATGTCTGGTGCCCACCTGCTTATCCAGAAGGGTGAGTAGCTCTAAGGCATGGCGGATGTGGTGGGGTGGGGCAGGTTACTGGGAGGACTGGGTCCCCATGACCAGTAGCTGCTAAGCTGCCACCATGGCTCCTTTCCACTCCCTTCAAAGACTTCCAGCTCACACAAAGAACACCTGTCTGTCCTTCTGTCCGTCCGCCCCCCACCAGCCCCTACCATTAGATCCAGGCTCAGCTCTTCTCCAATCATTCAGGCAACATCAGTGAGCACGATACAACAGCCCCGCTTGCTGTGACCCTTGCTCTACGCTGCCTTCTACCCATCCTCCCTGCTTCCTCCTGGGCAGTTCTGGGAGGGCGGGTAGCCTTAGCCTCTGCTGAGCCCCATTGTTGTAACCACAGAGGCCTGCTGCATCAGGCAAGAGATACTTTTTCTTTGCTGGCTTCCCCTGGAAAACTATTATGGGTGGCTGCCTGCTTTGCTTCACCCCAGAGATGGCTGCATTTTTCAGCCCTGGGCTGAGCCAAAGCAAAAAAAAGTGCTCTTCTATGGGATGAATCATTAAGAGCTGGAGGGAAAGTCAATGCATTTGGAACCAACCAAAAATACCATATTGATTTATGTATAATACTCACCGCCTTCCTATTAGGCATAGAAATATGGGGGTGTGTGTGTGTGTGGCGGGGGTGGCGTTAAAACAGGTAAAGAGGGGTGGAAAACAAACCATTCTGATTCATTTGATTAGTATCCCCCCCCCCAAAAGGTGCATCCCAGGGGCATGGGGTATGTGAGGATATACGGTAAACGGGGGAGCATTTCCCTCCCCTCTTCATTCTAAGGCTCTTGGCTCAACCACATGCATGTGTATAGGACTATAAATATTTATTTTCCGGTCTCAGCAGAGCAGAGGGTTTCCGTGATCCCCTTCCTGCCTCCCAGTCTCACCCAGTGTCATGGGTTGGGGGTGTAGAGTGTTGCTGCTTTCCATTGCAAGGTGCTGAGGCTGGCATACAGAGCGGGGTGGAGACTAGAGGGTGCCTGGTTCTGGGTGGGGGGGCGGGATTTACCCACAGAGCAATGCTGCAAAGCCCCTGTGGGGTCCAGTGCATCGACCTTCAGTCTAGGCCCCAGAGAATTGCCGCCTGCTGCCCCCAGTATGATCCAGGCCCCTCCAGAGCAGGATGGGAATGCCACTTCATAGACAGGACCCTGCTTTTAAGAGACTCTCCTATGTGCCGTTGGCCATGCAGGGGCTGTAACCTGTGGGAGACTCTCCCCTTGGCAGTATAGGGTACATGACACACAGTGGAGCTATTCAGGGCCATGGAAGGGGAAATTGGGTGTGAGACCAAGCACGAGGGAATAATCTTTCCCCTGCTGTTCAAAGACACTATGACAGGTGACAAACAGTGGCTCTATTCAGGTGTCCCCCTGGCTGCTGTAGCAGCTCTGCTCCACCCCAGTACTCCTGGGATGTGGAAGGGGATCAGGTGTTAGAGCAAGCATAAGGGAGCCATCTTTTCCCTGCTGTTAAGAGACTCTATTATGAAGTGGCAGCAGAACGGAGGCTATGATACACAGATGAGCCATTCAGGTTTCCAGCTAGCAAGGGGCACTGTAGTGTTTCTGCTCAGATTGTGGACAGGGAAAATCAGGTGTTAGAGCAAGCATGAGGGAATCATCTTTCCTTTGCTGTTTGGAGACTTTCCCATGAGCTGGCAGCACTACAGGGGCTATGACACACAGCTGAGCCACTTAGATTTCCAGCCAGCAGATGGCATCTCAGTGCTCCTGGATCTTGGAAGGGGATGGGATGTTAAAACAAGCATGAGGGAATCATCTCTCCCCTTGCTGTTAGGTGACTCCTATGAGCCATTAGCAGCACAGGGGCTATGACACACAATACAGCCGTTCCTTTTTTCAGCCAGCAGAGAGTGCAGTGATATTTCTGCTGCACCCCATTGCTCCTGGATCCTGAAAGAGGATTGGGTGTTAGCACAGGCACAAGGCGGGATCTCATTTGCCCTGTGGTTAGGAGACTTTCCTATAAGATGGCTGCAACATGGGTGCTATGACACATGATTGAATTAACCATCCTGCCTCTTTCTGTTCTCTTCCAGCTAGTTTACAAGACAGCCCAAACAACATTGAGCTGCAATATGAGGAAGGCATCTATGGTGTGGTCCATAGCCCAGACTTCCACTACAACAAGGCCACACACCAGCTGGAAGTCAAAGTCTCTGGCCTCTACTTACTCTATGCCCAGCTCGCGGTTACCTGCGTGGTTGCCCGGTCCTGCCTGGAGAACAGCACCGTGGAGCTTCAGGTCCACATGGAGGGCATCACCATGACCCCAGCCGTCACAGTACAGCTGTCCTTGGCACCCCAGGCTGGTAAGGCCCCATCCCAGCTGTCTCTGGGTATGCGCTACCTCAAAGCCGGCACCCGCCTGGTTGCCCGCCTATCCACTGAGCCCCGAGCCCTGGAGACATGGCAGTTGGATCAGAGTGCTGGGAGAACCCGCAACTTCTTGGGGCTCCTCCGGCTGCCTGGTGGGGACTTGACAGACAGTGGGGGATTATGAGATTCCCCCTCCATCCCCACCAGTCACCGTAAGGGTGAAACAGAGTTCTGGAGATTGGTGTGAAAAGTGGGATCCATGAACAATCAGCTGGTCAAGCCTATGCAGAAGATGCCAGGACCAATCGAGGGGGTGTGGGGGGATAGGCCCTGATCCTGCCTGTCCTCCACCCCCCTAGATCTGGCGGGGCTGGGGAAATCTTTGACGGACATTGTTTTTTATTTATTATTGGGGGGGTTGTTTATAGGGTGGTAACTTATTGCAACAGTGCTGCTTTCCCTCCTGGCATGGACAGAGATTGGAGAGGGGTAAAAAACCCCCAGAAGCTCAGGACGCCGGTGCCACCTTCCGCTGGTTGGATTCTTGGTGGCTCCGCTGTGTGTCATAAGCCCTATAGGGCACAAAAGAAGGGAGTGTCTCCTCGAGGCAACAGTCTGTTTTCAGAGCAAACTGAGGTGAGGGGGAAGATTTATTTTTTCCCCCAGTCTCTCCTGTGGGCTCTGGTCATAGCATTACCTAGATCATTGTCGCTTCCTCCAGCCTGGTTTCCCCACCCTGAAGCGACACAGCGGGGGTGGGTAACAGAGATCAGGGGCTAGGAGAAGGCCAAATACTGAGTACTTGAACCCAAAACTCTCCCCTGCCCCCACTTCCCCTTCCCCAGACTATTCTTTCCAGCCCAGGGAAGACCCAGACTGGCCCAGGAAACACCCTATTTCCCCCCTAACTCCTCAGTTTGATCTGCTATGGGGCGACCCTGGTTTTTGTTCTTGGTGGGGGCAGGGGGAGTGGATGAAATCTAGAGGACTGTGCTCTCAAAGGCTTCCTGAAAGGGACTTGGATTTTGCCTGTGGGCGGAAACACAAGTCTCAGCTGACGGGAGCTGCTTGAAACCTCATGGGGTTTTCCACGCCGAGGCGTTCTTCGCAGCTTCTTGTTCATCCGAAGCCTAAATGGTGCTAAAGGAATCTATATATTTTTCCACCCCCACAGACTGTTAGATCTCAGGGCGCCTGGTCTCTAGGGGCTGGGGAGGGGTGAAGTGTGCCTTCAGCCCTGCCGTGGGTGCCTAAATCTCCGTTCCTCTCCACCGTAGGCTCCCAAATCTCCATCCTTCCCCGGAAAGACCCCAGGTCCTTCATTCCCCCCTCTCCTGTCTTCAAGAACACTTCAGACTGGGTTTCTACCCCTTCTTATCTCCACAATGCACTTTACAGGGCTTTATTTATTGATGTTGTCTGGTGACAGGTGTAGTAGAAAGCTAATTAAAGTTATTTATCTGACTCTTAATCACGTTGCATTGTAATGGTTTCTTGCTTCCTCTCCCCCGCTCCACCCTTATGGGAGCTGTGTCTTCTGATTCACCCCCCACCCCGCGTCCATCAAGACTTGTTTATTTAGTTATTTATCCTGGGTCATTATCATCAGGAGCCTTTGTCAAGCTCCTAATGCACCTGAGGCTCCAGGTTCTGGGGCCTGTCACCAGGGGACACTGGAGGGTGTGGGGCAGGACCTGCAGCTGCCCTTACCCCAGTCCCCAGTAGGGAGGCTGGGGAAACTGAAGTAAGGTTGAATGGTCACAAACTACTGGAAGACTGTTTTAGACTGGTCATAAGGAAAAACTTCTTTATCGTCCCAGTTTCCAGAGTCTGGAATAGATTCCCCCTGAAGTGGTGCAAGCACCTATTCTTGATAGACATCCAAGCATTTCTTAAAGTATATTGCTGGGGTGATCTGACCCCAGCTGACCCAATGATTCATAGATGTTAGGGTCGGAAGGGACCTCAATAGATCATTGAGTCCGACCCCCTGCATAGGCAGGGAAGAGGGCTGGGGCTAGATGACCCCAGCTAGATGCCTATCCAACCTCCTCTTGAAGACCCCCAGGGTAGGGGAGACCTGATCTCATGAGGTCCCTTCCAGCCCTAATGTCTATGAAATCTATGAAGGGTCTGACTTGGTCCTGGGGGAAGGGCATCTGTTCTCAGTTCTTCCATCTGTCCCATTTCCCCAGACCAGTCCCCGATTAGAGGGGGAACCCTGGATACACAGCCCCAGGATGTTCTACCCCAGAAGTGGCTGCATCAGGCAGCTTCTCCTGCATCCCCATGCTAGCCAGGGGGTCGTCACAGGCACTTGGGGGAGTGTGGCATAGCGGTTGGAACCACAGGGGACAGGTGAATGCAGGGGGATGTCCTTCCAGAGCTAGGAAGAGAACCCAGGCACCCAGGCTCCCAGGCCATGCTGCTCTAACCCCCAGCCCCACCTCCCAGCCTGACTCCAGCAGGGGGCTGAGGAGGGGACCAGGCTACAACAGGGCTGCTCGATCAGGCCCAGTCTGTCCCCTGCCACTGCCTTTCCATATAGCCTTGGCTTAGTCACTTAGTCCCTCTCTGCTGGGGCTGGGGGTTGCTAGATCAAGGTTGGGGAAGGGGATCACAGAAGGGGGCAGGAACTTCCCTGACCAAACCCTGCCCCCCCAGCCCTTGTCAAGCTTCTAATGCACCTGGGTCTTCAGGGAAGAGGAAGAGAGGGAATCCCCATTGCCTTGTGGATGGATGGGAATCCCCCTGGAACCCCAGCCTGTGACA
>NW_005842065.1:508537-519029 GCF_000455745.1 Alligator sinensis | reverse complement strand
GGGGGGGGGGGGGGGGGGGCTGTAGGAGGGACTAGATAGCACCTAGCCCTGCCCTCCCTCCAACAGTGGGCAGGAGTCACAGCTCTGTGGCATCACAACAGTGGGGAAGTCAAACCACATCCCCATCTGGTGGGTCCAGGCCTGTCCATCCTGTCCTATCCCTACAGCCTTGCTTGGATGGCTGGGTCCACCTTCCGCCCCCACTGTTGCAGCCACCATGCCTCAGTTTCCCCCTGTCCACACCCCTGGCAGCTGCAAGGGGATCATGGCTGGGTCTTTGTACAGTGCCTGCAATGACTGGGACGGACCAGGCCCTGCTGCTGTGGAGGGAGGGTGTGGGGCTTGTTCGTGGGTTCTGGACAGGGCAGCGATGGGGGCATCTGGGCCACAGATCAAGGCAGCCAGCCTGCTACACCAGCCTCGGCCTCTGCCACCAGAGGGTGCCATAGGACTGAGAGGGGGGGAAGGAGCTGCCTGGAGTGGGGAGCTCCCAGATGCCCTCCTCCCCCACCACCGCCAGGGGGCACTGGGGAAACTGAGGCAAGGATCTGATTAGTCCCAGGGGTGGATGCCGTAATACAAGACGGTGCCTCCCAAAGCTGGGGAGAGAAGTCAGGCATCCGGGCTCTCAGGCCCAGCCCCAACGTTTCACCCCAGAGGTGGCTGCATCAGGCTGCTCCCCCCACCCCCCCAATGGGTCAGTACCTGGTTTGCCATAGGTTCATCACAGGCAGCTGAGGGAGTGTGGCCTAATGGGTGGAGCTGAGCTCTCCCCAGGGGCCAAGGTCAAAGGTCAAGATTTCAGGGACGAACCAATACCAGGTGTTGAGACCCTGTTTATAGGCAGAAAGCTCCTGGGAGGTGCCAGCCAGGCTTGGGGCTAATTAGTGGCCCAGGTGGGCCAGCTAATGAGGGATTGTGGCCCTGAGCCCACCCCAGCCTGGTAAGGGAGATGCAGCTGTGGGCTTTAGCTGGGGAGTGGGGAGCACCTGGGGGGTGGGGGCTACAGGTTGGGAGTGAGGGACACCACCAGGGCTGGGGGGCTGCCCCCTTCTGGGCAAGCAGAGAACTCTCCGGGGGTTGGGGTGCCCCTATCAGGGCCTCTGTGCTGTCCGCTGTTGGACCGATGGCCCTGCCTCAGGCCTGGGGGCTGTTACCCACCCTGCCTCACCCCAGAGGCAGTTGCATCCCAGGCCCAAGGGATGGATCTCTGCTGCCCCCTAGCGCCCACAGCTACTTCCTCGTCCCCAGCACCAAAGGGGACAGTCTCAGTCTCTGGGGTTGGGGGTAGACCTGTGGGAGGGCAGAGATGGCTCTCACAGGCTGAGAGGCAATGAGGGGAGGGTGGCATCTCTGCCTCCCTGGCCCTGCCTTTTGCCTTGACCCTTGACCTCTGACCCTGGGGACAGCTCAGCTCCAGCCACTGGGTTATACTTCCCTGGCTGCCTGCCATGACCCCATGGCAGGGTGGGGAAGGTGCTTGGTGCTGCCCAGGACTCCCTCCTCAGCCTCACTGGTCTAGGAAATTGGGAGCAGACACAACCCATTGGGAGCCACTGGGAAGCAGGATCCCTGGGTCAAAGCCCTGGCCCAGGCTGGAGCTTGCTCTCTGGCACCCAGCTGCCCCCTCACCACCCAGGAGCATTTAAGAGGCCAATGAGGCCAGATTGGGGATGGTGGGCAGTTCATTCCAATATAAGCCAGTGTCGGGGGCACCCGGGACTGGCAGCTGTGGGGCTGCGAGGGCTCTACTGGCTCAAGTGTCTGCTGCTGCATGCATGTGCACACACCTGCACATGCGTGATCCCAGAGTGTGCCGGGCACATGCACTCATGCCTGTGCCTTTGTGCAGACCCACGTGCAATCCCAGCATGTGCCAGCCCCTGCAAGCACACACAGATGTGCACAGGAATATTCCCAGCATGTGGCTGCTGCTACATGCACATGCATACACACACACACACACACACACACACACACACACATGTACAATCCCAGCACACGGCACCTGCGTGCTCACACATGATCCCAGCACATGCCAGTTGCATGCACACACAAGCACACATGCATGGCCACACATGCATGACCATAGAACATGCCAGCTGTTATGCACACACATGTGCAAGCACACGAGTCCAGCATGTGCCAGCTGCTCCATGTACATGCATGCATATGCACATGCCCAATCTCAGCACATGCATGCACCCACAGACACATGCATGATCCCAGCATGTGCCAGACCCCCACAGACCAGGCTGTGCCCCTGCCTCCTGTCCTGCAGAACCCAGGTGTCCTGGCTCTGCCCCCCCACCCTGTCCTGCATGGCACAGAGAAATCAGGCCATGGCTCAGAAATCACAGAATTTTATTTCCAAGCTCGGGGGCTGCATGCAGCTGTAGGGTCCCAATGCTGGGGGCAGGGAGGGGACTGGTTGCCTGCAGTGGTGGGGGGAAACAGGCAGGGCAGGGCACTGGAGCCAGCTCCATCCCCCCCCCCCCAGCTCTCTGCCTCTGGCCTGGCCCAGGACTCAGGAGTGTGGGCTCCCTCAGCCCTACTGTCCATTCCAGAATCATGCAGAGAACCCAGGTGTCTGGGTGCTCCCAGCCCTGTTACTTGGCTCCAGCAGGGGAAAGAACCTAGGTCTGGGCTCCTAGCCCTCTTCGCTCTAGCCGCTAATTCCCACTCCCCTCCCACAGCCAGGTAGAGAACCCAGGTGTCCAGGACGCCAGCCTTCCCCTTCTCTTCCCAGGCATCCAGGCTCCTGTTCCCAGAGAACCCAGGCATCTGGGAGGCAGCCCCTGCCCCTGGCTCAGAGCATGAACGCGCCAAAGATGGAGTGGGAGCCAGTGTGCACTCCTGGATAACCCAGGCGCCTGGAAGAAGGTGACCATGGGTGGTTCAGAACACGATGGCGTTGAAGACAGAGCAGGCGCCGTCATGGACCTGCATCCTGGCTCCTGCCCCAGAGAACCCAGGTGTCTGGGCCCCTGGTGAACCTAGGAGCCCAGGAGGTGGCAGCTGTAGGTGGCTTGGAGCATGAAGACGGGGTAGGCGCTCTTGCACACCTGCAGCAGGTGTCCAGGCTCCTGCCTCAAAGAACCCAGGTGTCTGGGCCCCAGTGAACCCAGGCATCCAGGGGGCAGTGAACCCAGGTGTTCAGGTGGTGGTGGCCATAGGGGACTCAGAGCATGAAGGCGCCGAAGACAGAGCGGGTGCCATCGCGCACCTGCAGCAGGTGCCGTGGCTTCACGTCCACGTAGAGGCGGTCGTGTGGCGTCAGGTGCACGAGGCCGCCCAGGGCGCTGCCATGGGCCCAGAGCGAGTGGTTGCCGGAGCCGCAGTGGGGGGCCAAGAGCCGCTGCAGCAGGGGCAGAGGCCTTGGGTACCGGGGGGTGGTCTTGTAGACTCTGTGGGTAGCGGAGGTCACGGCACAGGCCTCTGGCACTGCCCGCAGCTGCACAACTGAGTAGACGTAGTAGTGCCCGGGCTGGTGGCACACCAGCGCACCCTCCTCGTAGCCCAGCCCCCGCACGAAGGCCCAGTCCTTGGTGCTCTCCCACAGCAGTGCTTTGCCTCCCTTCGTCGTGTTCTCTGAGCCTGGGTGGGGAGGGAGGGAGGGTGAAGGACCCAGGTATCCAGCCAGCCCAGCCCCCCCCCGCCGGGTCTCTCACCTCCCAGAGACAGACAGACCCCAGGAGTCCAGGCTCCCAAACCTCTCCACTCCCCCCAGCCCCTAGGTCCCTCTCCTCTTCCAGAGCTGAGGGGAGAACCTGGGCATCTGGGCCCCCCCCCACTGGCCCTGCATCCTTCCTTCCCCCCTGCCCAACAAGGAGGACGGCTGTGCCCTTGTGTTAGTGCTGCAGGTAATGAGCTTACCGATGAGATGAGCTGCCGGCTTCTCGGCCTGCAACATCCGCTCTGGAATGGAAACAGGAGATGGCAGTGAGGCCAGCCTGGGCCCACGGGGCTCAGAGCCACCCAAGTGCCCACTGTGGACCCCTCACTCTTGCTCCCAGAGGAGACTCTCCTTGTGGGCAGTATGGGGGCTCAGAAACATGGCGCAGTGCCAGGCTTGGCCAGCAAAAGGTGCTTGCTAGGTGCTCTATATGGTGGGGAAACAGAGGCACGGGGAACGCTCCCAGCCCTGCTGGTGCCCCTCACTTCCGACCTGCAGCCCCATCTCCCCACCACCTTGCCGGTGCCCCTCTCTCCCGACCCACAGCCCCCTGTCTCCCCCTGCCCTGCTGGTGCCCCTCACTTCCAACCCTCAGCCCCCTGTCTCCCCCCTGCCTTGCCAGTGCCCCTCACTCCCGACCTGCAGCTCCCTGTCTCCCCCCGCCCCTCACTCCCATCCTGCAGCCCCCTGTCTCCCCCCTGCCCTGCTGGTGTCCCTCACTCCCGACCCGCAGCCCCGTCTCCTCCCCACCCTGCCAGTGTCCCTCACTCCCAACCTGCAGACCCCTGTCTGTCCCATGCTGTGTCGGTGCCCCTCACTCCTGCCCCGCAGCCCCCTGCCATTTCACATCAGATGTTTCCTTTCCAAACCACTTGCTTTGTAAATTTTTTCCCCACCCAGCAAAGCTACCAACTGTCTCTGGGCCCTGACCTGGGACTAAAAATATCCCCCTTCTCTCCCCGCCTGCCATCAACCTGTTATAATTAACCCCAATTTGCTCCGCTCTGACAACGGAAGGTTTGAGGCAGCCAGTAACCAGAGGAAGTGGAGGGGGGTGGGGGTGCAGAAAGAAAAAGGGGGGTGGCTGGTTATGGGGCAGGAAGCCAGGACCTGCTCTTGGAATACGTTTCGATCTCACTCCCTGGCAGATGCCACATTTATGGTGTCACAGATATGTTCAAGGTGCCCTAAATTGCCCCATGTTCAGCCCATCAGTGGCACCATAAAATGGCTGTCCAGCTACGAAGATGCTCCACATTTCAGGGAGCTGCCAGGTGCAGCCACAGACCCCTGTCCCACCAAAGTTGTGCATCCAGGCTTGTGTGTGTCCTGGTTTGCACAAATCCCCACACGCGTGCGCGTGTGCATGTGCCCGACAACTAGGCTTGGACCCAGGCCAGGGGCCTCCTGGATAGCCAGGGAATAGTGGCACCTACCTTGTATGACTTTCTCAGCAAGGGCCTCGGCAGCCTGAAATGGATGGTAGGAAAAGAGGTCAGCGATGTTCACAGCACAACACAGCATCCTGGCTACACATGCAGCCTGCACAACATGGTGTCAGCACACACAACTCAGAGCTAAGATGAGCCAAGTCTGGCAGAGATGAGTCTACCCCAAAACTCCGGGCCTGTTTCCAGCCAGCTAAAGTGTCCCTATCTCAGCCCATGCACACACACAGTACACAGCACACATGCATGCAGGCACAGAGAACCTAGGCATCACCCCTGCCACCCCAAGCATCGGATCTGCGCATATACACATGCACACACACAGAGCCCAGGTGTCCGGGACACACAGGCACACACACAGAACACAGGTATTTAGGATATGCGCGCGCACACACACACACACACACACACACAGAGCAAGATGTGTACCCCTCTCTCCAGCAGTGCCCCCCACCTTCTCTGCCCTGCACACTGCCACACATGTAGCTTCAGCCAAGCTCGCTGTCACAGGTATACAGATGTCTCTCAACACATGTGCATGCATGTGCACACAAATGCACACACCTGCCATCACACACAACACCAGGCAAATACACACAACCCACCCCCCTCCAACTACACCCCCACTCCAACCATGTTCACACACATACAGCTGCCATCACACAATGCCAGGCAAATTCACGCACACATACACACCATCACACCCCCCTTCAACCATGTTCACCCCCCCTCCAACCATGTTCACACAGACATATGACCCCTGCTCTCCAGCCAAGCTCACACTTAACCCTTTACTGCCTACCCCAGCCCCTGGCACACCCACCCCGCTCCCATCTCTATCCCCATCCCCAGGACTCACCGCATGTGCTGGCACCTGCCCCAGCACCCCCTGCAGGCGCAGCAGGTAGTAGCCCTCCACAGCCACCCCAACCAGTGCCAGGCTCACCAGGACAGCCAGGACCAGCTGGCCAGGTGAGCACTGCCGTGTGTGAGGTTTCCTCCGGGGGGGCACGATGGGGATCCGGTCTCCCTGCCCCTCCACAAAGAAGACTGAAGGGTAGATCACACCGTCGCCCATAGCCCCACAATGCCTGTGGGGGGTGGGGGGTGCTCGACCGTGACCTGGATGGTGGCACTGGAAAGCAGGTCGCACGTTGGCCTCCTAGGCTCTCCCTTGCCTCCAGGGTTATGTAGTGACACCCTGCAGGCCCTGGGGAGGAAACCACGCTATTTCTCAATCGGCTGAGGCCTGGGACTTTGCTGGGGGAGGAGGGCGGGGCTTTGGGACACAAGCTCCACCCCTTGTGAAAAGCCCTGCCCCCTGTGGCCTCCCCTTTCCATGACCTCCATCATGGGGCTTGTGGTCTGCTGCCTCACTGGGTTCCCACCCCCACTGGGGACTGGAGGCAGGCATCTCTGCAGGTGGGGGGAATCCCCCTGGGTGTTCATGGCTGCCATCTGAACTCTGGCAGTCCTCCAGCTGCTATCCCACACTGCTTTGCAGCAGGCTGGGGCCCCCAACCTGTGGCCCTCTTGCCTTGGTAGGATGTGGATCCAGTGGTATTTCCAGGCTGGAGGGCGCGATGCAACAGAAGCTGGTGCTAGGCATTGTACATCACAAGCAGTGAATTGTAAGGACAGTGTGGACGGGCTGAGCAGAAGTCAGGAGAAGCTAGAGAAGGAGATGCTTGCAAAGCCAGAGTCTTCAGGGGTCTTCAAAGGCATTGCATGGCCGGTCAGATTTCATTGTCCTTTTACTGTGTCCAGCCCTAGTGTCCTTTTATTGCACATAGCCTTAAAAGTCATTCAAAGTACTGCACTGTTCTGCCAACACACCTCCCTTTTCTTATTCCCTTCCAAAGGACCCTCAGAATTGCACTGCAAAACCAAGGCTGCCCACAGTCTCGACATCTCCCTTTGGGGATGTAATAAAAAGAGCCAGTCAGAATTCTTCCCAGAGTCATTTTTATTTAGTTTAATTTTTTTTTCAGGGCTTTTTAACCCACTGTGTCCTTTCGTTGGTTCTTGGATCCTCCTTACAAAGGCAAAAACTGATCAAAGTTTGTTTTTTTATTTGTAGCTACCAATTTATATTTGAAGGGGGAGGGAGCTGCTTCCCCCCCAAAAAAATTGAATCTGAAAACACAGGGTCAGCTTATACACAGGGGCATCTTATAATCAGAACAGTACAGGACCTGGGAAGGACAGCTGTGTTCTCATCACCCAAGAACTGTGACCATTTAAACCACCATATGGTGGCTGTTTCCATGTTGTTAGCAACACACATAGAGCCTCCATTGCCTGTGTATTCAACATGGTGACCGACAGCTGTATGTGTTCCAGGGGAAGTGTGTGCTGTATATTCTCCTATACAACACATCCTGGAATATAATATGCACTTTTTTTTTGAAAAGCAGAATGAAGGAAAAAAGATGTTTCCCAGAGTTACCGCTGCATAGAGCAGGGACAGAACCTCATCTTCAGCTCACTGCCCCACCCTCCCCCCATTTCCTGCTTAATGAAAGCTGAAACACTAGCTGCTGTTGCAGCCTGGTCCCTGTGGGTAGATCTAGGATTTTGCAAAGAGCTAAAGAGTCTCCAAAGCTGTGAAATAAGAGGAGAGAGACCGAGAGGGGCTAGCAGACAGCAACACTGTCCTAAGGAAGATTAGCTTGACTATTGGAATTTGAGTGCCGTGGTGTTTGCACATAACGAATCCATGGACGTGATGGATTTGCGGTGAGCCAATTTGCAGCGAGCCAAACTAAACAATATCCAAGGAGTTTTACTTTAATGTACCACAAAGACTTTTAAAGAATCTGGAAAACTTGCTCATGCAAACAGTCACACCATTGCAGCACAAGAAAGAGCTAAAAATGTGATATGTACAAACACTCCAAGACCCTTAAAAAGGGGAGGCTATTGTTAACACCTGTGGAGTGAAGAACAATGAGCTGTGATGCCAAGTGGCCTCCTCAGGTGCCTGTATAATAATACCACAGCTGCTGCACTATGAAGCATAAATCAAAGTGGGAGGCACCTATCCAGGGTAGAAATCCAGCTTCCTGGCTTAATACACACCCCCTAATTTTGGGTAGGAGCTGATTTGGAGGGAAAAGTTGCATATCCTGTGTAAAACAATATGGTAGATTAAAAGCACAGGGTAGCCCATACATAATTTGTCATGAATCTATCCAGGGGTCTTCTATCCTGGGAAGCAAATCAGCTTCTCTGCTTTATACTCACCCCCTAATTATGGGTAGGGGACAATTGGGGGTGGGGAGGGGGAACAAAGCACATGTGGTATGTGAAGCAATACAGTAAATTAAAAGCACAAAGTAGCTCTAAGACTGGGAAAAATCAAGACTATTTCCAAACCATGTCCCCCACCCCTCTCCCCCCTGGGTTGTACCTTTGTTCCAGCTGTGGGCAACATATCACAGCCCTCCCCAAGCACTGATAAGTCAGGATCACTTCCATCATCCCACGCAAGATGTATCTTGAGTGCTTTTTCCGGTTTCTATTCCTGTCCCCAGTGATGACTCCGGTACTATTTCCTAGCCTCGCCCATGGCGCCCACGCAGCTTCAGGTATGATCTTGCTGCGTTTCCACAGGCAGCTTAATAGACAAGCAGCTACCACTTTCTTCCAGCTCTTAGTCAGTCCTCTCCAGCAGCTCCCAAGCTGTGGGCGCCTTCTAGCCAAAAGTGAAATTGATAAGACATGAGAACGAAACTGACCGGTTTTCGTATTGAGACTGGAAACCACTAGGTCTCATACATGCGAACATAAGACCTGCCATGGATTGGATCAGACCCTAGGTCCATCTTGCATCGTCTCCTGTGTCATACTGGGGCAGAAAGAGGATGCTGGAATGGAGTGCGACTGGGACTGACCTGGGTTTTTTTACCTGATTGCTCCTCTCCCACTTGAAGCCTCCAGCATTTAAGGTCTAGGACAGGCCACGCCCCTCACTCTTCTGCTCAATAGCTACTGATGCCCCTTTCTTCCTAGAATGCATCCAATCCACTGTATCTGGTGGCAATGAATGAGGAAAAACTTCTTCAAGGTTCGTGTGACCAGACTCTGGAATAGATTCCCAGCGGGGGTGGTAGAAGCACCTACCTTGGAGAGATCTTTAAAAAGAGACTGGACGCGCACATTGCTGGAGTTATTTGACCCCAGCAGTCTTTCTTGCCCAGAATAGGGGGGCTGGAACCGATGATCTCACAAGGTCCCTTCCAGTCCTAAACTTTTGTGAATCCGTGAATCTGTGACACCTTTTAATGACCCTCTGGGTGAAGAAGAACTGCTTTGTGTTAGCTTTAAATCGACTACCTAATGGTTTTATGTTGTGACCCCTTGTTCTTGTCTGGTGAGAGGTAGTCAATAATAAATCCCTATTGACTTTTGCTTTGCCATTTAGTGACTGCGTCTACACATTCATTAATGCGCAGTTCTTACTGCGCATTTTAGTATTTGCTTAATGAAGTATTAACTAAATGCACAGTAATTACAGTTTCTGCACCCTAGCGCCAGCTCACAGTTTTTTGTGGTGGTTACTGTGCAGTAGCTTAATAACACTGCTCAGTAGCTTATTAGCATGATTATGTGCCGGCATGCTACTGCATAGTGTTATTAGGCTACTGTGGAGTAAGCGTCTCGTGTAGATGTGCCCACTATGTTGTAAACCCTTCTCATATCCCCTCTCAAGCATCTTGTTTCTGAACTGAACAGGCCTGGCAGTGTTAGTCTGCCTGCATAGGGAAACACCTACATGCCACTCATCATCAGGAATCCTGGTTTTCTTCAATTTAAAGAAATCCCCAATTTTCGGTTAAAAAAAACTAACCCTAAATCCACATTTTCCAATGATTTATATGAAACACTATACAGGTACTCCTCACTTAATGACCTACCTGTTTAACGACCGCGCGGACTTACGACCAGCGAGAACTGGTCGTAAGTACGAGAACTTTGGTCGTGGAAACGGCAGTGCGGCGTCTCAAGCCAAGGCACGCAGTATCAAGGGGCGGCTCCTCGCTTATCGACCAATTCGCTTAACGACCTAGTCGCAGGAACGGAACTCGGTCGTTAAGTGACGAGTGCCTATATATATGTGTGTGTGTGTGTGTGTGTGTATGTGTATATATGTATATATATATATGTGTGTGTGTGTGTGTGTGTGTATGTATATGTATGGAATTATGGAAAAATGTGGATTTGGGGTTACTTTATTTTAACTGAATATTGGGGATTTTTTTTAAATCAGAGAAAACCAGGATCCCTGTTCATCATTCCTTTTTGCCCTTCTTTGGACCTTCTCTTGTTCTTCTATATCCTCTTCAAGGTGTAGGGCACAGAACTG
>NW_005842065.1:496471-508527 GCF_000455745.1 Alligator sinensis | reverse complement strand
CAGTTTTCAAGGTACAGACACACCATGGATTTTTTTGATGCCTACTTCTTGCTTGGTAAGAGCTAGTCAATAATAAACCCCTACTGACTTTCTCTTCACCATTTAGTGTTTTGTAAACACTTATTATGTCCCCGCTCAAGTGTCTCTTTTCTAAACTGAATAGATTCAGCCTAGTTAGTCTCTCCTTATACGGAAGCCCCCCATAGAACTCATCGTCCTTCTTGCCCTTCTCTGGACCTTCTTTGTACCTTCTTATGGCAGGGAGTTTTGCAGCCTGAACTCAGGCTGGACTTTAAGGCACAGCAGCCTTCATTTGAACAAGACACATACGCTAAACTGAACAGATCCACCTTTGTTAGTCTTGCCTCACATGGAAGCTGCTCTATACCAGGGTGGGAGCAGGGGGTCCCATGTGGGGGCCTGATCCTGTACCCCCCCTTTGGAACATCCTGGATTTACCCTGGGATGAGGCCCCAGGCAACTGCTGCTGATTTGCCCCTGCCCCCTTGCCTTGGCTGGAAATGCCGCCTTCGGTCGTGATGGGGGACAGGAGGCGGCAGGCACCGTCACAAAAGAATCTGTCTCCAACCACACACGGCTTCATGTGGCTGGGAGGAATTGGGCGGATTTCCTCCCATACAGAGCCCACGGCTTCTCTCCGAGCTTGCAGCTGCCTTTGCAAAAGCATCTTCAGAGAAAGCAGCTGGTGCTTCTGAGAACTGCCTGCCCCCATCCCCTGTGCCAAGCAACTGTTTGGAGCAGGCCCAGAGGAGATGGATGGACCCCAGTGGAGGGCAGGGCTGGGGTGACCCATGGGATTGTGCTCCCTCTCCTGGAGTTAGTGGAAGACAGGTGCTCTAACCATTCAAAACCATTCTCCTCCTAGAGGAGAAAGAGGGCTTCTGAGTCCTGGCTTCTAGCACTTCTGAGCTCTATCCCACCAGACACCCCACCTGCTTCCAAAAGTGAAGAGGATAACCCAGGGGTCTGGGCTGCTATCAATCCTGCTTTCTGTCCCACTGGACCCCATCCTCCCAGCAGGAAGTAGAGATCCTCCCCCAGGGTCCTGGCTCCCAGCACCTCTACTTTCTATCCCACCACAAGCTCTGGTCCTTTCCTGGAGTGAAGAGAAGAAACCAGGAGTCCAGGCTGCCACCGTTCCTATTTCCTTGTATCACTAGCCCTCATCCTTTCTCAGCATGAAGCAGAAAACCCAGGAGTCCTGAGTCCCAGTCCCTAACAGTCCTAATAAGCCAGCAGAATAAGATGACTCGGACCTTGGGGGGCTTCCAGACACCCCAAACCCTAGCATTTGCCTGGAAACAAGCACAGAAGAGAGGGACAGAGATGAGGGGCTGTTGTATGCTCAGCTGGGAAATAGGCTGGGGCTGAGACAGGCCCTGGTACCAGGAACAGTTCCCAAAATAGCTGAGGCAAGCCCCAGGCAAATCCTGTGACCCCTGACAGAGACTTTGTCCCTGAAACTAGGAAGCAGAAGTAGAAACAGAAGTGGCAAACACTGGAGTTGCTTCAGGATCTCTGATTAGAAACAGATCCATGAGCTCATAGCCCAGAACAAACATGGTGTGAGTCTAAGATCCAGAAGCAAAGTTGAGGAGGTGGCAGTGGGCAGTGTATTATTCAGCATTCCAAGGAAAAAGGGGGCATGGGTTATCATATTTTTTCTACCTGCTGCAAATTATCATATTCTTTTGCATACAATGTGTCTCTTCCTAAGTCACTCCCCTTGTTTCTTGGAAGGTGCAAGGAAAGAAATACAAATTTGGTTTAAAAATGCCAGGAACTGCAGGATTTTTGCAAGGGAAAATGCAGGTAGTGGAAGGATGACGGGCGCAAAGACGCGAGGCTGCTCTATGACTCCTCTCACTTCAGGATGCGGCACCCATCCAGCTTGAGAAACAAGGCCAGGCAGTTCAGCTCCAACAGTATCAGGCCCTTCAGGTAACTCAGTAGGCAGCCACTGACCATTCTCCTGGTTCAAAAAGGGGCCTGGAAACTCATCTCCCATAGGCTCAGACCCTTTGATACCTGCATTTCCTTAAGATACACCCCTCAATTTTCAGCAACTAATTTTTTTTTTGGAGGGGGAAGGGGGAAGTGCACATTGTATACACAGAAATACGGTACTAACCAGGATCCATTAAAACATTAAGAACTGCAGTTGACTGAATGTAAAGGACTTGTCAGGGACTGAAAGGAAAAGAAGAAAAGACCAATGTCTGTGGACACTGACTTGAGCTAAGGGAGTACCATTGATGGTAAATAAAAATATGTTATGGCTATTTTAGGGCAAGTATCAGCTACTCACAGGCCAGATCCAGCCTGTGGAACCACTGGATCCAACCCACAGATGTGGGGCTTCCCATCCACCCACCTCTGACCCAGGGTGGGTGGTTTCAGCTCATAACTGGAAAAGGTTGCCTCCCCTATTTTAGGGACCAGGATGTCCCTTTAAATGTGTTAAATGTCTTATTTGCTAAATTGGATCCATTAAATAAATCCAATTAAAACAAAAAGCAGCAGCTGTGCTTTGATTTCAGTGCACTGGAAAAATACCTCAAGAGAAATAGATGCACACATTCAGTGGAACTGGCTGGGGACCAGCTCAAACTCTGACTGCCACAAGGCCAAAGAAGTCCATAGGATGAAGGCAGAGACTTGGAAGGCCATGCTCATCCGATTGATGGAGGGTAGAAAGCAACTGGGAAGGCAGACAGGACAATGCCCAACTTGCAGACATCAGATATGGGATCAGGTCCCAAGGTTACTGCAATTCCAAGAAGACCAAAGCAGCAAGACAATCCCTGATGGAAGAAGTTGGGATTTCCACTGAAACACCAGTGTCTGGACGTTAACTAATCTCATGACTCTCAATACACGTGCATGGTCAAAGAAGGCAAGCAGCCATGCATCAGCCCTTGCTTTGGCATTACTGTATATACATAATTATATATATATATATATTATAACATAATACATATTATATAGTTTCTCACATGGAACGCACACTCCCACCCCCCCCAAAGCAACTGGAAATTTAAGTGCATGTTATATATGAAAAATATGGTAAGAGTGGTGGGAAAAAAGTTAACATAAAATCTGATGGCAGAAGTAGGGATTTACACCAAAGTGCTGGTGTCTAGAGTGTGCCTTTAGTTGATCTGATGACTCTTGATACATGCATGTGGCTGGAAGAGGCAAGCAGACAGGCACCAACCCTTGTTTTGGCATTACCATGGTTTCTCACATTCAATTCTCTCACCTGTGGAAACTGGAGTGCACATGATATATGAGAAATATGGTAAGAACAGTAAACAAAAAAAGTGAACATAAAATCTGATGGAGGAAGAAGGGATTTCCACGGAAGCACTGGTGTCCAGAGTGTGATGTTAGCTGATCTGATGACACTTGATACATGTGTGGCCAGAAAAGGCAAGCACTGGCCCTTGCTTTGATGCTACTGTAATTTCTGACATACCACATACATTGCCACTCCCCAAAAATGGCTGGAAATAAAATCTGATGTAAGAAATAGGGATTTCTACCAAGTCGCAGATGTCTGGAGTGTGACATTAGCAAATCATAGAGAAGTGGGGCTGGAAGAGACCTTCAGAGGTCACAAGTAGTCTAAGCCCCTGCCTGAGGCAGGATCAGCCCTGTCCAAACCATCCTGTACAAATCAATCATCTAGTCTCTTTGTAAAGCTACCGTCAAGTCTGACACATCACCAGACATCGCCCCTGACCCTGCCACAGGTAAAGCAGGGGAAACTGGCAGCCAACATCCTGCTGCTGTGAAAGATTATTAATAAACATTCAAGAGATCCCAGGCACAGGCCATGCCCCAGCTACAGAGGAAGTCAACCCCTTACCCCAACCAAATCCATACCAATCTGACCATGGAGTAAAATTCCTTCCTGACCCCAAATTTGGTGTTGGTCAGACCCTGAGCAGAGGGGCACAAGCCTCTAGCCAGCATCCTTCAAGGTTGAGTCCCCACAGGAGCACTTAGCCTTGGCTGTGGTTAACATCTAATGTCTCTGAGGAAAGATTAAAAACACCTTGACAGGTGTAGCAGCAAGGAGGTGGGGATGTAGAGGGCGAACAGCAAAGCCCAGAAGCCTGGGAATCTGTTGACTCAATATGCACGCATGGCCAGAAAAGGCAAGCAGCCAAGCATCGGCCCTTGCTTTGGTGTTACCATATTTTCTAGTATGCAACACATATTCCCACTCCCCTCAAAATCAGATGGAAATAGGACTGCACATTATATGCAAGAAATATGGTAAGTGCAGTGAAAAAAAAAAAAGAAAAGAAAATTGGAGGAAGCAGGGATTTCCACTGAAGTGCCAGTGTCTGGAGTGTGACATTAACTAGTCCTAGAGAAGCAGGGATGGAAGAGACCTTCAGAGGTCACATCTAGTCCAATTCCCTGCTGAGGTAGGCCAAACCATCCCAGACACATTCATCATCTGATCTCTTAGTAAAACTACCATCTGCCCTGACACAACACCAGACATCACACCTGAACCTGCCACAGGGTAAGCAGGGCAACAATGGTGGCCAATGTCCTGCTGCAGTAAAAGTTGTTAGGATATGCTTGATAGATCCCACGCAGAGGCCATGCCCCCACTACAAAGGATAGCAAGCCCCTCCCGGGTCCGAATCAGTCTGATCAGGGGGTAAAATGCTTTTCTGACCCCAAACCTGGTGTTGGTCTGATCCTGAGCGGATGTTGGGGTGTGATCTCCAGTGTTGCGTCAGGGCTGACGATAGTTTTACAATGTGTTTACATGATGGATTTGTCTGGGTTGATTTGGACAGGGCTGATCCTGCTTCAGGCAGGGGGTTGGACTCAATGTGACCTCTGGAGGTCCCTTTCAGCCCCACTTTTCTAGGATTTCTACGATTCTCTACATGCCATTGCCTCCACTTTTGCATCCCTCCCTCCCCCACTGCCATCTCACCATCCCAGAGCTGAGCAGTTCTTGCGGTGCCGGCAGGGGACACTCATCCACCCCCTCGCTTCACAATAGACTTCTCAGCTTTTCATCCCACCTTCTGATCTCTGTGGCTGGGCCTGACTCATTGTGTGGTGGCTGCTGAGACGGGCTATGATCGGAGCTGAATGGGGCTCACCCACACAGCTTGCCAAGGCTGTGAGCCCAAAAGCCCCGGTATCTTTGAAGTTCTTCGTATCTTCAGAGCAAGCCAGCCTCTGGGCCATCCCCCACCACTGAAGTTCAGCTCTGGAGCCCCTAGGGCAGTGATTCTCAGGCAGGGTGCCATGAAATCCTTTTCAAGGTGCTCCAGATGGTGACATATTACTGTATTTCCTTGCATATAATATACCCCCCAAATATAATCTGCACTTTGAAAAGTATTATGGATGCTCCGCCTCCCCCTGAGTTATGGCAGCGGAGAGCAGGGATAGGGCATTATCTTTTGCTGACTTGTCCTCCCTTTCCAGCTGAACTAAACCCCTATCTGCTGCTAAAGCCTGGTTTCCAGACCCCAGGGGAGCCCTGTGGGTCACATGACAGGGTGCCATGGTGTGGATCTGGCCTGAGGGCTAGAGGTTGAGCATCCCTGTTTTGAATGAAAACCTCTACAGCGCGGGGGCTTTGGTGGACAAGGGCTCACTTCCTCAGCTGCTTAAATACTGGAGGCTGCAATTAAGAGAAGAACAGGGGGAAAAACCCTGGTCAGACCCAGTTCACTCTCCCTTTCAGCATCCGCTCTCTGCTGCCACATGACACAGAAGACTGTGTTCTTACATGCTGTGAGAGGACAAGCACAGAGGTGGGTATAAAGGGGAGTATGCAACATAAGAACTGCCATTTCCTGGGTCAGATCCTAGGTCCATCTTGCCCAGTCTCCTGTGACGCACAGCGGCAGAGAGCGGATGCTGAAAGGGAGAATGAACTGGGTCTGACCAGGAAGAATGGACAAACCCCCTTTCTCACTTACAACCACCAGCATTTAAGGTCTAGGAAGTCCTGATTCAGAGGATCCAAGAATGTGTCCAGTCCCTTTGTGAATCTGGCTAAACTCTCAGCTTCCACCACATCTGGGGGCAATGAGTTCCACCTTTTAATGACAGGCTGGGTGAGAAAGATCTACTTTATGTCAGCTTTAAACTGATGACCTGTTGTTTCATGTTGTGATCCCTCATTCTTGTCTGGCGTGAGCTAGTCAGTAATAAACCACTATTGAGTTTCTTTTCACTCTTTAGCATTCTGGAAACCCTCATCATGTCCCCCTTCAAGTATCTCTTTTCTAAACTGAGCAGGTCTGGCCTCTTCAGTCTCCCCTCCTGTGGAAGCCCCCCCATATCACTGATCATCCTTGTTGCCTTTCTTTGTATGGGGTTTTCTACGTCTCCTCAACACAAGAAACTGGGATCAGACTTGCTGCCCTACTTTGGACCAGCTGTGGCCAGATCTTAGTCATTACTCACTAAATTTGAATACAATAAGTGGGAAAGAAGAGGGAGAGGAAGGTGGGGAGGGGAAAGAGAGACAGAAACAAGCAAGCAAAGAACCCGCAAAAGTCCCCAAAAGCTACCCAAGGTAACAGGATAAGAACCCATAGCCGCTGTTCCAACCAGACTGGACCCCATCCAGCTTGTGTTACCTCCCTCCAAGGAGAGATATCACCCCCAAATATTTTTGCCTCTCACTTATTAAACCCACCCCATCACCTCTTTCTCAGAGGAAAGCTGATGATATATATTTCCTTTTCCCTCACAAAGATTGCACTGTTAAAAAGCTCTACACCCCCCTCCCCCTCTGCTGGTCCCATGCACTGAGGTTTCTCAACACTTGCTTATGAAATGTGTTTATCTCTCTGCAAGGCAGCTGCCTGGGTGCATATGCTCACCACACTGACCGGATGCCACCCACCTGCTTTGCTTCTCAGCTCCCTGCGCTGGCTCTGATCTTAGCTCATGCTAGCATCTTGCCTGTCCCCAGCTCTGTGACGGGCCTCCTCTGCTTTCTCTTCCCCGCCCCCCAGGGCTTAGGCGGCACCCCCCAGCTTGAGGAGAGAACAAGGGGTGGGAAGTTTCTGAGAAACCGCATCAGGGCAACTTACCCTGAAAAGAGGAAACCTCAAGACTGGAGAAACCCAGGCCCCATTGCTGCCTAGGCCCTGGCTCCAATACCACAGTCACGTGGGAGATATACAGCAACCTAAGTGTGGGAGTTGGGCCTGGCCTAGAAGATCCATGATGCTGGGAAGCCTGTGATACTGTGATCATGTCTAGGAAATCTCTCTCAGATGGCGGGATGGACTTTCTCTAATGGGAGGAGGGAGGTGGATATCCTTTTTCCAAGCCCCACATCTTTTATCATCCCATCTCCTTGAGTTGGGTTAGGCATGGGTGAGGAAGTCAACAAACCCAATGACCTGTTTATCCGCATCTGCAATTGCCCAAGGGATTTGGAAACTCATCTTATCTTTAGTGACCTGGATCTGGAAACTTTAGGGAATGGGGACCAATGTTTTTGGCCAGCAGGTCACAAATTTAGCCCTGTGGCTCCCTGAGCATCATTCTGATCTCCTGTCCCTGTCTGATCTGCTGCTCCCCTGTTTCTATGCTCAGCCCCATCCACTGCCTCTGCTTTCTTCTCCCTGCCCAATCTGGGCAAAGGGAGAAAGCAGGAGTACCACATCACCAAGGCTTACTAAGCAGACCTTAGTCAGAACTGTTGGCTGGCCTCACATCTGCTGCCCCAGCTGGGGCTATAGGTAGGTTGTGCTCCCAGGAGCCAAGCAGGAAGCCAGGCAGCTAAATAGCTGGGGCAGAGCTCGTCAGTTCAAGAGACTCAAAGCAAATGTGCCTGGTTAGGAAATTAGCCTGAGTCTGGGTTGCCTCTTAGGGCCCCTGACAATACAACACCCACCTTTCCCCCTACAAACCAATGGCTTGAAACTGGGAGTGAACATTATACATGAGAAATATGGGTAAGAACAGTTTCTATTGCTTATCAGGTGAAAGCAAAAGGAATAGGTTGTTGAGGAGCCATCTCTTCTTTTTCCTTCTGCTTTGTTTAAAAAAACCAAGGGGCATATTATATTCCAGGGGCTTGTTGTAGACAAGACATTACAGCAGGCTGCTACAGACGGACTGAACCCAAGCCCATCATCCGGAAAGTGAGCTTGCCTTGAAGAGATCAACAGATGGAGAACCCACTTCCCCTGCTAGCTGCTGCAAAGATAAAACCCCCGAGCTGTGAATATAGGGCACTGAGCTCTGATGTGAACGTGTCTGTCTGCAGCTTCTAGCTGCTGATTCTTGCTCTGGTTTCTAATAAACTGGAGGCCTTTAGTACTGACATCTTCTGGTTTGTACATTAAACTTATGTGCTGCATCAAACTGGGTTGTACTAACAGGACTGTCTTTTGCTAAGCAAAGGAAGTGATTCTCCAGCTCTATTCAGCACTGGTGAGGCCTCCCCTGGAGTCCTGTGTCCAGTTTTGGGCCACACACTTCAAGAAGGACATGGAGAGGTTGGCAAGAACCCAGCAGAGAGTGACCAAAATGATCAGGTGCTTGGGAAACAGGACTGATGAGGACAGGCTGAAGAGCTCGAGTGATGAAGTCTGGAGAAGAGAAAACTGAGAAGGGATTTGACCACAGTCTTCAAATCCCTGAAGGGTGATGACAGAGAGGATGGAGATGGGATTTTCTCTGTGTCCATAATGGACAGGACTAGGAGCAACAGCATGAAGCTGCAGCAGGGAAAATGGAGGCTGGAGATGAGGAGGAACGTTTTGAGTCTGAAGGTGGTTGAGCATTGGAACAGGCTGCCCAGAGAAGTGGTGGAATCTCCATCCCTGGAAATGTCCAACAGCAGGTTGGACAGATACTGGGCTGAGCTGGTTTATTCCGGGCTGATTCTGCCTTGAGCAGGGGGCCAGACTAGATGACGTTGTGAGGTCCCTTCCAGTCCGACTTTCCTATGATACGGGCTCATTATGCTACTTCTTTTCTTTGGATGCAATCCAGCCTGTTGCATCTATACAGCTCTTTTTGACTTAGGTCCACTCCCAGTGGTAACTGCGAGTCATTCCCTGCTGTTAGTCATCGTGATAAAGATATATTCCAGATTGCCACTAAGGCAGGTGAAATCAGAATCCGGCCTGGCTGATTTATCTTCATTGGAATAGAAGTATGGAGACAATGCTGCAAAATGGCTTCTGTGCTTCTCCTTCTGGCAGCCTCAGGGAGACATAGCAAGACACCTTAACCTTGCTATCCTACCCCCACTCCTGCCCTGACTCCTAATTCAGTGTTGGCTGCAGAGGACAGGAACAAAGAGCAACAGCCTCAAGCTGCAGCAGGGAAAACAGGTTGGAAATGAGGAGAAACATCCTGACTCTGAGAAGGGTCAAACATTGGAACAGCCCGGAGATGTGATGGAGTCTCCATCCCTGGCAATATTCAGGAGCAGGTTGGATAGACATGTGGCTGAGCTGGTTTAGTCAGGGCTGATGCTGCCTGGAGCAAGGGGCTGGATGGGACGTGACCTGCTGAGGTCCCTTCCAGACCTGCTCTCCTAGGATCCAATGATCCCACATCACCATGTTATGTGGGGAGACTAGATACTTGTTGCTGAAAGGGCCATACAAGAGGCTGGAGTATGAAATCAGGCTTTTTATATTGCTATATTCAGAGAGGATTGGTCACTTGGAGGTGGGTGAAGGAATCAAGACAAACCACAAGCCATCAGGGGATCCAGAAGCGAGAGCACCAACTCTGGGTGCATGTTGCAGCCTGCTTATTACTCTCTGTATGAAGCTGAAGCCTTCTTACCCACGCCCAGCTGGAAGTGCCAACCCCCAGAATTAAGTGGGGCAACCAAACATGGTCATGGCTTGGGAGAACTCCTCGAATTCCTGGCACAGAGTTTGGAAATCTGGGTCCTGGCATTCCTCCTCATTCGGCCACTTCTCGATCCAGGTGTCCTTGCTGATGTAGTAGGAGAGTCTGAGAAGGGTGGGAAAAAGGATTTGACCCTGGTATGTTGCAAGTCACTACTTCCCACCATGAATATACTCTGCTGGGTTTCTCTTAAGAGTAGGCCTCTGGCATACAACAGACACCTTTAATTCCCCCTCTTTCCCCCCCGGAAATTGTAGCGTGTATTATATGTGAGAAATATGGTAAGAACAGTTTCTGCCAATGATGACAGGCAAAAACGAAAGTCAAAACTACAGACAATCCCCATGCAGCTGCAGGATGAGTAGGAGGAAAGATCTTTAATTTCTTCATCTTCGCTTTCAAAAGCAAGGACCATGCCCCTACTACAGAGGAAAACTACTCCCCAACCTCAGTTTGTGCTCATTTGGCCAGGTGGTCAAATTCCTCCCTGATCCCCAATGTGTTGGGCTGATCCTGAACAGAAGGGCAAGACCTTCTAGCCAGGAACTCCTGGGTTTGAGTCCCAGCATGGCCCAAACACCATCCCAGGCCTGGGCTGCAGCCAGGGGCAGATCTGTGAGAGGGGTGCAGTTACCTCCCTTTGATTTCTGGTCCATCCAAAGCTTATAACCAACTGCCTGGCAGTGGCAGCAGTATTTCTATTCAGACAGCAACAAGGCAGTCAATTGACGTCACAGTTTAGTGTCGCCTACCTGATTCCTCCTAAACTCTTCACTCTGGAGGTGTTAATGACACCCTCTCCTTTTTTTGCTCTTTAATGGTTCCATTATTCCAGCTAGCCTTACTCTGCAGTGCTGCTGTCTGTTTGCTGCTCTGCATTGCTCTCATTTCACAGCCCTGCAGACTGTTTTTTTTTTTTTTAACTCTAGCTAGAAGCATTCACTCAGGTGTGGAAACACTAGCTCAGGAGAACCTTTTATGTGTGGAAATAACTTCAAAGGAAGCACTAGATGTGCTGGCAAGGTGCCCAAGAAGGGTATTGCGTTTTTAAAATATATAATATATGAGAGAGTAAATTAATGCAAAATCCAGTGAAGTTGGGTTGTTTTGGCTCAACCTTAAATTGAATGCTATAGCTGTAGGCCTCCGGCTTATTAGTGAAACTTCTAGTTTCCTTTTAACCAGAGAAAAATGTGCATTGTGTTCTATGGGATGATGCACCACAGCAGCTGCACCCCCTTTTCAAAATCCCAGATCCACCCATGGCTGCAGCCAACACCCAACACAGAGAAAAATATACCTTGACACATGTAGCAAGAGGAAGCGAAAAATAATTCATTGCCAGCCCCATGTGGCAACCTGTAAAGCCTAGGAGATCTCCCTAGTAGATGATAGCCATTGCTATGCTTAGATCATCCCTGATCAATGTGTATCCAACCTCTCCTTGAACACCTTGAATGATGGATTTATGCTAGTGAAACACACAGCTGGCCACTCCTTACCAATTAACCCATGGAATTAAGTAACATGCTGCAACCTCCCAGCCTCCACCAAGGGCTCTGATGGGTGTTAAAACTCACCCATTTTTCATGTTCCACAAATCGCTGCTCAGGCCCCAGATCAAATAGTTCTTGTTCACCTCCATACTCAGTGAGTCCCGGCACTTAATGTGGCTGATGAACCTGCGATTTCCACTTCGGGGGTTTTCATCTGACCCTTTAGTGGGGAAGAATCAAGAGGATTGTTTAAATGCTCTGGAGAGTGGAGAGGCTGGGAGAAGGGGGTTCATTTTGGAGTCCAAGGAGGATCCTTCACCTGCTTTGATGATCTGCAGGATCTCCATCATGTAGTTGTCGTAACTGCTTTCCTCTTTCTTGCTCACCAGCTTGGTCTTATATACTTGGAGGGGTGGGGGGAAAGAGAAACAGGTTAGTAGGCAGTGGTGTCCAACCTCTTCACCCTGTGGCTTGGGTAGTGGGGGGCCAGGTCCATCCACAGGCCAGATCTAGCCAGTGAGTTCGATGCGGCACATGCGGCCAGTGTGGCAGGGTCCTCTATCCATCCAGCTAGGGGGTGGGGAGTAGCCTAGCCCTGATCCAGATGCTAGGGGCAGGGGTGAGGGGTGGGCAGTGGCTCTGATCTGGACA
>NW_005842065.1:491946-496266 GCF_000455745.1 Alligator sinensis | reverse complement strand
AATCTGATCGAGAGGGGGGGGGGGGGGAGGCAGTGGCCCCGATCCGGATGTGGGGGAGAGGATGGAGTAGCCCTGATCTGGATGCATACGGGATGGACCTGGCCCTGATCCCACTTTGTGGCAATGGCCTGGGCAGGGCTGGATCCTTCTGCCTGGAGCTTCCACCATTTCCAGCTGCCACATTTCCCAAGCCATGGGAATCCCCATGGGTTGGAGACCAAGGCTCTGTGGGCCAGATTTGTCTTGCAGGCTGGGGGTTGAGCAGCCCTGGTTACAAGCTTATCATAGAATCCTAGGGACGTGGGGCTGGAAGGGACCTTTATAACTCACACTGAGTCCAACCCCCTGCCTCAGGCAGGATCAGCCCTGTCCAAGCCATCCCAGACTAATCCATCATCTAAACTCTTTGTAAAACTACTGTCCACCCTGACACAACAATGGACATCCCACTCCAACCTGCTGTACTTCCTGCACTGAGGCAAACTGAGAAGCAGAGAGACTTGAGCAACTGACAGAGCCTTGACTGCTTTCTTTTGCTGGGATTTCCCCCCAGCAGCTTGAATATTGGCGTTTCTTAGCTGTGTTAGAGGTAGTGCTAAGAACTGAGGGGACCCAGAGAAGAGAGACACGTAGCAGCTTGTTAGAACCTCAGGGACTGCCTTTAAATCATGTCTGAATGGCTGGGTGCCCTACAGAGAGGCCCAAATACTTTCCAAGCCCACTGTTAGGGTCAAGATGACATGTCCAGCTTGTAGACTTCATGAGTCAAAGATGGAGCCTGAATTTGAATAGTTCTGGGCAGAGTCTCTTCCTGACCTGCTACTCTGCTTTCTGCTCCCTGCTTATACTCTCTGTCCCTTCCCCACCTACAGAGGCTGCCCACGCCATGTACAGCAGGTTGGACACCTCTGCCTTCTACTGCTGGCTCTGGGTTGGATCCAAGATCATGAGAAATTTACTCTCCAGGGGCCACTCGGAAGAAGATGAGATCAGCGGATCTACCCAAATTTCTGCCATAAAAGGAACTCAATCACCTCTGGAGACTTTTACAGCAAATCCTGAAGACACCTGTAATTTACGTGATCCACAACAGACCTAGACATTGGGATGTGGTCAAGAAGATGCTGCGGCCTCCAGGGCTTGTAGGACACAGCAGGACACAGCTGCCCACCCAGCTCAGACAGTTTAAGACAAACACCCCAGTTTTGGAGGGTTGATTTTTTGGGGAAGCTGCATGTGATATGTGAGTATTTATACTATTTCCATTATACACACCCCACCTGGGCACAGGTTCAGATGAATCACCTAAGCCTGATGGCACATTTCACTGAGGATAACTAGAAGCTGTCTCCCAGTTATGTTTGATCCCCATCTACACTCCCAAGCAACGCTCAGACTAAAACCCAGATCTTTTACCATAATCCACCCCAGGTTCGCAGGCTTCTTCAATTCGCCCATCTAGCGTGATGTCACTGTCCCTCCTGTGCTGCACGAAGCACTCTTCTGTGGTGGGGGAAAAAGAGGAAGACACCAAAAATCACCAGGAAAGACCACTCAATACCACTCACCCACTGAGACCCTTATAACCAGGGGTATAGGAAGGACTTGATTATCCTGCTCAGCTCAAAACTATTGCCAATTTGAAAGCAGCTGGGAAAAGTTTCACTGAGAGAAGGAAATGCTTCTTGCTGCCTGAGAGAGAAGCTGGCAGCCATCTTAGAGCACAGTGTCTCCATGCTTCTGTGCCAGCAAAAAAAAAAAATCAGCTTGGCTGCTTGAGACATGTACCCCAGTTTTGGAGGGCTATTTTTTTTGGTGACCGGTGAAGGCGTGTGTGGTATATGAATAAATATGGTATTCCCATTACCAACCAGGCTCAGGTTTGAGTGTAGTTGAGCCACATAAACCAGTTGGTTCATTTACCTGCCCATAACGCCTAGAAATGAACTAGAGACAAGCCAGATTCTTACCTTCTGCACAGCGGCAAACATCCTCATGACAGATCTTACTGAGCTGGCCAGTCTGAGAAGGCAGGTGGTAGAACTTGGTACAGCGGTTATCTGCAGGAAAAGCAGAGCAACATGGGGATGCTAGGTTTGAAAATTGCAAGGGAACCTCAAGTTTCTTTCTAACTTTGGTGATGCCTTCCCTGGAGTCTTGTGTCCAGTTCTGGGCCTTGCGCTTTGAGAAGGAGGTGGACAGATTGGAAAGAGTCCAGTGCAGAGTGACAACAATGATTAGAGACCTGGGAGACAGTACTGATCAGGAAAGGCTGAAAGAACTAGGGTTATTGAGTCTGGGGAAGAGAAGATTGAGGGGGCATTTGATCACAGTTTTCAAATCCCTGAAGGGTGATGACAGGGAAGGATGGAGATGGGCTTTTCTCTGTAGCCATAGGGGGCAGAACTAGGAGCAACAGCCTCAAGCTAAAAGACTGCGGCGCTGGTGTCATTGGGAAGGCTTTGGCTTCCATGACCACAATCCGCTCTTTGGTGAGAGAGGCAGCGAGCTGCTGGGAAGGGATAGCCTCCACCTCTCTCTGCTAGGGAGGAGGCTCTTCTCAGCCAGACTGACTGACCTGCTCCACTGAGCTTTAAACTAAGCCCGCCGGTGGACAGGGGGACTACCACCACTGCTGGCCTGCTGAGCAATCTCTGCAAAGCCAGCAGGCCAAGGTGCTTAAGGGAGCCCACCCCTGGAACAATCTGTAGGCAAGGCAAGGGCCCCCAAGGCGACACTTGCCTGCCTGTACACAAATGTCAGGAGCTTGGGGAATAAACAGGAGGAATTTGTCCTCCCGCTTAACACAAATAATTACAATGTCATAGGGATAATGGAGACCTGGTGGGACTCCACCCATGACTGGACCACGGGTATAGATGGCTATACGCTGTACAGGAGGGATCGAGGGGACAAAAGGGGCTGGGGTGTAGCTCTCTATGTCAAGGAAAGCTACGCGTCCCTGCAAGCTGACATTGGCGACCAGGGTGGACGACTTGAGACCCTCTGGTTAAAATCTGTGGGGAACATGGCACAGGGGATACTATGGTGGGAGTCTACTACAGACCTCCCACCCAAAATCAAGAGCTTGACCAGGAGTTCACCATGGAATTGGCTGAAGCCACATGCTCCTGATCCGTGGTTGTCATGGGAGACTTCAACTATCCAGACATCTCGTGGGAAGAGCACTCGGCCAAATCCAAGCGGTCGCAAAGCTTCCTCTTGTGCGTAGATGACCTCTATCTGATACAAGAAGTCCACGGGCTGACAAGAGGTAAAGTGCTGCTCGACCTGGTACTGGCAACCGGAGATGACCTAATCAGAGACCTAATGATCGATGGGAAGCTGGGTGCCAGCGACCATGAGCTGATCACCTTCACCATCTGTTGTAAAGCTGGCAAGTCAGTCAGCAATACAGAAGTCCTCGACTTCAGGAAAGCTGACTTCGATAAGCTTAGGAGGCTTGTCGGTGAGGCCCTAAGGGACCATGACCCCAAGCGGAGGGGAGTTCAGGAAGAGTGGTTTCTCCTTAAGGGAGCAATCCGAGATGCACAAGCTAAGGCTATTCCATCTTGGAGGAAAGGCAGCAAAAGGGCACAGCAGCCCCATTGGCTCAGCAAGGAACTAGTGGGCCTTCTTCATCTAAAAAGAAAGACCTACAAAGGATGGAGGACGGGATCCACCTCCAAGGAGAAATATTCCGCACTGCTCCAGACCTGCCGGGAGTGAACCAGGAAAGCCAAGGCTGCGACAGAACTCCAACTGGCTACTAGGATCAAGGACAATAAAAAGTCCTTTTTTAGATATGTGGGGAGCCAGAGGAAAAGCAAGGGCAACACTGGACCCCTGCTAAACCAGATGGGACAATGGACAACCAATGCCCAGGAAAAAGCCAACCTATTAAATGGGTACTTTGGTTCGGTCTTTCACCAGTCTCACAAACACCTCTGCCCATCGCGGGACAGGGAGGCCCAAGTGAGGGAGATTCCCTGCCCTCCATCAATGCTGACCTCAGGAAGGAACACCTTGAGAGGCTGGACACCTTAAAGTCAGCCGGCCCTGACAATCTGCACCCCAGGGTACTCAAGGAGCTGGCAAGCATCATAGCTCAGCCCCTGGCACGGATCTTCGAGACCTCCTGGCACTTTGGTGAAGTGCCTGAAGATTGGAAGAAGGCCAATGTGGTGCCTATCTTCAGGAAAGGGAGGAAAGTGGATCTGGCAAACTACAGGCCCATCAGCCTGACCTCTATCCTGGGGAAGGTCTTAGAAAAGATTATCAAAGAGACCATTCTTAACAGACTGGCCGATGGCAACATCC
>NW_005842065.1:474679-491234 GCF_000455745.1 Alligator sinensis | reverse complement strand
CATGATTGACCACAGGATGAACATGAGCCTTCAATGTGATGCTGCAGCTAGTAAAGCAAGCAAAACGCTGGCTTGCATCCATAGATGCTTCTCAAGCAAATCCCAGGAAGTCATTCTCCCATTGTACTCGGCCTTGGTGAGGCTGCAGCTGGAGTATTGCATCCAGTTTGGGGCTCCACAATTCAGAAAGGATGTGGAGAAGCTTGAGAGAGTCCAGAGAACAGCCACGTGCATGATCAGAGGTCAGGAAAACAGACCTTATGATGACAGGCTGAGAGCTATGGGACTCTTCAGACTGGAAAAGCGCAGGCTCAGGGGCGATCTGGTGGCCACCTATAAGTTTATAAGGGGTGTCCACCAGGATCTGGGGGAACATTTGTTCACCAGAGCGCCTCAAGGGGTGACAAGGTCTAATGGTTATAAACTCCTGCAAGATGGTTTCAGACTAGATATAAGGACGAATTTCTTTACTGTCCGAGCCCCCAAGGTCTGGAATAGCCTGCCATTGGAGGTGGTTCAAGCACCTACATTGAATGCCTTCAAGAGAAAATTGGATGCTTACCTTGCTGGGATCCTATGATCCCACCTGACTTTCTGCCCCTGGGGCAGGGGGCTGGACTCGATGCTATTCCGAGGTCCCTTCCAGCCCAAATGTCTATGAAATCTATGAAGCTGCAGCATGGGAAACTGAGGTTAGAGATGAGAAGGAATCTTCTGACATTGGAACAAGGTGCCCAGACTGTGGTGGAGTCCTCAGCTTTGGGAATGTTCAACAGACACTTGGCTGGGATGGTTTAAGCTTCTACGAACAGTATTTGATGAAGTCAGTTTGACATCACTAAAGTTTGTGTTCTCTCTATATCTTATTTTGTTAGTCTATAGGGTGCACATCTGCCCTGCCTTTTGCCTCGCTTCAGATGAACATGACTAACAACCTCTCTCTGCGATGGTTTAGTTAGGGATGATCTTGCCTTGAGCAGGGGGCTGGACTGTATGTAACCTCATAAAGGTCCTGCTAAGCCAACATCTATTGTTCTCCTTCTTGAATCTCAAAGAACACCCAATTTCAACACATTATTCCTGTCTTGAACTCGCCATTTGCTCTTAAGCCAGAGGCTGTGTCTGGAACACAATCTAGGGCCTTGGAATTTTCCTCTTTGTACACATGGTATCTGCCAGCTGAAATACTTAGGCACTTCTCTGAAGCTTCTGGCCAGAAAAGATATTCTGCTGATTTTTCTGCCACACAGAATGAGCAATGAGTGAGTAATGACTATGATCGGGCCATCAGTGTAACTCCAAGTAGAGCAGTGAGACAGATTCAGTCTCGTGAGACCCAGAAAGCACCACACAGAGAAGGACAACAAGGTTGATGAATGGCATGGAAGGACTTATATATGAGAAGAGAGTAACAAGGCCAGGCCTTTTCAGTTTAGAAATGAGATGCTTGAGGGAGAATATGAGAAGTATTTACAAAATACTAAACGGTGAAGAAAAAACCAATAGGGATTTATTACTGACTAGCTTTCAGCAGACAAGAACTAGGGGTCACAACATGAAACTAGGAGGCACTCAGTTTAAACTAGTAAGTTTAAATTCATAAGTAGTCAGTTTAAAACTCACAAAAGGAAGATCTTTATCACCCAGCATGTAATTAAAGTGTGGAACTCATTGCCCCCAGATGTGGTGGAAACTGAGCGTTTAGCCTGATTCACAAAGGGATTGGACACATCCTTGGAGGAAAGGGGCATCAGTAGCTATGGAGCATGGGAGTGAGGGACACAGCCTCTGAATCAGAACTTCCCAGACCTTAAATGGTGGAGGTTGCAAGTGAGAGCGGAATAGGGAGAAAGTCCTGGTCAGACTCAGTTCACTCTCCTTTTCAGCATCTGCTCTCTGCTGCCGTGTGATAAAGGAGACTGGGCAAGATGGACCTAGGGTCTGGCCCAGTAAGTGTCAGTTCTTATGCTCTAAAGAGACCAATTGTTCATTTCACCCAGCGGTTGCCCGAACTCCAAGGCCTGGATCATCATCATAGATTTCAATACCAACGGGGGCCATGACATCATCTCATCTGACATATTGCATCACAGGGTGGAGAATTCTACCCTGGGAAACCTATCTCTTGCCAGAGATTTAAAAGGATCAGAGGATGGAAAATCCACCTCTTGGTAGCTGGTTCCCCCCATGGTGAATCACTCTCAAGATGATCTGAAGTGGAGGTTTAGATCTGGAGATGAATTTTAGGCTTCAGCTTTAACTGACTCTTGGATCTCTCTCACTTTTCTAGTGATCCACCCTGATGTTACCTAGGAAGTCATAAGTCCCCTGGAATGTACTGGATAACATGGTGATATGCATCACTTCATGCCCTGGGTTTTGGGGACAGGCCCTGACACCTGGTTTGCTCCACCCCCAGCACGGCTCTGTGGGCCGGATCTGGACTGTGGGCCATTAGTTGGACCCTCCCTGCGCCCCTTCCAATGTCACTACTGGTGCTTTTCCCTTTGCCATGACCAAACGTTTTCAGAAATCCCATAAGATTGGTGGCAAAGCGGGTATTGTCCTCAGAGGCTGGGGAGGGAGGATGCATCAGAAGATCTCTGTTACCTAAGCCATAGTAGTCATATACAGTCACTGATGCTGGCTGGATGAGCCCCACCTCGAAGAACTGGTGTGCTTTGAACTTCAAGCATTCATTCTCTGTATGGGAAACCTGCAGGAGGAAAGGGGGAGGTAAAGACTGATAAAGCATGAGGAAGCCAGGGCAAGCAGGCACAAATGAAGCCCTTTATCCTCTCTGAGTGGCATTGCAATCCTGTTTCCCTGCCCAATCTACTGCTCTGCTTTTTGCTCCTTGACCTGTGCTCCCTGCCCCATTGGCTACTCTGCTTTCAGCTCCCTGCCCTGGTGCTCCTTGCCCAATCCACAGCTTTGTTTTCTGCTCCATGCCTAAAATTTCTGCTCCCTGCCCTGTGCCCCCTGGCCCACCTGTAGCTCTGCTTCCTGGTCCCTGCCCTGTACCCCCTGCCTGATCTTTTGCTCTGCTTCCTGCTTTTGGCCCTATCTGTGTTCCCTGCTCCTTTACTGATCTGCCTTGTGTTGCACATAGAGGCTGCTTGTGACACTTGTGACACACATGCGTTGGATTAGGCTTTTTGTATATAGGGCAGGGAGGAAAAAAGGGAACGGAAAGGCTGATTTACTGGACATTAGCCAGGGCACCTCTCATTGTAGTCAGGGAGAACTGTGGTCCTACAAGGTGGAAGCAGGAGTAGAACCCAGTTCACTAAGAGCTGGAAGGGGATACAGGCTTTTGAGAAGCTCTTACCTTATCCAGGTAAATGAGGAGGGTGCTTCTTTCAGATGCGGCCTTCTCCAATTCGTACTTGGATATGTACCTGTCAACACCTCTGGAGAGCTAAAGCAAGAAGCAGTGTGAGCAGGGGCAGATCCAGGTGCAGTGAGGCAGTTGCACCTCCCTTTACTCAATGTTTCACCCCTCCCCCCCAAATCAAGTTTGAAACAAACTGCCTGGCAGTGGCAGCAGCATTTCTATTCAAACAGCAGTGAGGGAGACAACTGACTTTGTGGCTCATTGCAATCTACCTGATTGAGTGACTTAGACAAACCAGAGATGGGCCAAAAGAAATCTCATGAGGTTCAACAAAGATGAGTGCAAAGTCCTGCCCTAGGACAGAACAATCCCATGCACTGGTACAGGCTGGGGGCTGACTGGCCGGGCAGCAACTGTGCAGAAAAGGACCTGGGGGTTACAGTGGACAATGAGCTGAATATGAGCCAGCAGTGTGCCCTTGCTGCCAAGAAGACTAATGGCTTACTGGGCTGCATTGGTAGGGGTGTTGCCAGTAGGTCAAGGGAAGTAATTATTCCCCTCTATTCAGCACTGGTGAAGCCACATCTGGAGTACTGTGTTCAGTTTTGCCCGCCCCCCAGTACAAAAAGGGTGTGGACAAATTAGAGAGTCCAGTGGAGGTCGACAAAAATGGTGAGGGGGCTGGGGAACATGACTTATGAGAAAAGACTGGGGGAACTGGGTTTATTTAGTCTAGAGAAGAGGAGACTAAAAGGAGACTTAATAGCAGCCTTCAACTACCTGAAGCGGGGTTTGAAAGAGGATGGAGCTAGGCTGTTCTCAATGGTGGCAGATGACAGGACAAGGAGCGATGGTCTCAAGTTGCAGCAAGGGAAGTTTAGGTTAGATATTAGGAAAAATTTTCTCATTAGGAGGGTAGTAAACTTTGGAACAGGTTACCCAGAGAGGTGATGGAAGCTCCACCCTGGGGGTTTTCAAAACCTGGCTAGACAAAGCCTTGGCTGGGATGATCTAGTTGGGGCGGGTCCTGCTTGGAGCAGGGGCTTGGACTAGATGACCTCCCTGAGGTCTCTTCCAACTCTAACTTTCTATGATACCTGTGAAACACTTCACTCTACAGGCATTACTAACCTTCTCTCCTTTTAAATGGTTTTGATGTTCCAGTAATTAAGCTAGCCCTTTCTTCTGCAATGCTGCTGTCTGTGAGCTGCTCCTGGTCACATAGTTTAATAGCCATGAATAGATCAATTCTCCATGAATTTATCTAGTCCCTTGTTCAACCTTGCTCTGCTCTCTGCTGCCAACATTTCCCGTGGCAATGAATTCCATAAATTAACTACATGTTGCTTAAAAAAATCCTATCTCCTGTTCATTTCAGCAGATGCCCACTGATTCTAGTATCCTGGGACTTGGTGAACAACAGTGTCCTGTTTACTTGGTCCACATCCTTCATGATTTCATAAATCTCTATCCTATCTCCCTCAGCCAGCTCCTTTCAAAGCTTAAGAGTCCCAACCTTTTTAAGTCAAGATTTCATAGTTTCATAGTAGCTAGGGTCAGGAGGGACCTGAAGAGATCATCTAGCCTGACCCCCTGTCACAGGCAGGAATGAATGCTGGGTTCACAAGACCCCAGACAGGTGATCATTCAACCTCCTCTTGAATTTGCCCAATCTTTGGGTAAATCTGATATCTTTTATTAGACCAACTCAAGTAGTTGGAAAAATTCTTTGCAAGCTTTCAGGTATAAATACCCTTTGTCAGGCTAAGGAAGCATCTGCAGTTGATGTGTGCTCAACCTGATGAAGAGTATTTATACCAGAAAGCTTTCAAAGAAGAATTTTTCCAACTACTCGAGTTGGTCTAGTAAAAGATATCAGATTTACCCAAAGAACCTTGTCTGCCTATGTCCTTAGACCAACACAGCTACAACCTACACCCCCAAACTTTTTAAGACACCGCAGAAGTGTTCAATGATTGTCTCTCCTTTCTTAGTGGTGTTGATATTCCACTAATCAAACTAACCTTTCTTAGAGCAATGTTACTGTCTGATAGCCAAGCCTGGTGTCTCTTTTCCTATTTCATTGCCTTGGACACACTTTAGTTCTTCTTAAAATCCTAGATCCACCCACAGAGACTAGGCTTCAGCAGAAGCTAAGGTTTCAGCTTTAGTTAAACTGGAAAGGGAGGGGGAGTGAACTGAAGACAAGGCTCTGTCTCTGCTCTATGCAGCCATAACTGGAAAAATCCCTTCATTTTACCTTTCAAAAACAAGGTGCAACTTATATCTTGGTCATGTTGTATGTCAGAAAATATGGTATTTGAAGTCCCCCATTACTGCTCACAAATTCATCTGGGTCCATCTAAGCACCAGCACTGGTTCTGAAGTATCTCCCCCCTCCTTTTCTCTCACTTGGCCCCTGCCACCATGTGGAAAGTCTCAACATACCCTGTTCAGATCCTCTGTGTCTGGAGAGAAGCCTGTGAGCATGGAGATGTCAATGATGGACATGGTGGCATCTACTTCACCTAGGAACCTGGCACAGGAAAGAGGAGACCTTGGCATGAGAATTCAGGGCTGAGAAAAACATGGGACTACTGGCTTGGTGAGCCTGCCCTGTTTCTTTCTAATACAATAAATGCCAGATGATGTATGCATATGTGGGTTGTGGGGGGGTCAACTTTTTTGGCAGGTGGGCTACAAATTAGCCTCACACTTTCCCCCAGTTCCACTCTGATTCCTGTCACCTGCCTGACCAGCTGCTCTGCTTTCTACTCCCTACCCAATCTGGGGCAGTGAGAATTGGATAGGGAGCAGAAAGCAGAGCAGACAATGGGGCAGCAAGCACAGGGCAGGGGACAGAAAGAAGAGCACCAGATCAGGCAGAAAGCAGAGCAGCTGATGGGGCAGGGAACACAGGAGAGCCTGCCCCTCCCCCCTCACATACTCTTAGGGGCTCAATAGCTCTGTAGGGAGAATGGCCCATCCCAGGCCTGCCTGGGTGTCTCTTCTATGCCCTGGGGAGGGTGGTTGACCCCCCCGCAACCTGGTGCCACTTCTGTAGAGTGAGTCACTGGGAAAACCATGACACAAAGAGGCACAAACAATAGGCCAAGCTAGGGGCATTTTCTCTCCGCCACAGGCACCTCCATCCTCAGCTGCAGAGCCAGGCTTTTGGCTTCAACAAGAAGGGACTCATTGTGTAAGCTGGCCTGGGGATATACTACTGCCCTGTGAAGCGGGAGCTCAGAGTTCAAATCCTGCCTCCACAGGAGTGGGGTCTACAACCAGCCTGCCTGGTGGTACCACCATTCATGAGCAGCAAGGCATGGGGCAGATATGGTGGGAACTGATGGTGGGTTCTAGCTGGCTATGCTTTTAGGGGGCTCACATGTTATCACCAAGTATTTTGCAGGCATCATGGCAAAGGAGAGGTTGAAAGGGCAATGAGACAGCTAAATAAAGGGTCTTGCATAGACCTCAGCCAGCCCTGTTGTCTTAAAACCCAGCCAGCTCTTTCTTGCTCCTCTTTCAAAGTCCCATAGATGCAAGATATTCTTTGAGGTAGCTGTGATAAGCTTCAGACACCACCAGCACATGGCTGGGGTTGGGTTGCTCCAACCAGCCCAAGCAACTCAGATGCCTTTGATCAGACACAGCATCCCTGTGGACACACTTGGCCAGGGCACAGAACAGCACAGCACAGCACAGCACATCTACAGTTATCACCTGGTGCAGATTGTGATGAAGACTGATCGTAGGGCTCCTTCTGGGCGCCTCACTGGCAGTGTAGGAGAGAAAGACAGTTCATGATTTTATAGTGATGTTAGCGTATTTACTTGGGTACCACAGTCACCGCCCCCCCCCCAAAAAAAAATTAGCAATTGAAAATTAGGGTGTTTCAAGGCCACTGATTGCCACAAGGACTGGAGACTCTGGGAGCAAGGAGATGGAGGGGCACTCCCCTCCTTGGCCTCACTCTCCCTCCCACTTCTGGGCAGCCAACAGCAATAGGTTTAACCCTCTGATAGGACAGGTCTGGACCCAGTGGTGGCAGCAGGGATGACTGCTGCTCACCTTACTGCCAACTTCTTCTCTCTGTCGGCTCTGGGCGTGCTTTTCAGTGGCAGTCAGTAGGCAGAGTCTGCCTTACAGGGGTGCGGGAGATTGGTGCAGGGAGGGTTGGCATGTTGCAGAGGGGACTTCAGCAGTGAGTGTGGACTCAAGAAAGCTCCAGCTATGCATCTCTGATGGAGTTAGTCTGTAAGGTGCAAGCCACCCCTGCCCTCTGTCTGGTTTCAGGCCTGCTATTCAAGAAAACTGCTGGCCCCTGGTTTGAAGCTATGGCCTGGATTAGCATTTGCAACTCCTCCTTCCTCTCAACCACTCTTCAAGACAACCACTCTCTTTCCAATCTCTCAGTTCTAATTCTCAAAGGGAATTTGCAAAACATCTTTTGTAGATGAGCCAACGAACTTCACTTTATAAATCTACTGGATACAAAAGAAAATCATGAACTAAAGATAGACATTGGATTTATGGCACATTATAATTAGCCTGCCATCCAATAACCCCAGGTAATTTATCTACATTTTACCAGCTACATTTTATCACCAGTTTACATTCCCCTCTTTTGTCCCTCCCCCCACACCTACCTGTCTAACACCCATTAACTCCTATCCCCAGTACCGTAGCATTGGGTAGGGGGCAAGCGGGGTGACCTCCCCAGGGGCCGAAATGTAGGGGCACCGACAGGTGCTGACCAGCCAGGGTGGGGCATGGGATGGAGCCACGAGTGGCTTGTTTTTTGGGGGGGGGGCAGGGGGTTGCAGAGAGGGCAGCACCCACGGGTGCAGGAATGGGGGGAGGGCAGCTCCCACTGCTGTGTGCACTCCCAGGCAAGGATGTGGGGGCATGTGCTCCCTGGATCTGTGCACAGGGTGAGGGCAGGCTGCCGCAGCAGGCTTGCCCCAGGCACCAAACTTCCTTGCTACGGTACTGCCTGTCCCCTCTGATCTTCCCTGCCTCACATTTGCATTTTCCCAGGCCTGCATTTTGCCTATTGGCTTAACCTCAACCCTACAGAGCAGACAAACACTAGCAGACTCTCCCTATGACTGAAGAAGGGCATATACGCCCAAAAGCTTGTAAAGAACAATTTTTCCAACTATTCAATTGGTTTAATTAAAGATATCACATCTATCCAAATAATGTTGTCTCTCTCTGAGCAACGTGTTATGAGGAAGCGTGATTTATGAGGGGACCTGGGGTCAGCTTGCACTTGGACTCTGGCAGTTCAGAGCTGGATCCAAGCTTCCTGCTTGCCCTTGAACTCTGCCCAGACAAATCCTAGCTAGAAAGAGAGCTGAATCATGGAAAAGCCCGGCTGGCTGGGTTTTCTGGAGGTCATCTGGTCCACCTGCCTCATCCAACTGTCCCAATCCCAGCTGTCCCAGAAACATCCTTGTCCTAAAACTATGCAAGAACCCCATTGCACATCTACAAGGCCCATTGCCCCAAAATACCCAAAGCTCCTGACTCTGTCCCAGGTGAGGTTAAATGTACTTGAGAGATCCCAGGCAGAGGCTGTGCCCCACTCTGCAGAGGAAGGCAAAACCCCCCAGTCCAGGAGAGAAGCAATTTTATCCTCTATAACTCATTATCCCTATCTGTAAAATGGGCATAATGATGCTGACCACCGCCCTATAGAAAAATAAGACTGGAGGGGACCTCAGGAGGTCATCTAGTCAAACCCCTGGCTCATGACAGGATGAGCCCTGTCTGAATGATCTCAACCAATTTCTTGCCTTGGCTTCCATCTGACTATGAGGAAAAAATATTTCCTGACCCTAAATGCAACAGTCAGGATGATGCTGAGCAGAGGGATAAGACTGTCTAGCCAGGAACCTCCAGGTTTGAGCCTCAGCTGTAGCATCAGCCTAGCTCAGTCAGCATCCCCAGCTTGGGCTGCAGCCAATAGCTATTGGCTAAATTGTGTATGGTCACAGCTCCAACTAAGACACTCACTGTTTTAGAAAGGCACCAGTGTTTTAGAAAGGCTGTCCTAAACAACAGCCCACTTCATGGAGGCTATGAAACATTTGCCACCTCTTAGCTCATGGAAGGTGCCATGCTCAGCTGAAGGAAAAAGACTCCATCTAGTGGCTGATATCCAGCTTAAAGCAGGGCAAGATCATAAGAACATTGGGTCAGACCAATGGTCCATCTAGCCAGGTATCCTTTCTCTGACAGTGGCAGGGGTGGATGCTATAGAGGGAGATCACATACACAGGGTATACCTAGGGTGATCCATCCTTTATCTCAAAGCCCTCCCTGGGCTTTGATTCTCAGATGCCATAGGAAACATCTCCACCTGTTTCATTCAATAGCCATTAACAGACCTATCAGCCATGAATTTATTCAGTCCTTTGTTGAACCTGGCTCTGCTACCTGCTTCCACCACCTCTTATGGCAATGAGCTCCACAAGTTAACAACATGTTGCTTAAAAAAGTCCTTTCTCTTGTTAGTTTTTAAATGCATCTCCTGCTGCTTTCAATGGGTGCCCCCTACTTCTAGTGTTCTGGGATTGGTAAACAATAGTTCTCCATTTACTTGGTCCACACCCTTCATGACTTTATAGATCTCTATCATCTCCCCCCTCAGCCTTCTCCTTTCTAAACTGAAGAGTCCTGGCCTTTTAGTCTCTCCTGGTCTGGCCACTGCTCCAGGGTAGATTTTCACCTTATAGGACATTATATATAGTATATATAATACATTTTCTTTTTCATTCTGCCTTTCCAAATCAAGGTACGTATCTTAGGCTGGAGCATGTTGTATGCAAAAAAATACGGTATATTACAGTAGTAGTGGGTTCTAACCCTAGTTTGAAATGCATTGGACTGTGTCCCTGTAGCTAAGCTTCCTCTGCACTGGAAACTGAGCTGCTTAGGGGTGATAGTAATATGAATTAATGCCAATTAATTATTGGCAATGCCTAGCACTGATACACAGCTTTTCATATAACCACCTCAATGTTTTTCATGGAAGCCTGGGGAAGCAGTCAGATGAAATGGTTCAGGGGTTGGACTAGATGACTTCCTGAGGTCGCCTCCAGCCTTATTTTTCTATAGGGTGATGGTCGGGTCATTATGCCCATTTTACAGATAGGGATAATGAGTTATAGATTACTAGATTCTTATTGTCCTGGTCTTTATTCAGGCCTGTCATCCTGGAAACACTCTTATCTCCTTAATGGGCATATGTAGGGGGAATCTCCAGCCACGTTTTATTTGCCCTTCAGATGATAACTTACCGCTTTGGGCTTCTTCAACAGATACTTCCAAGTCAAACTTGTTGCACTGGGATTCATTCTTGGTAGACTTTGCATTGTAAATAGTCACCACAGTCAAGACCCCTTCTCCTGTTCCTTCTGCTTTCACAATGAAGTCCTTGTTGAGTTTTGTCTGTGAGAAACCCATGGGTAGACAAGATGAATCTCCCATGAGATTAACTGGATTTCATAGAATCAAAGTCAGACTGGAAGGGGCTTCATGAAGTCACATCTAGTCCAGCCCCCTCCTCAAGGCAGGATCAAACCTGATTAATCTATCCCAGCCCAGTGTTTGTCCAACCTGCTCTTGGAGATATCCACGGATGGAGATTCCACCATTTCCCTGGGCAGCCTGTTTCAATGCCAGACCACCCTCAGAATCAGAACATTCCTCTTCATCTTCACCTTAATTTCTTCTGCTGCAACTTGAGGCCATTGCTCCTAGTTCTGTCTCCTGTGGCTGCAGAGAAAAGCCCCTTCCACCCTCTCTAGAATCATCCTTTTGTTCATGAAATGTATCAGACTGTTAGCCTGGGACTATTCTGATGTTCTCACTTCATCTAACAGCTCCTGGACAAGCACTGCACACCCACCCCATTCCCTTCATGTCCAGTTTTCTTTTGGCAGGAGGCTAGCTCATACTTGCAAAGTCCTATATCAATGTGCTCTGTGCTCTGTCTTATTCTGGGAGGGAATTTACTCTCAGCAACGCCTTCAGTCACTGGCTTTACCATGCTGAGATGGCCAGTAATTGGATCTGGGAATCACTGTCATTGAATTAAGGCACAGGAGTTCCTTCCACATAGGCCAATAAGCAACCATCCTATGGTAACAATGCCTTTTAGATTCCATTTGCGGAAGCTGGAGGTGACCCAGAGATAAGTTTTTGTAGACTATTCCTAACCCTCTGAGTTGATCAATTCAACAGACACTGTTTAAATCTGTAGTCCTCAATATTGCAGATGTAAAGGGTAGCACACTCTACCTTCTACCCTGTATTCACCACCAATGGTGGAGAAACTACTGTGGTCAAGCCTTTCCTGATGGTCTTCTACAAGGAACCACCAGGAAGCAGATTCCTTTCAGAGGCTGCTGGCCACAACCCAGGTGGTCTTCCCTGACTCTGAAGCAAGTGACACTTCAGAGATCTCAAAGGCATAGCTTGGAGAACATTGCAATGGAAGATGCTGCTGACCACACTATTCTAAAGGACAGTCTCACCAGATCAGAGGAAGGCCAAGGAGATGCCATCTGAAATCTGATAATGGATTAAATTCAGAGGTTCTCAGGAAGAGATGCCATGTTGGACCGAATGATGGTGAAGCAACAAGTAGCCCTCTTCTCAGGATTGACCCCTTGATCAATCGCAGGTAGAAAGGCTCAGAAGTAGGCTTTCAAATCTGACTGGCCCTGGAAATTCTGAAGGCTCCAGATCTGTGGCCCCAGCTTTCCTACCAGAGATGACAGCAGAAACAAAAACCCTAACAGTACCTACCTCTGCTGTTCTTGCCAGCATAGCATTGTCGTTCACAATTCTGTACTTGATAGCACTGCTACGACCCGGCAGATGAATGGAGACATCCAGATTCAAGTCCAAATGCTGTGGGATGTCGATCTGATACTGGGCAAGGGCCTGGAACACCATGATGGTGGCCTGGAAAACCCAGAAGAGAAGAAGGTGGCACCTTTCTCCTTGATGGAAACCAACTAAGGGCCTAGCTTTCCATCTCATGAAAGAAACAGCCCTGCATGGCTGGGATTAGAAGCCAGGCCCAGCTGCTTACTGGAATGAATTCAATGTACAACTACAGTTAACTCTACTTAGTAAATACTGCACAGAAACTCAGGGTGTGTGTGTGTGTGTGTGTGTGTGTGTGTGTAACAAAAGGAAAGTCCTCTTCTTCAAAGCCTGGACACTTGAATAATCCATTTACAGCAGAAATGGAACAAGGCTGTCAATATTCTACAGCCTCTACGGGTGGCCTGCTAACTGTCCTGTCAGCTGCTCTTCTTTCTGCTTCCTGCCCTGTTTTCCCTGCTCCTTCTGCTGCCCTGCTTTATACTCCCTGCCCTGTGTTCTCTGACCCATCCGCTCCTCTGCTGTCTGCTTCCTGCCTTATCTGCTGCTCTGGTTTCTTCTCTCTGCCCTGTGCCTCCTGCCCCATCAGCTGCTCTGCTTTCTGCTCCCTGCCCTATCTGCTGCTTTTCTTTCTGCTCCCTGCCCTGTGCTCCCTGCCCCCTCCCTGTTGTTTTTTGCTTTCTGCTCCTGGCCCTGTATTCCCTGCCCCCTCCCTGATCTGCCACATGCCACACAGGGGCCACCCATGCCACTTGTGGCACACATGCTGTGTCTTGGCCCCCACTGAATCAAGCGATGGAGCCTCTATTCTCTCCACAGGGATACCAAGGGGGATCTTTCCATATTCCCCAAGGGTTCTACTCACTTGGGTGGAGCCGTAGCTTCCTTCATAGTGCTTCTGCTCTGAGAGCCACCGCACAATGGGGCCAGCAAGCTCATACTTCTTCATGCGCAGCAGAGCTAGCAGTGCATACGAGGTGCTCTCAATATTGTAGGTACGGGAGCCATCCTGATCTTCCCAGTGGTCCTTTTCAAAGGCTTACAAGGGAAACAGAGAAGGGCAGCTAGGGGGAATCTTGGCTGGGATACAGCACACCATGTTCTGAGTGAGAAAATACTGTTGCCAGGCAAATTCCCAGCCAAAATAGCCTGTGTGGGTCCAAATCTGTGGATAGGTCTACACAACAATGCAAAGTCATGGAGTGTTCCAAAGATTTGCTGGTGGGGTGGATCATAGCATTGTCAGGAAGTCAGGCTGGAAGGGACCTCTGGAGGTCACATCCACCCAAAGTTTCTAAACACTTCATTCCACAGATGTTAATGACCCTTTCTCCATTTTTACCAGTCTTAATGTTCCACTAATCAACCTACTCTTTCTTCTGCAATTCAGCTGTGTGTTTGCTGCTCCATTTAACATAGCTCCTACTTCACAGCCCTGCAGACTGTTTTTAACTCTAGCTAAAAACATGAACTCTGGTGTGGAAATAACTTTCATTAAAGCATTGGATGCACTGACAAGATGCTCATGAAGGCTTGATTTTGTTTTATAGATGTGAAAAAGCTGTACATCAAATTCTAATGACTACAGGTCTAAAGAAATAATGATTTTTGATTATTTTTGCTTAGCTTGCCATGTTTGATATAGCAAATGAATGCCTATTTCAATAAAGTTATACTTGTTCGTGCTTTGATCTTAAACTGAAGAATCCAGCCCTAGCCCCTTAGCATATTAGTAAAGCTTCTGGTTTCCTTTCACCTGGAGAAAAAGATGTCGTTTTATATGGGAGGACACACCATGCCATATGCAGCCCCCTTTTCAAAATCCTCGATCAACCCATGGTCACATCTAGTCCAGCCCTCTGCTCAAGGCAGGATTGCTCCTGACTGAACCACCCCAGGCCAATATCTGTCACACCTGTTCTAGGGATGGAAATCCCACCCCTTCTTTAGAAAGCCTGTTCCAATGCTTGACCTCCTCAGAGTTAGGAAGTTCTTCCTCATCTCCAGCCTCAATTTCCCCTGCTGCAGCTTGAGCCAATTGCTCCTAGTTCTGTCCCCTATGGCCAGCACTGGATTAGGAGTCAGGGTGGAGCAGGGGTGGGGTAGCAAAGTTCAGGTGTCTTGCTATGTCTCTCTGAGGCTGGCAGAGGGAAAAATACAGCAGCCATTTTGCAGCAGTGTCTGTATGCTTCTATTCCAGTGAAGAAAAATCAGCCTTCCCACTTAAGACCCTAATTTTGGAGGGGTGATTTTGCAGGGGGAAGTTGTGTGTGGAATATGAATAAATACAGTACTACTATATGCTCACACAACCACACTCTCTTTTTTTCTCTCTCTGGAAGATCTGAGTAGCCCTTTTGTTTGGTTTGATTGGATTCCTCTAAACTCCCTCCCCAAGTTAAACTCATCTGTTGGGTTGAACAATGACCAACCTTTGGACGCATTCAGAAGCACCCTCTCGCTGTTGAGCCTTCCCAGCAATGCTAACGCATAGGAAGTTATGGCCACTGTATAGGGTCTTGCTAGGGATTCATACTGTTTGGATAAGTATTCTCCAGCTTTGATGATGCTTGTCTTCAGAGCCTGGAAGATCAAAAAGACACAGGAAGAAACTGAACCCATGGATCATGCTGAGGTTGGATTTATTCAGCCACTTTTTTCAAGGAAGGCAAACCATGCTCCTCCCCTGCCCCCTGTCTGTCCCAATCTGATGGGGTAAAATTCCTTCCAGACCCCAGATATGGCATTGGCCTGATCCAGAACAGAAAGGCAAACCTCTCTAGCCAGGAATCTCTGGGTTTGAGTCCCAGCAGGAGCATTGGCACAGCCCAGTCACCATCCCCAGCCTGGGGTGCAGCCAAGACCTAATGGCTCTTAAAAACAACTTGACACATGGAGCAGAAAGGAAGGGAGGCACCTGCAAAATCCAGAAGCCTGGGAAATTCCCATAATAGAGCTGTGCATGTATCATGGCTGACCAATCTCTTTTTGAACACCTCCACTGATGGAGAGTCCACAACTGCCTGGGGCATTTATTCCATTGCCTCATTGCTGTAACAATGAAGAGGTTTTTCCCAATATCCAATGTAAACCTGTTTTGCTGCACCATCAAGCCATGGGTCCACTTCCTACTGTCTGTGGCAAAAGAGGAAAGGGGTTTTCCCCTATTCTTTATGGCAGCCCTTCAAGTATTTAGACAGAAGAAGAAATCTACTGACTTCATCATGGTCAAATTCTTTTCGCTTTGGCTTGATAGCATAAAAAAGACAGATGTGAATAAGCCAAGACATGTGACAGAGATACTAACAGAAACCCGATTTGCACACATGTCACCAGACTCCAGCAGGGCGATAAGAACAAAAGCTGTTAAAGTTGCTTCTGGTTTAGCACCTTGGTAACCTCCCTGAAAAGAAACAAAGGGCAAAGGTCAGAATCAGGAACCACTCAAGTCCAGTGTCAATCAAGAAATACCTTATTTTCTCATACATTATATGCAGCCTTCATCTTCCTAAAATCGGGCTCCCAAAACTGGGGTGCATGTCTTAAGTGGGGAAGCTGATTTTTCTGCATGGAGTAGAGGCTCCCTGCTTTGATTTCTGTGCCAGTAGACAGCAGCAATGGCAGTTCTATTCAGACAGTAAGGGAGTCAACTGACTTCATCGTTTATTGCTCTTTACTCTATAGGTGTTAATGATCACCTCTTCTTTTTAATGGTCTTGATGATCCACTACTCAAGCTAATCTCTGGCAATGCTGCTGTCTGCTAGCTGTTTCTGGTTTCTCCCCTCCTATTTCATAGTCCTGTACTTTTTAGCTCTGCCCCTGTAGCTACAACTCTAGAAAAATCTTTTTTTCTTCATTCTGTCTTCCAAAAACAAGGTGCATTTCTTATTCCGTGGCTTGCTGTATGTGAGAAGATACAGAAACAATAACCTCCTGATATATGACAGACTGAAAGCAGTTCTGACATTTATGGAACAGTCTTCCCATAGAGGAAGTTCCTTTCTTACTGCATTAATTAATAGCTGAGATATACCCCATAGCAAAAGTTCATACTAGGGCAGTGTGAAGCTTTGGGTGCTAATTTGATTCGGAGGAGATTCAGCCCGATTCGGCTGCCGAATCTTCAAATCCAAATCGAATTAGGGGACCAATAAAAAGGTTAAAATCAATTTGAAGCTCTCTGAAATGATTCGGAAAAGATTTGGAGAGTTTCAATGATTTGGGCAGCGCCTGCCCACTGCAGTAGGGCGCTGGAGCCGGACTTGGAGCTGGTAAGAAGGGGGGAGGGGATGGAGGGGCGTGGGGA
>NW_005842065.1:411422-474479 GCF_000455745.1 Alligator sinensis | reverse complement strand
GGGGGGGGGGGCAGCCATTGTGGGGGCTGGGAGAACGGGCAGAGGATGGGCCCGAGTGATTCAGCTGAATCGATTAGGGACAGTAATTCGAATCACCGGATCGAATCACTGCCCTCCGAATTGGCCGAATCTGAATGCGAAGCGAATACTAGCCACTTTGCACAGGCCTAGTTCATACCACTTATATACTATAGGCTTTGCCTGAACATTGATCAATATATATACTGCTTGCACACAGGCACTGGCTAAAGTAGGCCTGATCAGTGAACCTGACTGATGCCTGAACTCCTGACATAAGCAAAACTTGGAACATAGGCCAGATATGTACTCCAAGCAGGAGATGGGCGGGGAAGATGGCTGGACAATGTAGAATAAATCAGTACCAGGATAATAAGGCTGGACTAGGAACACCCAGATTAGAATATGGAACAAGTTCACAGTACAAGACAGTCAAGATCGTCAAGATACATAATATGTCATTTGTTTTGACAACTATATAAAAGGAGAATTAGAAGCATGGGAACTTTGTGTTCGTCTAGGGGAGTCTACATGGTGTTGTGCCAATACTGTGTCCTGGGCATACGTGAATGAATACCTTGTTTGTCAGGTTGAGGCTATTGCTCCTAGTCCTGTCCCCTGTGGCCACAGAGAAAAGCTCATCTCCATCCTTTCTGTCATTGACCTTCAGGGATTTGAAGACTGATCAAAGCCCTGCTCAGTCTTCTCCCCCCCCCGCCACTAAATAACCCTAGTTATTTGTGACCCATCTTAGACTGTGTGAACTTGCATTTCTCATTCAGGGCATAGACAACTTTGTCCATGGCTGCCAGCCCTACGTGAGGTCTTTCAGCTTAACAGACTAGCTGAAGGCAATATCCTGAGGGATACCCAGAATGGGTTTGTTGTGGGTAGGTCTCACTTGACCAATCTCATTTCCTTTTGTGACCAGGTGACTTATCACCTGGACAAGGGGGAGGAGATCGACGTTGTGTATCTTGACTCTAAAAAAGCCTTCGATCTGGTATCCCACGATCACCTCTTGGCTAAACTGGCTAACTACAGCCTTGAATTCACCATGATCCGCTGGCTGGGAATTGGTTGCGCGGTAAGACCCAGAGGGTGGTGGCTGATGGAAGTAAATCATCTTGGTGTGCGGTGACCAGTGGGGTCCCTCAAGACTCTGTCCTAGGGCCTTTACTATTTAACATCTTCATCAGTGATGTGGACATTGGTGTCAGAAGCGGAATGGCCAAGTTCGCCGACAACACCAAACTCTGGGGTAAAGCATCCACACCTGAGGACAGGAGGGTGATCCAGGCAGATCTTGACAGGCTCATGAAATGGGTGGATGAGAACCTGATGGTGTTCAACACCGAAAAATGCAAGGACAAGATGAACAGGAGCCTACAGTGTGATGCTGTGCCTAGGAAAGCAAGCAAAATGCTGGCTTGCATCCATAGACGCTTCTCAAGCAAATCCCGGGACATCATTCTCCCGTTGTACTCGGCCTTGGTGAGGCTGCAGCTGGAGTACTGCATCCAGTTTTGGGCTCCACAATTCAAAAAGGATGTGGAGAAGCTTGAGAAGGTGCAGAGGAGAGCCATGCACATGATCAGAGGTCAGGAAAACAGGCCTTATGATGAAAGACTGAGAGCCATGGGACTCTTCAACCTGCAAAAGCTCAGGCTCAGGGGTGATCTGGTGACCACCTATAAATTTATCAGGGGTGCTCATCAGGATCTGGGGGAAAGTCTGTTCACCAGAACGCCCCAAGGGATGACAAGATCAAACAGTCACAAACTCTGCTGCGATCGATTCAGGCTGGACATAAGAAAGAACTTCTTCACTGTCCGAGCCCCCAAGGTCTGGAATAGACTGTCGCAGGAGGCGGTTCAAGCACCTACTTTGAACACCTTCAAGACACATTTGGCTGCTTATCTTGCTGGTATCCTATGATCCTTGTTGACTTCCTGCCCCTGGGGCAGGGGGCTGGACTTGATGATCCTCCAGGGTCCCTACCAGCCCAAATGTCTATGAAATCTATGAAAATAGGCCTCATGACTCAATGAGAATAACAGAAATACTCCAGTATTTGGGCTAACAGGAAAAACAATCAGATCCATCACGCTGCTGAGTCTGAGTCGAAAGAAGATGGCTTAGGGCAGCGGTTCCCAAACTCTGGTAGATTGTGCACCAATTTAAACTGATACAACCTTCAGTACCACCATGTGGCATGTGGGGGTGGTGTGTATGTGTGCATGTGTATGGCAGGGTGTGTGGGGGGTTTGTGATGGGTTGTGGCCATGCATGTGGGAGAACATAGGGTATGTTGGGAGGTTGTGTATATGTGCGGGACTGTGGGGGCAGGGTGTGGGTGTGTGGTGTTTGTGGGGTGTGAGAGAGGGTGGAGGGTGTGGGGACCCCTGCACTCTCCCCATGGTGCAGCAGCAAGTGGGGGTGCTCAGGGCACCTGGTGGGGCATGGATCTGGCCAGTGCTGCACATTGCAGTGAGGGGCACGTCCTCTGCCGGGCAGTCTGTATCAGTGGCACTCCCTGCACTTGCACGGCATGGGAGGGAAGCCCTGCATGCTGGAGCTGGCTGCCTTCCCCGCTCCCCAGAGGAAGGCACCTGGGGCTTCCTTTCTGCACTGCTCAGCCTTGGTGGCAAAGGCAGCCAGCTCCAGGGTGTGGGGTTTCCTTCTTGTGCCTGGCAAATGCAAGAGCTGCATGTGTGCACGAGAAGTGCTGGCGATTCAGACAGCCTGGCAGAGGCTGCTCCCCTTGCTGCAATGTGCAGCACTGACCAGAGCCATGCCCCGCTGAGTGCCTGCATCAGGCATGAGTGCTCTGAGCACTGCTGCCTGCTGCTGCAGCGTACCACTGACAGACTGTCTGTGTATTGGGAACTTCTGATTTGGGGTATTCTACAAACTCAGGTTCAACTTACTGTCATGACCTGAGACATCACAGGGGCAGTCTCTTCGAAAATCCCATCTGGTTTCTGCTTTTCTAGGACCAGCCATTTCAGAGCCCCGCAGATGACATTGTCTTCTATTGGTGCAACCCTGCTAGCGATGGCAAAGACTTTGGCTACATACGCTGTCAGCCTGAGGGGTGAACATGCATGGTTAATCTCCTCAGATAGTCAGGCTCACCTTGAAATTCACCTTGACCTGGATGCTGAAGCCAAAGAGTATCCAAATCTGTACTAGTATCCAAATGGAACACATAAGGTAAAGCTTCAGGTCAGTAACAGTGCTCAAGAGTGAGTTGAGACTGTTCCATCTACCGAGTGAATTCCAGCCACCCAGGGACAGTGTAGTGGTGCACTTGTCCCCGCTCTGATTTCTGCTCAACCCAAAGTTTAAAACCAAGTGCCTGGCAGTAACAGCAGCATTTCTATTCATGCAGCAATGAGGGAGTTGATTGACTTCATGGCTCACTACAGTCTTCCAGATTCCTTCTAAACACTTCATTCCACAGGTGTTAGCAGTCCATGTTGGTCTTAATACTCTTGATGTTCCACTAATCAAGCTAGCCTTTCTTCTGTAATGCTACTGTCTATTCACTGCCCTAGGTGATGTATCTCCTATTTCACAGCCCTGCAGACTGGTTTCAACTCATTCCAATGAAGTTATTTCAATGAAGTTATATTTATTTTTGCTTTGATGTTAAACTGAATAATCCAGCCCTTGACTCCTAGCATATTAGTAAAGTTTCTAGTTTCTTTTTACCTGGAGAAAAGTATGTGTTGTGTTATATGGAATGATGATGCCATAAGGATAGTGTACTTTTTTCAAAATCCTAGATCCACCCATGGCTACTGGCTAGTTATAGGCTATTTACACAACAGATTTCTCACTACTGGATATTTTTAAAAAATCTTCCATGCATAAACACACCTATATCTGCAGACCTGTCCTATCATGCATCCTCTCTTCCTCAACATTCTCCTACCACTGTCCTTGACCGTGTTTTATGCTTTGACAACATTTGTAGCTGTTCTCTTAGCTTTAACCAGGTAGTCATCTCCTCATCAGCTTAGTTTCTATGCCAGTGTCCACTCCTGTAAGTTGTGACAATTAGTATGGTTCCAGGATTTGTTTTAGACACTGGAAATCCCTGTGTCTAACTTGTAAATCATGGGTTGAGGTTTGCTCCCCTAAGAGGGCTCATGCTGTGTGGGAGCCTGTGGTACCCTTAAAAGGATCTCAAGGATCACCACAGTACCCTTGGTTGAGAATCCCTGCTTTGGAAGCATAGCCTTTTCTACCATCATTGGACTTCTCCCTGGGATATTTCCTCCAAGTGTCAACCAAGCCGTGAGGTGAAACTGACCATGATCACAATGGGCTGTCATATGATCCTGTTCAATATACACAGGAGACTAGCTGGCTTTGGTTTGTGACGTTTAAAGCAATGGAGTAGTTTTCTGCTGATCAGAAGAGTGACATAGAATGGGTGACTTTACCAGGTGCTCGAAGGTCGATGAGAAAAGGCAGCATATGAGTAGTCTCCTTTCTTATAAGTCAGTTGCTGTGTGTAACCTGGAAGGGAGAAAGAGCTGTGAAACATGTTGTCAATCCCTGCTGTCCATCACCCCCTTCTCCAGCTCATCTTTCTTCCCCTTTGCCTTGGATTTCTACCCTGACTTTCCACGTTCCATCTGTTCCAGCAGGCTGGTAGCAAAATGAAAATGACTGGGAATCTTTTCCTAGAAGTGGCCAAAATTAATGCTTCAGAAGCTATAAGCAAAGTTGCATTCACCCTGCTAATAGCTGTCTAAGGTGTACATCACATGCACATGATGTTCTTAGTAAATATTGCTGAGAACAGCACATAGGCCAAAGACTGAGGACCGAACAAAAAATAGACTAAGAAGCCAACAAGGACTTAGAAGCTTTATCTGTAGAAGAGAAGATAGATAGAAAATTGGATCAGTGTTTTAAAATCCCTGAAGGAGTGATTCTATGGAGGATGGAGATAGACTACGATATTTTATCACATACAATACACTTCCCAGTAACTAGCTACTGGAAATTGGGGTGAGCATTATAGGTAAGGAAATAAAGTAACAGCAGTTTCTGCCAGGCTAGAGCAAAAGTGACTCTGTGGGTGATCCAGAGGAAGCAAAAAAGGAGCAGGCTGTATTCCCTGGCTGCTGGTACTCTATTACTTATTGCAAGAAAAGATCTTTTTTTCTTCATCTGCCTTGAAAAAACAAGATGCATATCTGACTCTGGGGTGTATTATATGTGAAAAAATATGGCATATTGGTAGGCAACCTAAGTCACTTCTAGGAGTGTCTGGACTTCGATTGCAAAAATATCCATTAGTGTGAATTTCCAGAGATGGAGACTCCACCACCTCTCCAGGCAGCCTGTTCCAATGCTTGATCACCCTCAGAATCCAAATGTTCCTCCTCATCTCCAGTCTCAGCTTCCCCTGCTTCAGCCTGAGGCCATTGCTTCTAGGCCTGCCCTCTGTGGCCACAGAGGAAAGCCCATCTCAATCTTTTCTGTCATTAAATCCTGCCTCAGTCTTCCCTCATTAAATAACCCTCATTCTTTAGCCTTTCCCCATAGGTTGTGTTTTTGAGGCCTCTCATCCCTAGTGTGGGGTTCAGTTAAGTCCTTTCTGAAGCGCTTAAATCTATGTTTTTTAAAATCTGGACAGGAGAAGGCAACTCAATAGGCAGCACAGAAAAGCAAGAGAAGTTTTCCTCTTCTAGGATACTTCTTATGGGATAGGATCCCACCGTTCATGATCAGGTTGATGGCTTCTGCCCTGCGGTCTAGCCCAACTCTCTCCCACTGCCCGGTGCTGTCCAGGTAGTGGGTGGCGATGACAGTTGGGGTCATCCTGAACATGTTCTGTTCACCACATCCGCCTGGCGTCACAATGAGGTTCTTCAGGTTGGCCCCGTCAATGGAGCTTTCGACAATCAGGGCCACGGGATTTCCTAGTGGGGAGAAGGACATAGCATGAAGTTGTGCCTGGAAGAAGGACAGGGGCAGGTGAGGATGTCACCACTGCCCTTTGGTAACCCAGAACTGGAGCAGGTCCTAAGACTGGATAAGTTGATTTATGCCCCTGTGCTAGGAAACAACCCTCTAAGACAGTGGTCTCCAACCTTTTTAAGTACAAGATCACTTTCTGAATTAAAGTTAGGATCTACTGCGTGCTGCCCCTCACCCCCCACCCCCAGCAGGTCAGTCTGTGGGGAGGGAAGAGAGGGGCAGACTGAGAGGGAGAAAAAATTTTGGGGGGTCTGAGAGCCGTAGATCCTGGGTTGGACTTTAATTCAAAAAGGTAAGTTTGTGGGGGAAAGGGCAGATTAAGGCCCCAGTGGTGAAGGAGGAAGTGAGGCACAGGCAGGAGCAGGGGCTGCAGTGAGTGGGGCCCCAGCCGGGACAGGCGGTGGAACAAGCGGAGGCCTGGGGGGCATGTTTCCCCCTGATCTGTGTGTGGGATGGAGGCGGCTACTGCTGTGCACTGTGCTTTCAGCCCTGCTGCCCTGAGAGCTGCGCGACACCATGTGTGTCCCACTGCCAGGACGCACGTCAACCACTCCTGGGGCAGCTGCAGCTGGGAGCAAAGCACAGCAGCAGCTGCCTCTGCCCCACACACAGACTGGGGTGGGGGTGGGGCACATGCTCCACAGGCCAATGCTTGTCCCACCATCTGGCCCTGCTGGGGCCCCACTCACCCCAGCCCCTGCTCCTGCCTGTGCTCCACTCCCTCCCACACCACTGGGGCCTCAATCTGCCCCCCCATGGCAGTGAGGGAGGGAGTGGGGACTGGGGCAAGGGCAGGCCCTGAACAGCTGGGGCAGGGCATGGGATGGAGTTGTGAATGGCTTGTCTGGGGGGTGCCTGGGGCATATGCTGTCAGATCTGTGCACAGGGTGGGGTGGGCTGCCACTGCAGGCTGGGGCCAGGGCTATGCCAGGCTCTTCCGGGCAGGGCTGGGCTGCACTGTGCTCAGGGCGGGTGGCAGTGGTGCTGGGAGGGTGGGCTGAGGGGGGCCAAGGTGAATTTTCATGTGGTTGCAGCCACCCACCCCCCGTAAGCCTCCTCCTAGCATCGCCTCCGCCCACCCTGAGCGCAGCCTGGCTCAGCCCCACCCCTGGGAAAAGCCCGGTGCTGCTCCATCCTCAGCCCGCAGCGGCAGCCTGCCCCACCCCACACAGATCCAGGGGCACGTGCCCCATGCCCTTCCTAGGTGTGTGCCCCCACTCTCCCTGTGCCTCCTGGATAAACTGCTCGCAGCTCCATCCCGTGCCCCACCTTGTGCAGCACCTGCCCGAGCCCCACTCCCTCCTCACTGCTGCTGCAGCTGCCCGCATTGCCCTGCGTTTGGGGGGCACGTGCCCCCCAATCTGTGCACAAGGTGAAGGTGGCTGCCACTGTGCACTGGGCTTTGTGCCCTGAGCCCCGCTGCAGCTGCCCTGGGAGCAGCCTGACGCCACTGCGTCCCACTGCTCAGCTGAGCCTCGCCCCCTGCCTAACAGATGGTGGGACGCACATGGCATCATGCCGTTCCTGGGGCAGCTGCAGCGGGGCGCAGGGTGCAAAGGGCAGCCTGCAGTGGCAGCAGCCACCTCTGCACCATGCACAGATGGGGGGGGGGGGGGCCCCCCCCCCCCCTAGGCCTCCACTGGGGTGAGCACATTGGTGGGTGCCCCCCATGCCCCTAAGCTGCCTGGACTCCGATCCTCTCAGCACCAGGCCCGGCCAGGGCCCCATTCACGTCAGCCCCTGCTTCTTCCTGTGCCCCACTCCCTCCCTTACTGTGGGGGCCTCTATTTGGCCCTCACCCCTTCCCTCCCCCACAGACTGACCTGCTAACCTTGGGGGATGTGTGTGCATGCGTGCACATGCTCAGCTCCCCCCCCCCCCCCCCCCCCCACCACCCCTATCCCAACCCCCCCGGCCTCAAATCGACTTTCCAAGGCTCCACAATTGACCAGTTGATCATGATCAACTGGTTGGTGACCACTGCTCTAAGAAATGCTCTTTCTCCCAAAGCACAAGCCTCCTTGTCACTTCAGCAAAGAGAGTCCCGGCTCACTTACCATATTTTTTCAAATACAACACACAACTCCTCCCCCTGCCCCCTCAAGCCAACTGCTGGATATTGGTGTGTCCATTATATGTGAGGAAATATGGCAAGGGATGTTTCTGGTGCTTACTAGGCAAAAGTGAAAGTAAAGATTGCATGCAGGGAGCAGAATCACAAGCAGTCCCTCACTGCCACTATCCAGTTACTTACTAAAAAGGAAGGTCTTTTCTCTTCATTCTGCCTTTCAAAACTGAGGTGTGTCTTATTCAAGGGTGTATAGTACATGAGAAAATACGGTATTACCAGCCAAAGAGCCATGATGCACAGTTGCTTACTCACAATGTTTTGTGAGCTATGCCATCTCCTCATCCCATATTCTCAACCCAATCCCAAATGCCAACTCATGCCAATGGTTATCTTTGCATTGACTTCATTGGGCTGTTCTTAGATACTAGACAGTCCTGGCATGTTATGTCACATGCTTCCTCTTTGTTGTAACAATTTTACAGGCTTTGTGCTTCCCGCACCATCGGTCTTGAATAGAACTTTAATTTCCAAGTCTCCTACCTTGGACGCTGACTTTAGTTTCTGACTCTGTGTTTGGAACGATGTCATCTAGATCTAGAGCTTCTATCCTCTGTTCCTGAACTCCACCTGGAAGCATGGGGGAAAAAGAACCCCACGTGAAAATGTTAGGGGTATGCGAAGCAGGCTCTTTTCAATTCAGATTTGGATTCGGCCCAAATCAGGGACAGTGATTTGATTCGTTGATTTGGATCACTGTCCCTGATTCCATTAAGCTGAATCTGAATCTGAAGATTTGATGCTGATTCAGAGAATCAGTGATTCGGACATAGACAGAACTTTAAATGTTTTTTCTACGTGCCTCGAGGTACTAGTGTGGTTTGTAATCACTGAGATGCTGGGGTGCATGGGGCGGCCCACAGGAGCGTGGGGGGCCCTCCACATGCTCGGCAGTGGACCCGGAAGTGGACCAAAAGTACTTCCAGTCTGCTTCTGGGCCCCCCCGGGGGCGTCCTGGGGGGGCTCCCCAGGCCCAGGAGGCACCAGTCGCTGAGCCGGGGGAGTGTGGGTGGCTCCCCTGTGCACTTTCCAGTGGGCCTGGAAGTGGACTGGAAGTGCTTCTGGTCTACCTCTAGGTCTGCTGCCAAGCATGCCAGTGAGCCCCCTGTGCTTCTGTGGGACACTCCATGTGCCCCACCATTGCAGCATTCATGAGCCCCTGCTACCTAGAGGTATGTAGAAAAAACATTTAAAACTGTGTCTATGTCTGAACTGCCGAATCTCTTCAAATCGATTCGAAGGGTTCTGATTTGATTCGGAGAAGTTAAAGGGTCCTCTGATTCAATTCAGATTTGGAAATTTGGCCACTGAATCAGGCCAGATCTTCACCGAATTGAAACAGGGACCAAAGCTTTGCACAGCCCTAGAAAATATGACCATTGGCCAAGTACTGCTGCTATTTCTTGGCTTGACATAGAACCCAAATGCTGGCCTGTGCTGGAGGAGGGAAACAGACCAAAGACATCACCTTCTACGCATGTGAGTGTCAAAACCACTTTGTAGATAACCAAAAATGGCCAAACAGATGACCAGAAAAGAAGAGAACGCCACCCAGGATGGCTCCAAAATGGAGATGCCTTCACTGAGAGCATGAGTGCCAAATTCAACCAGTGCCCCATGGTTAGATTTGGCCCTGCAGGCTGGATGAAACAACTCTATGGTGATATCCAGCCTTTGGGCTATATCTTTGACACCCCGACCTAGAAAATGTAGCATTTGCAGAGATTATATTGAAAGAAAGGCACTATATCATGGCCACTCACCAGCCTTAACTGGATCCAACACAACAGATATGATAGTTTTTGTTATCTTCATCCCTTCAGGCTAGGAAAGAAGAACAAGGACCTGGTTGCACTGTAGGCTCCAAACTAAGCATTTTATTTATTAGCATACCACACAGCCCACCAATAAGACACACATTTCATTATGAGAACACAGAAAGAAGATAATTCCTCCCCACCCGCCTTTAATCAGACCATTCAGAATTACTTTCTCCATTGCAGACACATGTGTCCCTATTCTTGGTTGCTGATTTCTGGGGGAAAATTGTGTGTAGTATGCAAACAATTACAGTATTCTTGAAAACAGCACTGGGAAGAGGTAAGCTGTGAAAATTGGGGGCTGTGTCTTAGGAAGCAGTGACTGTGAAAAGAACTCTTGCATTATAAACAGGGAAGATGTGAGCAGGACTAGGAGGGTGGTTTCATTTTTTCAGATGGTATTGGTGAGGCCAATGCCATGTCTGGCTCTGTTGTTTGTACAGTAAAAAAGGGTCTGCAATTTGGAGAAGGCTCAAGGAGTTAGCTGATCAGAAAGACAGAGCTGACTTGGCTACAAGATAATAATGACCATCATGGGGAGAAAAGACCAGGGTTCTTTGTTGCAGGGGAGAGAAGGAATAAGGTTAAATTGGAAGAGTTAACTTAGAAGGCTAAAGTATAGATCATGGGACCAACCATACAGATCAGAGTGAACCAACTGTTTTGTCACAATTTAAGCCCTATACCTTCCCTAAGCACTGCTCCAGTTCCCTCCCCCTGCCTGATCTGCTGCTCGGTTTTTGCTCCTTTTCTTGTGCTCTCTGCCCCTTCAGCTGCTCTGCTTTCTGCTCCCTGATCTTCCTGCTGTTCTGCTTTCTTTCCCCTGTCCTGTTGGCTACTCTGCTTTCTGTTTACTGAATCAGCTGCTTGGCTTTCTGCTCCCTGCCCTGGGCTCCCTACTCAGTATCTTCTGTCCAATCTGCTGCTCTGCTTTCTGTTCCCTACCCTGTACCTCCTGTTCTGTCTGCTGCTCTGCTTTCTGCTCCCTGCCCCCTCTTCTATTCTGCTCTCTGCTTCCTCCCTGATCTGCCAAGTGCTAGACAGAGGCAGCTCATGCCACTTTGGGCATACCTTCCACCAACTGATCACCCCCATTCTAAATGGTGTGATGGGACCATGAGCAAACACGTACCACAACCTTCAGTTTCTTCTTCACCCCATCAGCCATATATTTTTCCCACACTGCTGCTTTCACTTCGATATCATGTAGTCCCAGTTGCAGTGGGACAATCACCAGAGGCACTGCCCGGGAAGATTTGCCCTGGACGTCGAAGAACTGCCTGTATTTCCTTTTGGAGTTGGACATGCTGCAGAAAGCTGGGTTGTGCATCAGTTCCAATCGGACCTGAGGAAAAATGCAGAAAAGTATGGTAGGCAGAGGGAAGTTGTTTGCCATGTTATAACCACAAGGGCTAGGTTCTAAGAGCCTGATCTTGCTAGCGGCTGAAGACCTTGGCATTTGGCAGCATCCCTCAAAACTCCTATAACATGACTGAAAAGCACAAGTTGATGGGTAAAACCTCATGAATCTAAAGTCTTACATTATTCAAGTTGCCCCTTGGAGGCAGAACGTATGAGGAAAGGGTGAAAGAACTAGGGTTGTTTAGTCTGGGGAAGAGAAGACTGAAGGGAAATTTGATCGCAGTCTTCAAATTCCTGAAGGGTGATGACAGAGAGGATGGAGATGGGCTTTTATCTGTGGTTGCTGGGGATAGGACCAGGAGCAATGGCCTCAAGCTGCAGCAGGGGAAACTGAGGTTGGAGATGAGGAGGAACATTCTAACTCTGAGGGTGGTTGAGCATTGGAATAGGCTGCCCAGAGAAGTGGTGGAGTCTTCATCCCTGGAAATGTCCAAGATCAGTTTGGTCAGACACTTGGCTGGGATGGTTTAGTCAGGGCTGATCCTGCTTTGAGCTGGGGGCTGGACTAGATGTGACCTCTGGAGATACCTTCCAGCCTGACTTTCCTATGCTTTCCTATGCTTCTGTGCTGCCTTGTCTAGGACCTCAGTGGTCTACACATGAATATCATAAGGGGAATTCATTTTTTTTGCCTACTCAGTCTTTGGAGTGCTGGCTATTTTGTGATGGAAAAACTATGGCACCTTATAGGTGTACTTGGGATGCTAGTGGTTGTCTTTGGGAGGTGAGGAGAAGGCAGATGAACACTTGCTGCTCTTCTCATTACTACTTATTCCCACTCTAAATGTAGATGCACTCAGCTTCCTGTGAAGGATTCTGGGTAACAGCCCACCACTCAACATCCAGGGCTATGAAACATACTGTGGAGACCTACCACTAAAGGTTACTGTAACAGAGCCCAGGGTACTTACTTGGTTTCTAGCAGGGGCCTGAGTGGCAGCTAGGCATCCTGCAGCTGCCAGCAATGCCAATTAGGCAAAGTTGCCTGATTGGGAGCAGCGCCAGCTGTGCTCTATAAGAGCTGAGCCCTGAACTGCAAAGAGGCAGCAGGTTGCTGCTGCAGCCAAAGGAACAACACTTGGCTGAGCTGCTGCTTATGGAACATCCCTTGGAGGTCAGGGTTGGGGCTATGGGGAAGGAGGAGACCCCATGGTCCTGGGCATGATAGAAAACTGCACCCTGCTGTGGATGGGTGGCCTGGTGGAACTGTCTGTGGCTGGGCAGTCCCCCAAAAATGCCAGCCTAGTTACCACCCTGGTGAAAGGCAACCCCTCCTAACCCCAGCCCCACATCCCTGGTGGGTAAGATCGAGGAGGGGGAGCCCAGATTTACCAAGAGTACTGAGGCAGGGCCCAGGCCAGTGGAGGGACCTGTGGCAGTGCCCAGACTCTGCGGTGGAGGTCTGAGGGTGCATATACGAGCCAGTGTGAAGCTCCAGGGGAGTGGGGCCCTGAGTTTTGGGGAGCTATTAAGGAAGTTTATGGGGCTAGGGATAAGGGGATTGCCCAGGGAGGGCTCAGAGCCCTGATCCTAGAGGCAGGCTTGGAGCCATGAGGTGTGGGGTTGGAGCTCTGAGAGTGTGTGCAGGCTTGGAGCCCAGTGTGTGGGGCCTGGGGCCCAGTGTGTGTTTGTGTAAAGAGAGAACCCAGGGTAAGGGCACTGGAACTGCGAGCTCCAGTGGGGAGTGAGAGTCCCACGTGAGACTCCGGAACTCAGGTCCCAGTGCTAGCTACCTGGAGGAAACATCTGTGAGGCACGGGATATGATAAGGGAAGGTCAGAGTCATATACATAGGTCCTTGACATCAGGGCAGATAAACGGGCAGCCTTCTGCCTGATTAACATCGGATAATTAATAACATCAAGGCATGGTAGGAGAGGAGGCAGGCAGCTGGCCCTAAGACAAATGGTTGGGCCTATGTTTAGACCGGCTCCAGGACACCCAAATGTTACAGTTACCCTGGTACAGGACACACACACGTCCCTTTTGAAAGGGAACCCACTAACTTGTTTTAGACAGGCTATCCAGAATCCTAAAATGGAATCAATCCTCAGTTAATGCCCACAGTGATGGGCTCTATTGGACCCACTGATGACCTGAACACTTTAAATCTTTATTTCCTTGCCACATTGAGTTCTATATACCATATCTTCTTGCCTATAGGACACACTAGAATATAATATGCACCTTGTTTTGAAAGGCAAGCATGAAGTAAAGAAGATCTTTCCCTGCAGGGAGAAACTGAGTAGCAGCAGCAAGGGAGCCCAGCCTGCTAATCATTCTGTTTCCTGTGAATCACTGCAGGTTTGACTATTAGTTTCAAATAGTAAGCAGCAGGCCCTGCTCTTAACATATTTTTTTGCAAATAATGCATACTCCAATTTCCAGCAGCTGGTTGTTGGAGGAAAGGTGTGTGTTGTATGTTAGAAAATATAGTACGAATATCCCAGGGTCTATTGGCTTTTCCCCAATGCATCTAAGACTAATTGCAAGCTCACCTTGATTTTGTCTGGCAGGTAGTTGTAGAGAATGGCCCGGACCTCCACCTGTTCATTCCGTACCACAGAATATGGCAACTGGAGGTCAATGAAGAAATCTTTCATCACCGTGATCTCATAGGGATTGGCCACACAGATCCCTGAATGGTCAGCAAGAAAGATCTCAGTCAATCAGTTGTCTGAGCGCTGACACATTTTCTCTTTTTTGGATTATTCTTTCATCCTGGGATGTTGCCAAAGCTCATAGTAACCTGGAAAGCTCATCTCTATCCTCTCTGTAATCAGTCTTCAGGGATTTGCAGAGTGTGATTTGATCTCCCCCTCTCTTCTCTTCTTTTCACTAAATAACCCAGAAAGTTTTTCCTAATTTTCTTCCTATTCCATTTCCAACCTCAATTTCCCTTGCTGAGCCTTGAGACCATTGCTGCTCATCCTGTTCCCTACAGCCACACATAATAGTTGGGTGCCATCCTCTTTATAACTGGACACCTGGACTTTCTCCCTCCCACCACAGTGTTTCTAATTTCCTTCAGAGATCTTGCTGTACTATCCCTCACCTTTGGTTTCTGACAGGCTCACAGCCAGCACTTCCCATGTAGTGACTGAGTCCTTCAGGTAAAGAGGCACTGTCTTGGAAGAAATTCTACATGGAAAGAAAGAGAGAGAGAATTTATTTATGGAAGAAAAGAAAGAAGGAATTTAATTTCATGGACATTCCCCACCTACATCTTTTGTAGGCACTGACTGCAACCCTGGTGAGGTCAAGACTTTTGGCTTTGGGACCAATCCATGGAGCTCTCTTTGCTTATTTTACCCTTGGATCTAGTCCTATAGAAAAACGTAGTTATGCACTCACCCCTCTTTATTCGGTGGCTCATTCAGATGTTCTACTTCCCATAACCAGCTCTCTGGAAAGTGGCTTCTTGAGACGATATCCTCCTCTGATAAGAAATCATCATCCAGGTCACCTGAGGTGTTATATCAGAAGTTGTTAATGGAGCTATGAAAGAATCAACACCCTTTATTTATCTGCAAACACTGGCAAACTCCAACCTAATTACCATGGTGTTAGATTAAGAGACATTGCATCTTGATGGCACCATGTCTTGGAGATGGAACAGAAGGAGGTATCTAGACAAGGAAGCCCCTGATCTCCTGTTTTCCCCTATATTCAATTTCATAGTTTCTAGGGTCAGAAGGGACCTGAACAGATCATCAAGTCCGACCCCCTGCCCTGGGCAGGAACAAGTGCTAGGATCATAAATGTGTTTCCCCACCAGATCTCAGTGAAATACTCTTTTTTCATTGGTTGTCCACAGGCTGTGCCTTTTCCTAGTGTTGGGGAGTCCTGAAGACCCCTCACCCCTTTTTGCTGTGCTGAGTGTGTTGCTATATTCCTACTTTCAGATCCTCTGATCTCAGAAGCAGTTCAGTCTGAATCACAATGATTAGCCCATGAAGAGGGATGGTGAAGGATAGTTTCAAGGGACCTGAGATGATCATACCAGTGATTGCACCCAGTGCTAATAAGACAACCCCAGGAAATGACTCAGTTTCCCTGATCCCTAGTCCATTGGCTAAGAGATCATTCTCTCAGAGCAATGGGAGGGAATACAGCCATTTGAATCTGAACTGTATAGAACTACTCGACACAAAGGCAGAGGGGTGGGAATCTGGAACTTACCTAGACCATGAGAGGCCTGAGACCGCACGACCTGGCACTGAGTATGTCTGTGTATTCTATGCTGTACGTAGCTGCTCTGGGTCATGTTGCCTACTTGCTAATATTCCAATAAACCAGTGCATTATTCAGAGGAACTGGCTTTGGCTTCTCTTGTACTTCTCTGGATAAAATAAAAGCCCCCAGAGTCATCCTGGGTGTAAGACTAGTGTTCATGTTCCGGGACATAGGAGAGACTTACCTCACCTTGGCAGAACCACAGTGTAATAACTATGGGGCTCTCTCAAGCTTCTGGGCTTTCAGGGTTGCCACATGGGGCTGGGAGGGAAATTTTCCTTCTCCTTCTGCTACATGTATCAGAGTTCTTCTTAAGCCTATCTCAGAGGCATTGGGTTTTGGCAACTGGGCTGTGCCAGTGCTTCTACTGAGACTGAAACCTGGAAGGTCCTGACTAGAGGGTCTTGACAGACATTGCATTTGAGGCCAGAAAGGAATTTTACCCCATGATCAGATTGGTATGGACTTCAGTGGACGGAGGGTTGCTTTCCTCTGGAGTGGGGGCATGAACTCTATCCGGGATCTCTCAAGTGTATCTTAATAATCTTTGAAGGAGCAGGACACTTGCTGCTGTGGTGTGTCCCGTTTCCCCCTACCCCCTTCTGGCAGGTTTGGGTATGATGTCTTGGGGTTATGTCAGGGTTGACTATGTAGTGTTGCTAAGAGATTGGGCAATGGGTTTGTATAGGATGGTTTGGATAGGGCACCATGGTTTGGACTAGATGACCTCTGGAGGTCCCTTCAAGCCCCACTCCTCTATGATTCTATGACACAAATAGGTGGCCACAGTCCAGTCTCCTGCTCAAGGCGGGCTTCTCTCTACCTAAATCATCAAAGATAAATGTCTATTTAACCTCTTGAACATCTCCAAGGATGAGGACTCTACCACTTTTATGGGCAGCCTTGACCACCCTCAGAAAGCTCCTCCTTATCTCCAACCTCAGTTTCCCCTGTTACAGTTTTAGGCCATTGCTCCTAGTCCTGTCCCCTGTAGCCACAGGGAAAAGCCTATCTCCATCTATGAATCCTGTCTGTCATTGCTCTTCAGGGATTTGAAGACTGTTATCAAATCCCCCCTTAGTCGTCTATTCGCCAGGCTAAATAACCAAGAAAGTTCTTTCAAATCTTCTTCCTAATTCAGTTTCCAACCTCAACTTCCCTTGCTGCAGTTTGAGACCATTGCTCCTTATCCTATCCCCCATGGCCACAGATAGTAGTTGACTGCCATGGTCTTTATAACTCTTAAATACATCATAACATGGTCAGGGATTGGGAGCACTGTGATCTTCTCAGTCTCATGTTCTGCAGACTAAATGATTCCAGATCTTCAAGCCTGACCTTATATGTCATGTTCCCTAGGTCATCATACTCAAGCCCACTGAGTCCAAGCTCAGGGGACCCAATCTTTTCCCTCATCTTTCCCCCTCATAGTGAGATCAGAACCCCAGTACTTGCTTCTGGCCAGTTCTAGGTGAAGCTCCCGTTGCTTTTCATCCCGCACGGTCTTGATAAAGTTGCAGCAGTCAAGGAAGGCTTTTTTGCACCTGTCTGTGTCCAGGATGTAGGTCGCCCGTTTTTCACAGCTGTGTCCCATCGGATTCTCGTGCATCCCATCCTCACAGCATATCTTCTCAGCCTTGTCCTGGTACTGGGCAGCTGGAATGCAGAAGTTGGGCAATGATGCCAGGGAGCATATACACTAATTTTCATCCAAACCCAAGTTGTTAACCTACCTCTGGTGGCCTTGACCTCAATAAGCTGAACAGAGCGACGCCTGCGTCTTGCGGGCTGGGGACATCTAGAATCTGAGGAAGGAGGTGAGGAAAAAAAAAAGAAGTGAAACGCTGGAGAAAGAGGAGGTGTTTCCTGTGGCATATACAGTTGTCAGGCCAGGCTATGGCTTGAGCTTGAGGCCTCACTGTGCCTGGCCATCCTAGTCTGCTACCTCCTCAGCTGGGCACTGGAGCAGACATAGGTGGTTAGAACCTGCTATCTTGGCCTTGCTGCCTGCCCATGCCCTATATCCAGAGAGGCCAGCCAGGATCAGCTGACCCTTGACCCCTTCCTATAAAACCCCCTGACCTAGAAGAAGTGTCCAGGCAACAAGATTCAACCTTGTACCTAGGCTGCCTCACCCTCAGCTTGCGCCTCTACTGGCTCTCTGGAGAATTCTACGACTACCTTCTGGCTTGCTCATGGACCCTGCGTTTGGTCTGACCCTTTGGCTCCCTAACCCAACTCTGGTTTGATCTCTTGGATACCCAACTGGACTGCTTCTTGACCCTCTGGGTCTCTGACTTGGTTCCCCAGATGGATCTTCTCGCTTCCTGGCTCCCCTACACTCTGCCTCTGCACACTCTCCTTGGATCTTGGCTGCTTCTTCTGACCTTGGGTGACCCGCAGACCTGGCCACCCATGATATGGCATGACAAGAAGTCTGTGGCCTGTCTGCTGAAGGCGTTGGCATGGCTTATGATCATCATGATGTTGATTTTCATGAGAGAATCATCACACACTTCACTTCTCTGGCTCCTTCCAACCAAGGGTCTTGAAGCACTCAACACCAATAGGCAACATTATCCCCATTTCACAGATGGGAAAACAGAGCCTGGCAGAGGTAAAACAACTTCTGGAGACTCATACAAGTTCTTGGCAGTCAGCAATTGAATGGAAGAGTCTTGAATCCCACTGTCTGCTCCAAGCTCCAGGCTTCACTTTTTCCAAGGGCTGGGAGCGTACCTAAGAGTCTTGCCCTAGCTTCTAGATCAGTGGTTCCCAACCTTTTTTTTGCTGTGACTCTAAATTGGCCACCAACAGGGTCCTTCATGACCCTACTGAGGACCCCCTGTGACCTAGATTTGGGTGATACCCTGAGGTTGGGAACCAGTAATGTTCTTCTCTAGCTGGAAGTATTCCTAATTACCAGTCCTTGCTTTAAAACAGGCTGTGTCCTCTGGACACCTTTCCACTAGGAACTGGACTTAAACCATCAAGCACTTCTCATCACCCAAAGCAGCTATTGGAGGGGGAAGTCTGTTGCTGTCATCCTAAGGTTGACTTGAACAGGCAGTTAGAACTGAAGGTAAATGATCACAACCAGGCTGTGAAGAGAGTTGTCGAGTGTGGAGAAAAGCAAGGTGTTCCAAATACCTGATCGCGAGGGTGTTGAAATATGATTGGTGGCCAAGGCAAGTCCAGCATCGGTGAACACGCCCATGTTGTCCTTGCCACTGCCAGGTGTGCAACCGATATCGCTCTTCTCCACGGCATCCCAGATCTGCAAACCAGGGGGCACAAACCATGGGGAACCATTAGATATAGTGGCACTTGGTGTTTATCCTTCACTTAACACTGGCTTCTTTGACAGTCTCAGACATAATGTATTTCATTTTGAACTGTGGTGCCCAACTCATCTGGCCCCATAGGCTAGATCTGTGTTGCTCTCAGGATGACTCCACAGGCTTTTATTTTATCTGGAGAAGTACAAGACAAGCCAAAAAGTTTCTCTGAGCTACACAACAGTTTTTTGGGATATTAGCAATCAGACACACTTACTAATAGCCAGGCCCAGGCTCAGATCCTGCCCCACTCCCTCCCTCACTGTGGGGTTCTCCCCTCTATAGACTTCCTTGTAGGCAGCTGGCGGAGCTGCTCTCCACCACTGCCTGGGGCTGTATTCCTGGCCACGTGCTCATGATGCCTCCTGTGGCCCACTCCCTGCAGCCCCTTGCAGGCTGGAACTCTGCCAGCCTGCAAGGGGAAACCGTTATTTCCCGAGTTTTTCTGCTGTGACTGGAAAACCCAGATCCCTGCACAATACTGGGAATCCAGGACTAATGCTGTCCTGGAGTCATGCAGCTTGGGACCAGGACTTGATGTTCCCATTTTGGGACTGTCCTACCCAATTAGGGATGCGTGGTCACCCTACCCTCTTCCTGAGGAGGGCCAGGACCCTTGGGCCCCCAAGTACTGGATGTCTATGCACATAGGCATAGATGTGGGGCTCCAAGGGACCTGAGACCTCATCACCTGGTAGGGGGTATATTTGGGTAGATGTAGGATTTTGAAAATGCGGGTGCACACAATGAGATGTATCACTCCATGTAACACAACACATTTTTCTCCAGGTAAAAAAGAAACTAGAAGATTTACTAACATGCTAGGGGCCTAGGGCTGGACTATTCAGTTCAAGATTGATGCAAAAACAAATATAACTATTGGAATGAGTTAAAAAACAGTCTGCAGAACTGGGAGATAGGAGCTACATGACCAGGAGCAACTCACAGATAGAAGCAATGCAGAAGAAAGATCTGCCCCTGCCAATAGCAGCTACATATAGCAGAGAATATATAGGTTTTGGGGGCAGATCTGGGGAGGTGGAGGGGTTGCAGTGATGTACTTTCCCCACCTCCTGCTTTGATTCCCAGTCCATCTAAAGTTTAAAACCAATTGTCTGGCAGTGGCAGTGGCACTTCTATACAGGCAGCAGTGAAGGGAATCCATTGAGTCCATGGCTCATTAAAATCTAACCTGATTCCTTCTAAACACTTCATGTGCAAGATAGACAAGTACCTTTATAGACTAACTGAATTAGATGGAGAAACACATGCAGCACCAAGGGGTTCAAGATATCAGGATTCCCCAATACCTGTAGCATAGGGCCGGTCCACTGGCCTCCAGGGCTGGAATTTGGTGATAGCAACATTAATTGTTGTGGCTTCTAGAAACATGGAACTTGCTGTTCTTCCTGCCACCAAATTTCCAGCCCCACAGGACAGGTGATCTTTGTTGTCCCTGATCTAGAAGGACCTCAAAGGATGATTCAGGCTGTAGCTACTTTTGCTCTGTGAAATCATGATAGCATCTCCTAATGTCTTCATCCAGAAATGCTCATGCCTACAACGCAGATTCTTTTCAGGTATAAAAAAAGCCTTATCTCAGTATCTTCCACACAGTGGAAGTGCCCTGAGCTCTTTTCTGACCCACCTTTGTTTGGGTGATTTTGTGCTTCTTGTTCAAAACATAGACGCCTTTGTCCACAGCTACCAGTCCTACATGGGCTCCGGCATCTCCTTCCACTTTTATTTTCATTGAGGACCCGGGTTTGTGGATTCTATTGTCTGCCTCAGTGGCTCCTTTCACCACCAACTGTTTAAGACAGAGAGAGAGACAGAGAAAGGTGAAGAGTAATGGAAAGCATATTTCATTGCTTCTTAAGAGAAATTCATAGAAAGGGCCTTATAGATTCCAAAAGATACTTTTTTAAAGTTTTAATTTGTATCCATCCATCTTTCCCTCCTTGCAAACCATGAATCCCACAACCCCGCCCTCTGCTTGTTCATCCACCCCTACACCTCCTCTATCTAGTACTATACCCCCTTTAATCTATCTATCTATCTATCTATCTATCTATCTATCCCCACACCCCCTCTATCCATCCATTCATCCCCATTCCTCCTTCCATCCACCTATCTATCTTTCCATCCCCAAACACTTTACCAGAAGCAAAGAGGAAATCAGGGAAAAAGTCAGTTTGCATTAGTGTAGCTGGACTGAGAACATCAACCCACTGTTCCTATGCAGGTGTCTTGAACATCCACCCAAACTGAGTCAGCCACTATCTCCTGCCCGATGTGGTAGTAAGCCACGAAGCGGAAAGATGGGATGAGGTCTGGTGTGACTGGTAGAGACAAGGTCACCAAAGCCTGTCCAGCCTCTTTCTTCTGTCTGCCAGCATGGACAATCTTGCCTTTGTTCAGGATCTGATGGGACAATGTGAGACATTGCTTGTGAAGGGCAGGAAACCTTGACTGCCACAGGGATATGGCGAGGACACTAGGAACATTTCAGATATTCATGTAAAACTATGGCTTTAAAAATCATACCACCTGTGTTTGTTAATGGGATTGGATTGAATCAGTGGTGCTCAAACTTTTGTTCTTTCAGGCCCTCTTGCTCCCTGTGCAGCAGGATTAGGCCCTGGGGGCTCAGCACAACTCCCTTCTACCTCCTAAGAGCCAGGATTGGGGCTGGGGGTCTGGTACTGGCCCCTTCTGCCTCCTTGTGCCAGGATTGGATTTTGGGTGCCTGACACTGCTCTCTCCTGCCCTCTACATGCCAGGATTGGGCCCTGGGGGCCAGTACTGTCCCATCCCACACCCCTTGTGTTAAGATTGGATCTTGGGGGCTGATATCAGCCCTTCCCACTGGAATTGGGTCCCTAGGGCTTGGCACTGCCCCCTCCTGCCCCCTGGCATGCCAGGATTGGGTCCCAGGGGCCCAGCACCACCCCATTCAACCTCCCCTGTTCTGGTCTTGGACTTAGGGGGGATGGTGCCACTCTCTCCCACATCCCAAGAGTCAGAATTGGGTCCTGGGGTCCTCCCACCTTCCCCCACTTGTGCTGGAACTAGGCACTAGTACTGGGATTGGGTCTGAAGGCTTGGCAGCAGGGAAGCGGTGCCACTTCTCTCCTGATGCCAAATTTCCAGACCCTTGGGGAGCCCAGTGGGCCAGATGACATGGCACCATGGCCTGGATGTTGAGCACCTCTGGACTGGGTGATCCTTGAGGTCCCTTCCAATTCTATAATTCCAGCTGATGAAACTGACTGAAGGATGCATTCTCAGTGTGAGGGGTCTGATATTCAGATATACCCATCAAGGACCAACCATCTACTCTGCTGAGGCCAGAGCAAAGGTCTGGGAACATCATTCCATGTGGTTAGACTTCATCACCTTAAATCCAGACACAGCATTTGATTGCAATGCACAGAAGGCAAGGGTGATAATACCATATTTTCCAGCATGCAACCATGCCCTGGAATATAATACCCACCTTGTTTTTGAAAAACAGAATGAAGGAAATAAGATCTTTCCTGGTAGTAAGTAACTGAGTAGCAGCAGCTGGGAACTGAGCCGCTCATTTTTTTGCTCCCTGTAGTCTGCTGTTAACTTTACTTTGGTTTTTCCCTGGTAAGCAGCAGAATCTGCTTTTACCATATTTCTCCCCTATAATATGCAGTCCAGTTTCCAGCAGCAGTTTGTTGGGGGAAAGGGGCATAGTACATTTTCTTACATACAATATCTCGAGACTTTTCTCCAAATTCTTGATCAGGATTTTGGAGCAGTTAAAGCAGCATCCTATGGCTAGAGAGATTATAATTGGTTTTACATTCAGCACTGGGGAAATGACATTGGTATTGAGCTGTTCCATGCCACACACAGTGTGTTCCATGCCACACACAGACAACGTGTTCAAATTAAAGCTGGATAAAAACCATGTATAGAGTTGTTACACATTTTCAAACACTATTTTTTGTAGCTGGTTGGCTCTTTCATAGCTGGATGGCCATTTTTATGGGTGATAATTAGTTTGCATGTGTGGCCGGTTTAACATCATTGCATAATCAACCAGTTAATTATGTAATATATGTAATGTGTGACAGGGCCTGAAAGTATTACAATCAAGTCCTCTGTGCCTGGATTTAAGAATCACCCATGACCCAAAAGACAGAACGCTTACCAGGTAGGTGAAGTAGTGGATCTGGTTCATGACAGACTCACTGTTTGTTTTTAAGTTGAAGTTTACGAGTAAGTTGTCTCCGGTCTTGATCTCAATGTTAGCAATCCCCAGGTGGAGATAGTTTTTAGACCCTCCCTGGGTTTGGTAGGCCTGTGCCACCATGTCTCTCAAAGCCTGGCGGTTTTCTGGGAGCTCTCTATGGGCAGTTTGTACCTGGAGGGATGGGAAGAAGGAAATGACATTAGCTAAACTCTGTTAGAACCTGGGAATGAGCTAAGACTTCCTTGCTTCAGTCTGGATTAGAGTCTATTCTCAGTGGCACTGGTATAAATCCAATGTATTTATCATCTCAACTCTCCTCTATGGAAGTGAAAGGTGAATGACCTACTATTGTCATCTCAAGAGCTTGGAGAGGTATCTCCAATGATCCCTCCAGAAAATCTTCCACATCAGCTGGGAAGGTGGCTGCACAAATGCCAACATCCTTTAGGAAGCCAACCTTACCAGCATTGAGTTGGTGATCCTCAAGCACCAACTTCCCTGAACTGGACATTGTGTGTGGATGTCCAACTCTCAACTCCCCAAACAAGCGCTCTACTCCCAGCTTAGTTACAGCTTGAGATCTCATGGTGGCCAGAGGAAATGCTACAAGGACACATGGAAAGTATATATCAAGAAAAAGGATGCTGACATCAAGAGATGGAAGGAGCTGGCTGCTGACTGACTCTAATGGTGTTGCAACCTCAAATAAATGGCAGTTCTTTTTGAGGTAAAGCATCTTTGAGGCAGGTCCCTTCCGACCCTACCAACTATGAAACTATCTTGCCCTTGAAGCAGAGAATATGGAGTGGAGGAAGGAAAAGGACAGGAATAGCCTACAGCCTACTCACCCCTGCAGAAACACCTACAACTTCTGTGGACAGATCTATGGTTCAAAGATTGGACTTTTCAGTTAGCTCAAGATCCATCAACAAGTGTGGTAGAGATCATCCTTGAATCAAGGGATTGCTGATGGTGATGACAGTATAAATCCTTGATCACCAAACGAGAGCTCCATATTTACAAAAAACTTTGCTGGAAAGAGACCCCAGACTTTAAATCTTCATAAGGCCAAGGAGAATCAATGATGTCTAGTAGAAAACAGTGCTTTTCCTTCACAGATCTCCTAGAACTGTGCAAAGTAAGTCAGTATCATGATGACAATTTTAAAGTTGGCAAAACTGAAGGACAGAGAAGGGGACTGCTTCATGTGATATCAAACAGCAAGTTAATGTCTCTCTCATGCACACAGCTCTGGGCATCAACAGATGGACTCCATTGGGCCTGTAACTACTGGAGCTTTCTTAAGAGCACTGTTTGAAGCCCTCTGGTGCCCTTGGGTTCACAACTTCCATTCTCTTTCTGTGCACATGGAGCTTCTTGGCCTCACCCTCAAAATTGTCCCTCCTAAAACTCTTGTTCCAACCTGCAGGTTCCCAGCTGGTTGCTAGTCTCAGATCTAGGAATTAAACCTGTGTCTGCTGAGGTACAAGCACTAGCTGTCATTGTCTCTCTTTTAGAACCATTTTGGGCTCAACAGAGTCAAATGAGTTCAGAGCTAGGGGAAGGTTCTGGAGACAGGAGAGGGAACCACTGTAGCATAGATTGTAAGGGAGAAATCTTTCCCCATACTGAACCACATTAAGGGAAGTGATTCTTTTGCTCCATTCGGTGCTGGTGAGGCCTCATTTGGAGCCCTGTGGCCAGTTGTGGGCCCCACACTTCAAGAAAGATGGGGACAGATGTGAAAGAGTCTGACAGAGTGTAACAAAAATGATTTGGGGCCTGGAAAGGAAAACTTATGAAAGGTTGACAGATGTTTAAATTAGAAAAGATAACACTGAGGGGGTTTGATAACAGTCTTTGAATCCCTGAAGGGTGATGATAGAGGGGATGGAGATAAGGAGGAACTTCCTGACTCTGAGAGGGGGCGGGGCAAGCATTGGAACAGGTTGATTAGAGAAGTGGTGGAGTCTCCATCCTTGGAAATGTCCAATGGTAGGCTGGACAGACACTTGACTTGGATAGTTTAGTCAGGGACAGCCTTGCCTGGATCAAGGTGCCAAACTAGATGACCTTGTGAGGTCTCCTTTAGCCCAAATTTCCTATGATTGTTTTGTCCATCCTGGAAATAAGAAGATAATACAATCTCCATCAAGATCCATCCAGTCATTGGCTTATTTGCCCATTCCCCATCACTTCCTTCAATGCTTTGTACAATGGCGCAGTTCCCAAAGGAACGTCACCCAGAAGATGCTGCCCATGGAGGGTTTCCACAGTCCCCAGGGTCTTGTGATAGGATCATGCTACTCACAGTGATAGGCAGCTGGGAGCTGTCTCCAGCTGTATTCTTAATCAGCTTGGCTGTCCCGTCTCCCTGAGTCAGTCGCAGGTCATCAGAGCCCCTGATCTTCACGGGGACACGTGAAGCTGGAGAGCCATCGGGGTTGGTGACATAGACCTGAAATGGAGAGGATAGAGTGATTTCATAATGCCAGACTCTCCATTTCCTCCATCTTCTAGCACGCCCCACTAACCAGACTACTTATTCTACTGCACTTCTTTTTGTCTTGTAATAGTTCCCGAAAACAACTCTTCTCTGCTATATCATAGCCCTCCTTGGTCCCTCTCACTAAGGATATTTTCCTCTGATATCTTGCTCAGCCTTCCTCTGCTTCTCTCTCAGACATGAGGAAGGGCACCTGATATCCAATACACTGTCCAGCGTCTCTCCCAACTACATAGCTGGTCCAATAAAAGCCACTGCAAAATAGCCTTGTTGTTAAACATGTCCTTGGACCATCATGCCAATATCAACACTCCAGTCCCACTACAACATAAATCCTGAGTCATTTCATGGACTTCGGTGTCATGAGTCTGTCTGAAATTAGAACTACGGCCCTTTCTCTCCAAAACAAAAGTCTAGATCCAGGTGGAACAGATATTACCATGAGTTCGAAGGGCATCCCTGGCTTGAAGTACTTGGAGGTTTTTGTGAAGTGGATCTCATAGGGGGATGTAACAATGTAAATTCCAGTTTTCTCTGCTTCCACCATATCACTGCCTGCAAAAAAAAAAAAGCCAGGGGATGAGAGAAAATTCATGTTAGGATGGATTCTGATTTCACCTGCCTTCATGGCAATCTGGAACACATCTTCATTATGATGACTGATGGCAGGAAGTGTCTCATAGATACCGCTGCTCAAGGAAGCGTCAGCCCTGAGTAAACTATCCCAGCCAAATGTCTGGCCACCTGCTCTTGGACATTTCCAAGGATGGAGGCTCCACTCCACCACTTCTCTGAGCAGCCTGTTCCATAGCCTGCTCAACCACCCCCAGAGTCAGATCGTTCTTCCTCACCTCCAACCTCAATTTCCTCTGCTGCAGCTTGAAGCCATTGCTCCTAGTCCTGCCCCCTACAGCCACAGAGAAAAGCACATCTCCATCCCCTCTGTCATTGCCCTTCAGGCATTTGAAGTCTGTGATTAAATCCTTCTCAGTCTTCTCTTCTCCAGACAAAATAACCCTCATTCTTTCAGATTGTCCTCACCAGTCCTGCTTCTCAGGCCCCTAATCATTGTTGTCATTCTCTGCTGGACTCTTTTGTATCTGTCCACATCTTTCTTGAAGTGTGGGGCCCCAAACTGGACACACTACTCCAGGTGAGGCCTCACACTACTCCAGGTGAGACCACATCCAGTGCTGTATAGAGCAGAAAAATTGCTTCCCTTGATTTGCAAGAGACACTCCTACTAATGCAACCCAGGAAACTGTTGGCTTTCTTTACTGTTGGCTCATATTCAACTTAGGGCATTTTATTCACTTATATCCAACTTCAAAATGTCAGCTACAACCAGTGAAAACTGGTAAGGACCAACCCCAAGGTCCTTTTCTGTAGTACTGTAGCCAGCCAGTCATTCCCCAAGCTGCATTTGTGCATGAAATTATTCTGTCCCATGTGCAACATTGCACTTGTCCTTGTTGATTGTCATCTATGGAGCTATAAAGAACCCTCGGGAGCTTCATATGGTCATAAGAATTTTCATTTACTAGGTCAGACCATAGGTCCATCTAGTCCAGCATCTTGTGTCTCAGTTCTGCTGCGCTGCTCCTCACACCTTTTCATTTATGCACTTCCCATCCATGACCCCACCAAGTCTTGGGATCTCCTGGTCAACCTCCTCCTGGACCTAGCCAAGCTCATGATCTATCTGACCAGGAAGGAGGTTCTGGCTGGGAGGACCACCAGGGACTGCAAGGCCTCTTTCCTCTCCTTCGTTCGTATCTCCAGGCAGAGTTTCACTGGGCAGTGTCCACTGGCTCTTTGGACTCATTTGAAGGCCAGTGGACACTGCCCCATGTGCTGTACTTGGTGTCCTCCGAGTGCACTCATTTTAATCTATGACTTTTGTTCCTCTCTGACTTGTTCTTGTGTTGTCTGAAGTAATCAATTAACACATATCCAATAGCCCCCTATATTAACAGGGGGGCTAACTGTTGCTCTACAGGTTTAAGACCCATGGCCCCATTATGTGTCAAATAGGCCTGTGTCACATGGGGACAGAGAGCAGATGCTGAAAGGGAGAGTGAACTGGGTTTGACTCAGATTTTTCCCACTGCTCCTCTCTCCCTTGCAGCCTCCAGCATTTAAGATTTAGGAAGCTCTGATTCAGGGGCCATGCCCCTCACTCCCATGTTCAATAGCTACTGATGCCCCTTTCCTCCAAGAATGTCTCCAATTCCTTTGGGAATCTGGCTACTCTCAGCTTCCACCACATCTGGTGGCAACGAGTTCCACCCTTTAATTCCACACTGGGGGAAAAAGAACTTCCCTTTGCTAGTTTTAAACTTCCTGCCTGCTAGTTTCATCTTGTGACCCCTCATTCTTGTCTGGTGAGAGTTAGTTGATAATAAATCCTTACTGACTTTCTCTTTGCCATTTAGCATTTTATAAACCCTTTTCATGTCCCTCCTCAAGCCTCTCTTTCTAAACTGAATAGGCCTAGCCTCTCTAGTTTCTCTTCATATGGAAGCCCCTCCAGACCATTTAGCATTCTTGTTACCCTTCTCTGGACCTTCTCTAGTTCTTCTCTGTCCTTTTGGAAGTACGGAGACCAGAGCTAGGCACAGGATTCAAGGTGCGGATGCACCGTATATTTATAAAGGGGCATCATGATACTTCCAGTTTTATTCACAATTCCCTTCTTAATAATCCATCACACTTCATTTGCCTTTTTGATGGCTGCTGAGCACTGAGCTGCTGTTTTTAGCTAGGCATCCACAACCGTTCACTGAGTTGGCGAGATGCACTGAATTGCATCTAGAAAAAAGAGGTGGAATAGTGATCTAGTTTTGCATTCTCCTCCCAGGTAGAGTCTGGTTTTGCACTGCTCCAAAGTAAAGCCCCTGCTCACCTGATTCTGTCAGAACGGTCACGCTGATGTAGATGGAGTGGCCGATGAGCTCAGTGAGGTTGGCAAATCGGGATTGGAGCATGGCACGGGTCAGCACTGCCTCCCCATTTCCATCAGTTATCTAGCAAGATGGAAGGGATTTCATAATCTCACATGCAGTAAGAGAGCTACCTGCCCTAAAATGTTTATGCATTTCTGATGCCTTGGAGCAGAGGGGGTCAGCCTTATGGATCCAAGGATGAGTGGCATGATGGGGGGAGTTCTTTGGGTGCAATGAGTTGTGGGCTGGATGCCGTGCAGGGTTTGTCCATGGGTGTGATTCAGCCTGGCCCCTGCACTCTCGATCCAGCCACAGAGTGACCCCATGAGTGAGTGAGATCAGGTATGTCACACCATGTCATCCAACCCATGGGACTCCCCATAGGTCCAGACATTTGATGGCAGAGGAGCAGCGGCAGTGTTAATTGCCATGACCTTGGAAGCCATAGCAATTAGTGGTGCCACAGCTTCCTCACCACCAAAGTTTTGGACCTGCGGGGAACCCAGTGGGCTGGATGACATGGCTCTGCAGGCTGGATTCAGCCCACAGACTGGAGATGGAGCACAACTGCTTTAGAGCAGTGGGAGACTTGTTGCAAACGTCCAATACTAGAATCAAAAGAGTGCCCTTGTAAATGGAGCTAGGTGGATGTCAGAACGGTCACGCTGATGTAGATGGAGTGGCCGATGAGCTCAGTGAGGTTGGCAAATCGGGATTGGAGCATGGCACGGGTCAGCACTGCCTCCCCATTTCCATCAGTTATCTAGCAAGATGGAAGGGATTTCATAATCTCACATGCAGTAAGAGAGCTACCTGCCCTAAAATGTTTATGCATTTCTGATGCCTTGGAGCAGAGGGGGTCAGCCTTATGGATCCAAGGATGAGTGGCATGATGGGGGGAGTTCTTTGGGTGCAATGAGTTGTGGGCTGGATGCCGTGCAGGGTTTGTCCATGGGTGTGATTCAGCCTGGCCCCTGCACTCTCGATCCAGCCACAGAGTGACCCCATGAGTGAGTGAGATCAGGTATGTCACACCATGTCATCCAACCCATGGGACTCCCCATAGGTCCAGACATTTGATGGCAGAGGAGCAGCGGCAGTGTTAATTGCCATGACCTTGGAAGCCATAGCAATTAGTGGTGCCACAGCTTCCTCACCACCAAAGTTTTGGACCTGCGGGGAACCCAGTGGGCTGGATGACATGGCTCTGCAGGCTGGATTCAGCCCACAGACTGGAGATGGAGCACAACTGCTTTAGAGCAGTGGGAGACTTGTTGCAAACGTCCAATACTAGAATCAAAAGAGTGCCCTTGTAAATGGAGCTAGGTGGAAAAAGCCCACTTCTGCTCCTTGATGGCTTCTACATTTGTAGAAAAGGTTCCAGCTGAGTCCATCCTCCCACAGCCCAGCTGGAGAGGGCACAGGCAGCACTGAATCCCCCCCTCCACCTTCTAGACTGTGGAGAAAACAACAGTGTCAGGCAGAAGGGGTGGGGGAAAGGGGAGCAAACTGGATGTGCCTCTGCGCATGGAGAGGAAGGAAGGAGGTTCTTACATGGTTTTTTTAAGACCCCAGAGGCTCCCAGGCTGGATCCAGTCCCAAAGAGGGGGTGCAGCTGTGCCACTGCCCCCCACCTCTGGGTCTGTCCCTGGGGCAATTCATGCAATGGGGTTGTGCTGGAGTTTTTGCCCCTGTAACTGGTTTCCCACCCTTTCAGGTGCAGAGGGCCATCGCTGCTCTGCTTTCGCTCTTTAGTTTCCATGTCTACGGGGCCTTCCCCTGAGTTACCTCCACTCTCCTCAGAGACTGGGGGATGCTCTTCTTCTCATCCCCAACAGCCACACCGAAAAGGACAAAGGCATTGCCCTGCACATCTTTGCCATAGAGGAATCTGAGGGAGGAAAACTGAGTAAGACAAGACACAAGGCAACCTCTGGAGAGGGGCACATATAGAAAGGGGGTGCAGTGATATGGCCAACCCCCCCCAGCTTTGGTTCTACCATGGATCAGCTCTTAGGGTGGGTCTGCTCAGAGCTCCTGATTCCCCTCATTGCAAGGGAAGGGTGAGTGACCTCAGCATTCACCCTCTGGGCTCCGGAGCTACAAAACAGGCTCTAGCCAACATTGAGCGGGTGTCAGGGCTCCTAACAGGCAACTCAAATCAGATTAATTTCCTAGCTGCCAGAGACTCTACTTGGCAGTCCCATCCCTACTGATGAACCAGCCGGCCACAGTTAGGGTTTCCCAATTAGTTTCTGGAGAGATTGGTCTTCTCATTGAAGTCTATCTTTGACACCAAGCTACAGGCCAGTCAACTGTTCTTCTGTAGGTCTGCTGTGGGCAGCTTCTCTGGAGCCATCCTCCCTAATTTTCTGGCTTCTGATCCTTCTCGGCTCTGCTTCCAGGCTTTGGCATTTAACAGTTTCACTAACTTGGTCCCTGAGCCAGGACATTGGAGAAGTGGTGGACCATGTATATGTAGGACACAAGAGTAGGATGTAGACCAATGACTGTAAGTTACAGCACACTAGGTTTAGATTGGATATCAGGAGAAACTTCTTCATTGCCAGAGTAGTGAGGCGGTGGAATAAACACTCAGGGGAGCTGTGCACTCTGCAGCACTGGAGGGATTCAAGGAGTGGTTGGACAGACACTGGTCAGGGATGATGGAGGCGTAACGATGTCTGTGTTCTGCAACAGGGATTTCCCAGGCTTCTGGGCTTTCCTGGTTGCCCCCTCCCTCACTTTCTACTCCATGTGTCAGGGTGTTTTTCAGCCTTCCTCAGAGTCATTGGGTATTGGCTGCAGTCAAGCCTGGGGCAGGAGGGATGCAGTGCGGGAACTGATGCACTTGCACCCCTCTTTGATACCTGTTCCACCTAAAGTTTAAAACCAACTGCCCGACAATGACAGCAGCATTTCTAGTAAGGCCATGCTAGGGGAATCCATTGACTTCATGGCTCATTATAATCTACCTGACTCCTTCTAAAACCTTCATTCCACAGGTGTTAACGACTGTCTCTCCTTTTTAATGGTCTCAATGTTCCACCAATCAGACTAGCCTTTCCTCTGCAATTCTGCTGTCTGTTCGCTGCTCCTGGTCATGAAGCTCCTATTTCTCAGCCCTGCAGACTGTTCTTAACTCATTCCAATGAAGTTACTTTTTTTTGCTTCCATACAGCCCAAGGCCCTTAGCATATTAATAAATCTTCTAGCTTATTTTTAACTGGAGAAAAATATGTGTTGTTTTGTATGTAATGATTAACCTTACCATGTGAACCCCCGTTTCAAAATTCTAGGTCTGCCCATGCCCTGGCTAAAGCAACCTAGCTTAGTGTCTATATTCAATCTGCTCTTGAAAATTTCTAAGGATGGAGTCTCCATAATTGGACAAAAGGCAGAGTCTGCACAAAAGTTGCTACTCACGCTGGGGTGATGTACACGCTGGGGTGATGCTACATCTTCAGACTGACTCCAGGAAAGATAATTAAGCAGGGTTGGAGATGCCAGGACTCTACATCCATGGACTTGTTGAACAACTGTGGTTTTTACCCTGGCTGGGGTCTTTCTTCATTCACTTTTCAAGTCTTGGTTATGATCCTGGTAGGGCTAAGCCAATGGACTGATCTGCTTTATTACTTGCACACCTACCTTGCACAAATATCAACCCTGAGATCGTCATTGCCATCAATGTAAAAAAACTTCTCTGATGGCTCCAGTGTGACTTCAAAACGGGGCAACACTAGAGAAAGCAGAGGGGAATAGATCACAGGAAAGTCAGATTGGAAGGAATCTTACAGGGTCATCTAATTCATCCCCCTGCTCACTGTGGGATCAACCCTGACTAAACCATCCCAGCCCAGTGTCTGTCCAACCTGCTCTTGGACATGTCCAGGGATGGCAACTCCACTACCTCTCTAGGCAGCCTGTTCCAATGCTCGACCACCCTCAGAGTCAGAACGTTCCTCCTCATTTCCAACCCCAATTTCCCCTGCTGCAGCTTGAAGCCATTGCTCCTGGTCCTGTCTCCAGCAGCCACAAAAAAGCCCATCTCTGTCCTCTCTATAATCACTCTTCATGTATTTGAAGACTGTGATCAAATCCACCTCAGTTTTGTCTTCTCCAGTCTAAATCACCCTAGTTCTTTCAGGCTTTCCTCATATATTATGCCTCTCAAGCCTCTAAATCATTTTTGTTGGTTTCTGCTGGACTGTGTCCAATCTGTCCACATCTTTCCTGAAGCGTGGAGCCCAACACTAGATACAGGACTCCAGCTGAGGCCTCACCAGTGCCAAAAAGAGTGCAAATGAGAGAACATTGACTTCACTGGACAGTATGGGGGATTTCCAGTGCCTGACTGACTGAAGTGTCTATTTTTAGGAGTCTAGATTAAGGACTGGCAAGGGATGGCACTAGAAATCTTACCATACTCCTTAACATCAAACTGCGCACTGAAGTTCTGATGATAGGAATCTTCATATTGGGCCGTGATTTTCCAGGTGCCTAGACTAGAGAGGAAAAGAAAGGGAGGAATGAATGAATGCACCTAGCACACAGATGTCACAAAGTCTTTTTAGCCCATTTTCTTCTCCAGGCAATTTTATCCTTTTATCAAGCTGAATCTGACTCCAATAGTTCCCCCCCCAGCCATTTCAGGGCCATGGGAGACAGCAGAGAATCTGGTTTAAAATAACCAAAATCTGAATGGGGTTTGGTTGCCATGAGCAGATTTGACTGTAGTTGAATGAAAGGGAAGCCCCTAACACAGTGGCGGGCAATTATTTTGGGCAGAGGGTTGCTTACTGAGTTTTGGCAAGCTGTTGAGGGCTGCATGGGTAGCCCCGCCCCTTGACAGGTGCCCCACCCCCTGGTTGCCATCTTGTGACCAGAAGTTCCGACCCCTAACCCCTGACCTTTGCCACCCAAAGTCCCTCCCCTTGCCCCCAGAAGAACTCCTTTCAGCAAGGGGTATTGCCATCTCAGAACCAGAAAAATACCAAATTATATTCCAAAAAGCAAAATACTCTGCCCAAAATAACTGCCCGCCCTTGATCTACAGCATTCATTAATTTGATTTCAAAAAATATTTTTGTCCTGATTCACATGTGTTTGTGTAGTGTACATAGAGGTGATTGCACAATAGATTAAAATGACGTGTTACTTTTGTATATTGTGGAGGGTGCGTATAGGTTTGTGAAGGGCTGTGGGTGTGTGGAGGAATGTGTGGAGGGGGAGGGTGGCTGGGCTATATGAGGGGATGTGGGGGTCTGCATGTATGGCAGTGCAGGGGGGAGTGTGGGTGCATGTGTATGGTGGGGTGTGTGTTTGGGGCTAACCCTATGAACACACACACACACACACACACACTCTGTCCCTGCCTGCACACACAGACACACATACACACTTACCAGCACAGCCCCGTGCTCCCATGTCCAGTGATGCAGCTGGGAGCCATGTGGTCCTGGAGCAGGGCAGGGGCAGGAAGAGAGTGAAATGGCTGGGGGTGGGCGGGGCTGGACTGCTCAGTTCTGCTTGGCCCTACTGCCCCTGTATCCTGTCAGGTTTGATAGGCAGCCAGGAGCAAATAAATATTAATTTACTCATTTTTTTAGGGGCCCCTAGGACATAGTCTATGGAACCCTGGGGGTCTGCAGACCACAGACTGAAAACTACTGTCCTAGACCTTAAAGCTGTAGGTTTCAAGTGAGAGAGGAACAATGGAAAAACACCTGGTCAGACCCATTCACACTCCCTTTCAGCAACAGTCTGTGCCACTGTGTAACACAGGAGCCTGGGTCAGATGGATCTTGGGTCTGACTCCGGAAATGGCCATTCTTATGTTCTTATATGTTCTTAAGTTGTGCGCCCAAGTATTCACATGAACTACCACCAGTTGCCTGCTTCACTTCCTGATCCCTGCTGTTCTATGGTGCATCCATATGTAATGGCATTTAAAGTGACTTACTTGACAAGTTCAGGTAAGTGGTAGGATGTGGAGATGATGCCTGATTTACTGACTGAGGATACAGTGTCCCTCTTCACAATGATCCCTTCTGGAGTCTGGTAAGGAAAATCATTAAGCAGTGGAAGAAAATGTGTGTCCTGTCTAGATGCCCAAATCCCATCTGCCTGTCTTCTTCCTGTACCAGTGCTCCTCAAATTAAGACACAGAGGTTGAATGCTGACCACAAGGGGATCCCAAATGTGGTGGCTGTGACTGGAAAGAATCAACACTACGCTTCTGTCCCTGAATGGTGAGCTCTGCCCCTTCCCTCCATGGGGTGGGCAGGGAGATGGGTGACTAAGAACCAGAGACTTGACACTGACAATGACTTCATGGCCCATTATAATCTACCTAATACACCCAAATCTGTGCCCTTCACAAGTGATAATGACTCTCCTGACCCATCTTGCTCTTCCATGTCTCAGGTTTCTGCTGTGACTCTCCTGCCTGTTGGCTGCCTGACAATTTCTCCTATGTCCTGATTTTATTTACCCAGGGAATTTTAAACAAGCCCTTGTTCCATCTGCTATTCAACCCTGTCTCTCTCCTGGAGACCTGAGGAAGGGTACTGTGGTATCCAAAAGCTTGACGATCTCTCTCCCAATGTTATAGTTGATCCCAAAAAGACATCACCCACAAAAATACTTGTCTGTAGGCAGCAAGGCTTTTAAAAATAGCCGAGTTGGCAGAACATCCTTATTTTCTTGAATACAACACATACTCTTTCTCTCAAAATTACCCCCCTCCAGAATTGGGGTGAGTGTATTAAGCTGATGTTCTTCTGACTGGGATAGAAGCCCCTTGCTTTGATTCCTGTTCTGCCCAGAATCAGCTGTGGCATTGCAAGCTACGCAGCTGAGGCTCATGGTTCTTCACAGATGTTGATGACCCTCTCTCCTTTTTAATGGTCTTGATATTCTAGTAATCCACCTAACCAGCAGTGTTGCTGTCTGCTAGCTGCTCCTGATTTGTCCCCTCCTATTTAATAGCTCTGGGGACTCCTTAGCTCTTTTAAAAAACAGATCTACCCACAGAGACCAGTCTTCAGCAGAAGCTAGGGTTTCAGTTTTAGTTAAGCAGGAAAGGCAAAGGGAGTGAGCTGAAGGTGAAGCTCTGTCCCTGCTCTATGCAACCATAACTCTGAAAACCCCCCTCTTTTTGTTCATTCCACCTATCAAAACACAAGGTATTATATTCCAGGGTGTGTTATATGTGAGAAAATATACTATGCCACTCCACCCAAATGTTTTATGGCGATAAGAATATGACTTACTTCAAGTTCAACGATAACTGGTTTCATCACTGGTTCTAGTTTGTGGCCCACTGTAAAAAGTCGGTAGTAGACTGAAAGAAAAAGTCATGTGGATGACTGATGGCTCTTTCATGCCTGGAGCTGTGTCATTTCAGCTTCATCAGAACATGGCCTGGTATTTCCTGACCAGTATTGTGCAGGCGTAGATCCAGGGTGAGGGTGGAATGATACAGTTGCACCCCCGCCTCCCCTTTGATTCTTGTTCAACCTACATTTTAAAACCAACTGCCTGCCAGCAGCAGTGTAATTTCTATTCAGGCAGCACTGAAGAGTTCATTAACTTCATGGACCATTGTTATCCTCCTTATTCCTGCTAATCTTGTTACTCCACAAGTGTTAATGCCCTCCCCCCTCCTCCTTTTTTAATGGTTTTGATGTTTCACTCTTCAAACTTTCCTTTCTTCTGCTATTTTTCTGTCTCTTAGCTATTCTTGGTAATACCTTTCTTCTATTTCACAGTCCTGCAGACTCTTTATAGCTCTAGCTAAAAACCTTAACTCAAGTGTGGTCAGATTAACTCATGTGACTGACAATGAAGTATTGGGGGCACTGTCAAGATGCCCAAAAAGAGTAGATTTTGTTTTATGAATCTAAATAAGAGATATACATTTGACTATAATGATGACAAGACTAATGAAACAATAGCTTTTCACTATTCTTGCCTAGCTTGTTGTGTTTTTAAAACTTTATATATAGTCTTGCAAATTAGTGCAATACATTTACATACATTTTAGTACATCTAAACTTGCTTTGCTTTGATTTTAAACTGAATAACATGAAGCCAGATGCCTAGCATATGAGTAAAGTTTCTAGTTTCTGTTTAAATGGAGAAAAATATATGTTGTTGTATGTGAATCTCATAACCCCCCTTTTCAAAACCCGTGGTCTTGTGGGATCTATATTGCTTATGTCCACCCCACAGATGCAGGCCCTCACCTGTAGATCCAGGTGTGTAGATGGTTTTATCTGTCTGGATGAAGACGTAGCCACTGTGAAATGAGACCAGAACCACCTTCTCTAAGCTCATCTGGGGAAATTTGGCATGGACAATCACATACTGCTTAACTTTGGGATCTTTCTTTAGATCTTTGGAAGGAACCTGAATGAAAATATCATTTGGCAGGGTGTTATCAGCTTATCAAGACAATCGGTAGAAAAATGTTAAGGCAGCAACAGTGAAAATGAAGCATACGTCATGTTAGCAGTTCCCACAAAGTTGCAAATGTCCACGAGAAAGCTTTGTGTGCCACAAATTTACCTTTGACCCACACATCTGCTCAATATCAGTTAATATTCCACGTGCAAATCAGGGTACAAAAATGGATCTTAAAAGGATAATAACCAGGGATCCTGGTTTTCTCTGATACAAAAATTGAAAATTCTCTGATTAAAATCCCCCAATTTTGCATTTTTCCATGATTAAAGTGAAATGCCACTATATATTATATAGATATCAGTTGAACACAATGTTTTATTGATTTATTTACAATTTTAAAGCAATTTGGAAGCCTACCAGTGCCTCAATCACTATAATAAAACAAATTCTAAATACCTATAAACTTTGGCGTTTGATTCTTGGTTTCTTATCATGGAAAATCAGAGCTTCTGCTGCCCCCTTTGCTCACCAGGTCGCAGGTCCAGCTGCGGCTATCCCCCCCAAACTGCTTTGTGGTGCTGAGCAGCTCTGATATGCTGGTGCCCTGCCCATGCCATTGCCCCTCACTCCCCACCCACAGCCCCTTGCCCCTCCTCACCCTGCTGGAGGGGGCCCCCAGCTGCCAGGACTATGGGGCCAAGGACCCAAGTCTGCAGCCTTCTGCCCTCACAGCAGCGCCCAAGCCCGAGCTGCTGCATGTGGGAGGTGGCAGCAGCTGTGGTAGCATGAAGCATGGAGCCCAGCTCTTCTTCCTCCACAGGCGACATGGCCGAAGTGGAGCCTGTCGGGGGGCAGGGAGGGGGTGGATGTAAACTGCCCATTGAGGGCTTGGATGCCCTGCCTGTTGTGCTCTCTTGGGGCCTCCGTCGCCCAGCAGGTGAGGCCCGGTGCACTAGGGCAGAGCAGGGCTGGGTGGGGAAGCTCAGTGCTGCTGCCAGGAGACCCACACTGCCATGGCTAGGTGCCCCCTGCCCGCCCGGCAGCAGCAGGGGGCACAACTCTGCATCGCCATCCCTGCTGCTGCCATGTGGGCAGCAGGTGCCTTGCCATGGCAGCACTAGGACTCCTGGCAGCAGCACTAAGCTTTCTTACCCTGCTCTGCCATGGTGGGTCCTGCCCACTGGGCTGTGGAGGTCCCAAGGGGAGATCAGCAGGGCTGGCAAGGGAAATAGCATGACCACCAAAGTGGTTTTCCACCTGGTAGGGGAAAACCATGAATGTGGCATTGGGTTGTATCCTGACCAAGGTAATGCAATTAAAATGACACTGTGTAGTGGAGGGTTGCACCCTTATCTGCTTGTGGACAGGACTCCCTACAAAAGTCTCATAGTTAGCCTGCCACTTCAACTTCCGGTGGGAGGATCTCAGCTACATGCTGACTTTATGGAAATGGGAGACTGATCCTTTGCTTGCTCCTGCAGTCATACAGCTGAGGGCAAGCGAAACTTAGCGGCATCCAAACCCCAAGCCTCCAGGCTTGGGTCTGCATGTAGGATGCCCACCAAAGGATTTGGAAGTCTTCGAAGCCCCAGGCAGGGGTGAAGAATGTTTGCCAGTAGTAGAGCCTGGTTCTTGAATTATTCATATGGATTGGGAATTGATTTGTCTGATTTCTCTTGGGACACAACAAATTTTCCAAAAAAAAAAAAAAAAAAAAAGCCTGCAGCAGGCAGCCCATACCTGCTCCTGCCCTGCATCCAGATCTGGGGGACATGTGCCCTCCACTTCTCCCTCTGGGCACACACATAGTGATGGGAAGCCGGCGCCCCCTGCCACCCGATGAGCTGCCCATGGCTCTGTCTCACTCCCCACCCAGGTTCTGCAGCTGCGCATTTTGGCCCTGGGCCCCAAGGTCCACGTACTGCCCAGGCTGGGCAGCAGCTCTAGCCTAAGCCCTGCCCAGCTCCCTCCTTATGGGCTTCAATCCCCACCCTGCCAGGCTTACCTGCGGAAACTGCTCTTGAGGCTGCCTGGCGGCCATGTGCATGTGTATGTGCACACATGTGCATGGTGCCCCCTGCATGACTGCCCTCCTCCCTGTCGTCCCCCCCGCCCCTTGCAGGCTGGAACTCTGCCAGGCTGCAAGAGGAAATCCACTGTTTTTCGCATATTTCTCCTTAAAATGAGAAAATCTGGGTTTTACCGTGCTTTTCCGTGGTGAATGGAAAACCCAGATGATATCCTTGATAATAACTCAGTGAGTCAGGAGTAGAGCTGATCAACATTTATGCCAGAAGAGTAATTCCAAGTTAATTCTTAGAATGATGTTCTAGATGTGATGGTCCAGGAATGACGCAATAGGCAACGATTTCTTAGGGCAGGGGTTGGCAACATTTTTGGGCAGAGTACCAAAACACCTATAGCCTCGACTTGGAAAATGTTGGTGTGCCAGGGGTGGACAGCAGGGAAGCCATGAGGGACAAGTTCCTTGTTGTGGCAGTGCAGCCCCAGTCTCTTCCCCACTGTCTGCCCTGATGTGCTCATGCCAAACAATGCCTTTGCATGCCACACTCTGGCACCTATGCTGGGGGTTGCCTACCCCTGTCTTAGAGTGGTATCTTTTATTAGAGCAACTGCATAATGGGCATAAAGTTAGATATGTTTTCAAATACAAGCCATTCTTCATCAGGTCTGATCAGTGAGTAAAAAACTGCATAGTAAAAAACCAGTTGTATGAACGTGGAGAGAAATTTCTAGGGGTAGCAGGCAAACAATTAGCAAAAGAACAAGAAGCCAGTTACTGAGAAATGAAGGCCTATCAAAAGGGAGGAAGGTCTTTCTCACCCTTCATGTGTGGGGAGAACTGAAGTATCAGGAAAATTATAATGCAGTAAGTTACTATGCTGTGTTGGCTTTCACTAACCTGATTAAGACAGCTTACATTTGAAAAGCTGTCTAACTCTATCCCACCTATGCAGTTGGTCCAATAAAAGAGATTACCAGAAAAAATCCTTGCCTCTTGCAATAAATGATAACATTTAAAAACTTTTTTTTGGTCCAATTTGGAACTGAAATTAAAAAAAAAAAAAAGGAAATTTCCAGCTAAATTATTTTCCCCCCAAAACAACTGTTTTTTAGATCAATGGAAACTTTCCATTTTGATAAATTCACCATATTTCATTCCTCTTTGATAAATAAAATGGTGAAGCAGCAGGTCATTTCAACATGCAAAATGAAAACATCCCCTTTGGGTAAAGTTTGTTACTCAGAGCAGTCCAGGATCAGGGAGACACAAAGGTTGCTTAATGATAATTATTACTGAGGCATTTGACAGTTCATTCTTGTCTAGTTCAACAGTCCTCTCAATTAGTGAGTTCTCTATACACTTATACTAAGCTGCACAGAAAATTATGTTTGGGCACATCTACATGTTGCTATGATTTAGTACTTCCTTTTGGAAGTACTATAGCATGGCGCAGTACAAGTGGTTACTGCTCTGTGTGTGTGGTGCACAGTTAGATTTTGCGGCTACATCACCGTAGCAGTGTGCTATACCAGGGGAGTGTGCTGCTCTGGTAATGTACCTGGCAATCACATGTAGACTCACCTGATTGTTACATCACCGTAGTATGCCATACAGCAACATAGCGTGTTGCTACATTGCCATAGGGCAACATGTAGATGTGCCTTTTGTGATCCAAATGCACTCAAAAGTCTCAGAAAATAAGACCAAATTTAGCTTTGTATTAAAATATCCCATTTTGAAACCACACTCAGTTTGATTTTTTTTTGAGACCCAGTTTATGGTTTTTGAATACTTAGGACTAGCCACACTAAACAGAAAAGACCTTGCACTTTGATTTAACTGTTTCTTTGCTTAGATGTACAAGCCAGAGGTTTATCCTACCTTTATTACAGCTATGCCCATCATATTATTATTAGTATCCAAGGTTGTTTTGACCTGGTATAGGATATAATTTTTGGCGGGGAAGTCTTGGACGGTAATTGTAACCTCGGCTGGACTGCTGATGCCGTGACCTTCGACCACAACCTTCTCTTCACTCTCCACCCTCAAGATACTGGGAGTGATAAGTGTGCACCTATGGGAAAAGTTGACTTAGTATTTAAATACAGTTACATTTCTTGCTGAGACACCTCCCATGTAGAGATGAGGATTTTAACTCAACAAATTATATGCATGTCTATCCTACCTATAGGCTAACCATTCTCAATGGAAGTTTAGAAAAGCCTATACTAAATACCACCATATGTTACTACTCACAAGTCAATCTAGTCCCCTAGGCTAGGGACAGACATTAACCAGTTTGAAAATGGCTGAAATCAGTTTGAGATAAGCCTGGCTGAATGTAGTATCAGAGTTAACTGATTTGGCTCAAACTCATACTTCATATAGAAGCAGGGAGGGAGAGTGAAAAGCTCAGTATCATCAACAGATGCATGCACTGCACACCCCTCCTTGCCTCAGAGTGCTAGCCCAGGGCTGCAGGCTGGGAACACCCCTGCCCCTTGAGCAGTGAATGGGGAAAAGCCTGGGACTGCAGGCAGGGTGAGGGTTCACAGCCCCCTCAATCAGAGCCTCCTGCCAGGGTATGGCTATGCACCCCTCAGTTTAGCTCTGTGGAAGGGCAGGGAGGGCTGCTCTAGTGCTCCCTGCCTTCCCACCTGAGCCACTGCAGCCATATGCCTGAGTTTCCTCAGTCCAGAGGGATTGTCTGTATGGCTGGAAACTGGTATAGCCTAGCCAGGTTAGAGTAACCTGCAAAGGTTGAATCAATTCAGGCTCAGGCTTTTTGAATGTCTGTCCCTAGCCCTAAGCAACAAATGCCTCCAGCTAACTCTTCCCTTACGGAGGGAGTTGATTTTTATCCAACTAGAATTCTTTGTTCTCTTGCAAGATGATTATAAAGGGATAAATATTGTAATTCCCCCTGAGCCAGGGTCTAACATGACTGGGGTTATCCCAAACTAGTGCTATCTGCTGATTTTTCATGCTAATTTATCTTGATATAAGCCACAGCAGAATTCTGCCCAAGGGCAATGTTACTTTATCAGGATTTAGCTCTGGAGCTTTACATTTCCAGTATTTTTTAAAGAAGCTATCAATCCAAAATCAATTTCAGAAAGCACAAGATTGCTAGAAAATCAGAACAAGCCAGCAAAAGGATTGCAACAGGAGCACTGCAAAAGCAAACATCCACTCTTCAGACAACTACAGTGAAGGAAGAAAAATGAAAGGTGGAGAGAAAGTATTGAACCCCATATTCATCTTCTCATGTCATTATAATTATGAGGGTACTTACAGTTTGCTTTGAGAAATAGTTGGGAACCAGAATGCAAATACGGCCACCAGACTGAGAACAGACCTCCCCATGGCGGTGGGGGAAAGATAAGAAGAAACTGCTTTTGCTGATCTATTTATCTAGAGAGTCTAATATAAATTAAACTCTTGTGCAAACATAAGAGCAGTTAATCAGTAAAGTGTGGAAAACCTCAGAGTTTTGCATTCTTCAAAGGAATAAGAGATTCCAAATCATGAGGGAGGTTTTATCTATCATATTTACTCACATACCACATGTACTTCTCCCCTCCACCTTATGTCTTAAATAGAGAAGCTGATTTTCTGCTCATTAACTCATTCTAAGTGCCCTCTGAGTATCTCAAAGTTATGCCACTTCAGGCAAGGGTTAACTCTAGGCTGTGTTACCCAGCTTATGTTAAGGTTATTTTCAGTCTGTTCCATGGAAATAAAAGGAGCAATGTGCAGTCCTTCATCATCCCAGGATGAACTACACCTAGCCCCCAACCCATCCAGAGAGCCCAGGTGTCCTGGCTTTTAGCCATTCCCCTAGTCAGGGGTAGATTGTGGCAATCTTCTTGTGGTCTACTCCATCAATTGCTCTTAGAGGGAAGCTAATGCCACACTTTCATCGCAACACCTGCATTTGGATTGCTACCAGCCAAGTAGGTTGTTGGACCGCTAGTGGAGTTCCCATGCTGAGCATAGAGCCCTTTTAGGGTGAGTGGTTACAGCCTCTGGGCCCACACCGCTAGTAGGCAAAGAATCTCTGTCTACCATCCTACAGCTCAACATCAAAGGAAGCAGCACAGCTAAGCTTGTTGTTAGTCAGATTGCTACTGAACACAATGCAGCTGTCATCCTCCTGCAGGAAACATACTGTGAATCACCTGACAGACTAGAATGGCTTTAATATGGCTGCCTTCACCTTCAGCAAGACCTAGGCTAAAGTTCTTTGTAACTCTGGGGAGATGATGATCACTTGGCTTCATTCGTTCATCTCCGACTGCCTCAAAAGTAACAAGATTCCATACATTTGGAGAAAGGCCACAGTTGTTGTGGTCCTAAAGCCTAACAAGCCCAAGGATAACGCAAAAAGCTATAGACCAATCTCCCTCTTGTGCACTCCATATAAGCTACTGGAATGCCTCATTTATGCCTGAGTCTACCCCATAATTGATCTTCAGCCTAAGGAACAGGCTGGTTCTAGATATAGAAGGTCAACAGCGGAGCAGGTAACTCTCTTTATTTAAGACATTGAAGAGAGCTTTGAGGCTGGGGAGAAGGTCAGTGCTGTCCTGGTGGACCTCACTGCTGCATACGATACTGTTGACTCCACGGCCTCTACTACAAGCTCCTCTGAATGATACTTGACAAAACAATCATTAGCTTTATTATGCCGATGCTTCAGAACCTCAGCTTCACTCTCAAGACCATTGGTGGACAGGAAAGCCACCCTAGAAATCTTAGGAATGGCATACCACAAGGCTCAGGACTTTCTCCATTGCTTTTCAACGTGTACATTGTTGACTTGCCTGACACCCAAGAAGTATGGCTATGCTGATGACCTGGCTTTCACCAAATCAAGCAAGCAATGGGGAGCCATCACATCCACTTTGACATCAGATATGAACACCCTTGCTGACTACTTCCATATACAGAGTCAAGATTGAAGATAGAACACGTGAACATTGTCATACCATCACTTATTTAGGAGGCAAGTTGGATGAGACCCTTACCTACTGCCAGCATCCGGAAGGGGTCCAGGGTAAGGTTAACAGCAGAGGAGTTCTTATCCATCACCCCAGTTGACTGCTTACCAGTCCTCTCAAGGATTCCTCTCCACTCCCACCCTCGGCATCCAGAGACAAGCTGCTACCCTGGCCCTAGGCCTCAAAACCCAAGATCTGGACCACTCTTTGCACTCCACCCTAGTAGCTGCAAGCCAGAAAACCAACTACCACCTGCAATCTCAGGACCCATTCTCCACTCAGGCCAATAAACTCATTAAATCTGCAGATGGTGTAGACAGCACCTACAGCATAGACCTCCCACCAGTGGAGAAGTCAATAGGCTGCACAAGAACTGTGGTTAAAGAACTTCATCCCCAACACCAGCTTCCACCCCTCAGGATGGCAGCTGCCCTGCAGGGCCTGGACTGCTCTTAACTATCTCAGAATGGTTGTTGGATGGTTTAAGGAAAGCATGCACTCTTGTGACCTCTCCAATGATGCTGGCTAGAGCTGTGATGGTCAAGCTCAGACAGCCGACCACATCATGCATGAATGCCCTCCTTTAGGTGCCCAAGGTCTTATTGACATTGATTATTTTATCAGTTGCTGGCTTTCTGGCCCTCACACTTCCGACACATGAGTATAGCGACACTTGCTTCATCATCAACCGTGTCCCTCCATGCCATCCCTCTAATAGCAAGATAGACTATGCAGGTAAGAAATGGTCTTAACCCTTAATGTGATAGCTCTCAGCACATTCTAGCTTTAACGCTGAGTAACATGCCACAGATTTAGCATGGCCTAAGTGTATATTTGCACCTTCAATCTTCAAAGCTCTAACCATTGGCCAACCTCTCACACCTAAGGGGCAAGAATCTGTACCCATATTTGTATGGAGTCTTATTGCTAAACAGACAGAAGAAGATTTGTGCTGTGTTTGCCGCCAACAGACAGTAACTCACTCTAGCTGCAAATACAAAGCTGAAATACAGCAAACAGTTAATGGGCAAAACAGGTTATCAGCTGGTTTCCAGTAAATACTTTATTTTACTGGCAGTGACCAGAGAGATATGTGTGGGTGTTCTTCAAAGCATTCAAATTGTGAAATGATGGTATTGTGAAATGATGGTATTAAGCCAGCTTCGGCCACAATTCTACCATTGGCGCTTGCACCAGAAATCATAATCAGTCCCTATCCCTCTACTGATCAACTCCTCCCTCTCCAATGGGACAGGCTGATCCGTGATAAAAAGGTCCCTGAACTCCCCATGCCATCTATATCATGCTGATCAAATAAATTTGGTGGACTTTTGATCTGGTTGGGTTTGCACTTATTACCCAAATTACCTTGGAGATTGTCTGCTGGAGATGAGGCAAGCAGGAGGTCTACAGCCTGACCTTTTATTGCCTGTGCCTCAAAACACAAAAACAAACAGTTATCCTAAAGTCTACCTATAACAGTACAACATGCCCAACACATTACCTTTATTGGACTGGAAGACTTCAGAGGGTGGAGGAGGGTGGCACGCAGGCTGGTAGTAGGTCTTCTTGAATTTACTGAGTTCTTCAACTTTCCCCCCAGCCTATACCTTATATTTATAGATGGCTTATTCTAAATATTGTAAGAGATGTTCACTGATTGGTTTTATTTACAAGTCTTCATTTCTTTGAAACATTAGGGAGTGGATCAGAGCTCTTGTGGACTTGGAAGGCATCAATTAGTTGGGATTTATGTCCTGGGGAAAGTAAAAGGGAGGACTTCTTATCTTTTAAGAACATAAGATCTGCCATTTACTGGTTCAGATGGTAGGTCTATCTTGCCCAGTCTCCTGTGTCACACTGGGCCCACAATCTCTTAAAGCAACAAATAGGCCTGTGTCACAGGGCAGCAGAAAGTATATGCTGCAAGGGAGAGCAAACAGGGACTGACCAGGGTCTTCTCCCATTGTTCCTCTCCCACTTCAAGTTCCCAGCAATTAAGGTCTAGTATATTCTGATTCAGAGGCTGTGTCCCTCAGTCCCACGCTCAATAGCCACTGATGCCCCTTTCCTCCAAGAATGTGTTCAATCGCTTTGTGGATCTGGCTAAATTCTCAGTTTCCACCACAGTGAGCAAAACGCTGGCTTGCATCCATAGATGCTTCTCAAGCAAATCCCAGGACATCATTCTCCTGTTGTACTCGGCCTTGGTGAGGCTGCAGCTGGAGTACTGCATCCAGTTTGGGCTCCACAATTCAAAAAGGATTTGGAGAAGCTTGAGAGAGTGCAGAGAAGAGCCACGTGCATGATCAGAGGTCAGGAGAACAGACCTTACGATGAAAGACTGAGAGCCATGGGACTCTTCAGACTGGAAAAGCACAGGCTCAGGGGTGAGCTGGTGGCCACCTATAGGTTTATCGGGGTGCTCACCAGGATCTGGGGGAACGTCTGTTCACCAGAGCGCCCCAAGGGATGACAAGATTGAATGGTCACAAATGCCTCCATGACCGTTTCAGGCTGGACATAAGGAAGAACTTTACTGTCCGAGCTCCCAGGGTCTGGGATAGACTGCCGCAGGAGGCGGTTCAAGCACCTACTTTGAACACCTTCAAGAAACATTTGGATGTTTATCTTTCTGGGATCCTACGACCCCAGCTGACTTCCTGCCCCTGGGCAGGGGGCTGGACTCGATGATCTTCCGAGGTCCCTTCCAGCCCTAGTGTCTATGAATCTATGAATCTGGGGGCAATGAACCCCGCCCTTTAATGACACACTGGGGAAAAAGAGTTTTAAACTTACTGCCTATTGGTTTCCTTTTGTGACCTCTAATTTTTGTCTGGTGAGAGACAGGAAAGAATAAATCCTAAATTTTATATGAATCACAGCAACCTGCTCAGCCTACACATAAAGGCAAGGCTAAGTTTGGGAACCTTTGTTGTCCAAAACACAAGCAGCAAGAAAGTTTTGTGACTACTGGTTCAGAGGCAAATCTGGATTGTTTCTTGTGATATCTGCACCTAAATCCCCATTAACTCCCACTTTGGCACCTGCCTTTCCCACATGGATCCAGCTTTTAGCCTCTCTTCCCTTCCAATAAAGATCCCAGATCAATCCTCTCCTTATCTAAAGAACCCATATTTGGAGGTTGTCTGACTGCAGTCAGAATTTCAGGGAGGGAAGAAAAAGGGGTAAGCCTGTGGCAGGTCAGTAGGGGGTGCTCCTGCGCTGAGCCACCCACCTCACTGCACCCGACCACCTTCCAGGCTCTGAGTGCCTCCCTGGGGTCGCCTCACATTTGGCCGACCCCCTTCTTGGAGCATACCTGTTAGCCTGGAAGTAACATTGCCACCACCCAGGGATGGGCTTGATTCGAGCTCTGCGCACCCTGGGAAACACAAGCCTAGTAGCTCTTGAGGGTACTTGGTTCACTTCAAGAACTTGGGATGCTTCCCTCAGTCAGAAGCACAAGTAGTGGTCTCCCTGAGCCAGCCGAACCAAGGGGACCCCAAGATATAATCTAGACCCACTCCCAATAAGTCTCCCATGCTAGGTACAAAGGAGAACTTTATTGGTTACAAGGGGTAGGGTTGGAATAGGGTGCAGGGTAGAGCAATACCAGAGCAATCCCATAGAGCAGACTGGCATGGCTGGGTAGCCTTTGATCACGCATCTGAGTTACTGCAAGCTAAATATCTAGTTAGTTCTCAGGTAGCTTACTCACAAGTATCATCCAGAGGCAGGTGGAGATTCCCTCTGGAGGCAGGCAGTTCCTTGATCATGAGTTTTGAGGGAGCAAGTTTCATATGGTCCAACTCTTCTCTCTCTCTGAGTCTTCCTCATGGCTGCTGCCCCCTCCTCCTGGGCAGTCTTTAACTTATATAGCCCTTAGGACCTCATTTACCTGGTCCAATGGAGGCCAGCACCTGTTGGCTGTCAGCCAACCAATTTTAAATGCATCACTAGTTGCTGGGCAGACTGGCAGTGCCTAGCTCCCCAGGGAGCCCAAGCCCCTCACCCAGGTACCCAGGTATGTGAAGCCAGTCACGAAGGCAGAGGGAGCAGGTTCCCCCCCCCACCCCAGGAATGTATCCAGCTCAGGTTACCTGAAGAGATAGGGTAAGGCGTGTACCCTGTACAGGGCCCATCTTAACCAAATTGTCACAGAGCAGTTTTTGAGGAGAAACAGAGGTGGCCTTCTGCCACAAGCCTGGAGCTTTGTTTGCTACCAGAAGCTTCATTGCTGTATGCCCTTATTATGTGCACTTATATCCCACCCTACCCAGGAAGTCTCAGAGGGGCTTACAATCAACCACAAATTACCCACAGGGGAGAAATCACAGTTGATTACTCACACAGCCCCCTAAAACAGTTGTTCTCCACCTCATTAGCCTCAGGCCCTGCCTCAGAAAACACCAGCTCTTTGCCTTCACTCATTTTTTACTATGGATAAAAGAAAAATCCCAGAGCAATTCTTCTGTTGCAAAGAGCTCCAGGAAGCCTCACCAGGGCAGAAGGCATTGGACACACTGGATCCCTGCTAGAAATCTCTGGGTTTATCTTATGTCAGTGTTTGTACGCTTAACGCACCCCCTGAGATTGGCCATGCACTCCCTGGAAATGCCAGCCATGAAACTGGAAGTGTCAGTGGCAGTGCACGTCCAGTTTTGCCACTGGTGATTTTGGGCTCGGTGATTGGCCACTGGGGGACACCCCCCGGTCGGTGATCTGGTGCCCCCACACCAGTCACCCATGCCAGAGAGGACATTTGTTTAGCCACAGAGGAGACAGAAGCAACCACCACCTAATACCAGAGAAGAAGGTCTCTCTGCTACTTAGTCCTGCTGGAGCTATTTATTAGGGGTGTGCGAAGCGGGCCGTATTCGATTCGGATTCGGCCTTATTTGGGGGACAGTGATTCAATTTGTTGATTCGGATCACTGTCCCAATTAGATTCAGCTGAATCCAAATCTGAAGATTTGATGCTGATTCAGAGAATCAATGATTCGGCCACAGACATGGCTTTAAATGTTTTTTCTACGTACCTCGAGGTACCAGGTGCAGCTCATGAATGCTGAGATGGTGGGGCAGATGGAGCATCCCACTGGAGTGTAGGCAGACCTCCCCTGCACCCACACGGCTTGGCAATAGGCTGCAGGGGGACCCCAGGTGCCCCCCCAGACCCAGGAGGCACCAGTTGCTGAGCCGGGGGATGGGGGGGGTGTCCCCCATGTGTTCTGTGGTGGACTTGGAAGTGGACCAGAAGTGCTTCTGGTTCAGTTCTGGGTCCACTGCTAAGTGCGCAGGGGAGCCCCCCCACACTCCCATGGCATGCACCATCCGCACTATCATCTCAGTATCCATGAACTGCCTGGTACCTTGAGGTATGTAGAAAAAACATTTAAAGCTGTGTCTATATCTGAATCGTCAAATCTCTCCAAATTGATTTGGAGAGTTTAAAAGGTCTCCTGATTTGATTTGGATTCAGAGATACAGCCGCTAAATCGGGCTGAATCTCTGCTGAATTGAATCGGCAACTAAAGCTTCGCACAGCCCTACTATTTATGAACCCTCTCTTCAACCAGTAGGGTACCCAGAAGCTCTTGATTGGTAGGGACGATCACCTATGTATGGTAGAGAACCAGTGGAGTCAGGTCAGACAGCCAATGGTACTGGCAAGAGGGAGTTTGCCTCTCCCACATATGACTATATATCCCCCACCCCTGACATCCCTGTTGGGGGTTTTGATTGGACAGAGAAGGGAAATGGACAGAGATTTGGGCCTATAGAGAGACAAGCAGCCAGAGGCACGTTCTTATGGAAGAGGCAATGAAGGAGGGAACAGTCTCTGCAACCCCCCTTACATACATGTGCATGCACACATGCACAACATACCTCGAGGTATGTAGGGGATGTGGTTTTGGCCCCTCCGTGTCTGCCTCAGGTGCCCCTTGCCTGGGCTGGTGCGCAGGCTCCAGCCATTGCCTCAGTATCAGGGGCCGTGAACATGGAGGAATGGTTGAACCTGAGGTAAAGGTGGAAAACCTAGGACCAGGGCACTATGGGGCTGACCTTCAAGCCAACATAGGTTTGTGGGGCTCTGGGGTGTTTTTTACCTAGGGTCCAAGTCCCAAACAAAGTGCATTATGGGTAGAGGGTCTCCAGAGATGATAGGCACAGGCTGGGCATCTAGGGCTGCACAGATGGGGGGCTTGGGATATATTTCTCCCAGGCACTGAGCCCCAAGGTGGATCCTCATATCCATGATGACCATTTTAGATGAAGGCCTGCAGTAATAGTAGCCACAGGCCAGATAGTAGCAATAAAGGGGGTGGAGATTACTGTAATTATTCACATACCACACTGCCCTTTCCCCCTCAAAATCAGCAATCAAAAATCAGGGGGCATGACTTCAAGAAACTGATTCTGAACCATGTGGCTAAAAGAAAGAATCTCTTTTTCCCTTCATTCTGCCTTCACAAGGCAAATACTGTAATTACAAGAAAGCAGGTAGAAAAAAAGGATCTTTCCACTGTTGTGGCATAATGCTGGCTTTTTCATGAAAAGGTAGTAGTGCCAAATGGCTAGCAGCTTCTTTCTGAGAGAGAAAGCAGGAAGGGGTGGAGTTTAGTCTCAGACCTCTCACAGCCACTCTCAAATGTCTGACAGTTTTCAGCTCCCTGGCCCAAAACTAATGCCAGTTTGAGGGCAGCTGTGAAAGGCTTAACGCTAGACTTTGCCCCACCATACTTGCTGCCTGAGAGAGAAGCAGGTGGCCATCTTGCAGCACAGCATTGCCATGCTTCTATTCCTGCATGCTTCTGTTCCAGCAAAGAAAAATTAGCTTCCCCCACATAAGACATGTCCCAGTTTTGAAGGGCCATTTTTTTGGGGAAAGGTGCAGGTATCTTGTGAGTAAATATGGTATCTCACTAGGGATGCTTCTGAGCATGCTCTGGGTGCCCAGAGGTGTAGGTCATAGCCATGTTGGTCTAAGGACAAGGTTCTTTGGGTAAATCTGATATCTTTTATTTAGACCAACTCAAATTTGAGTTGCTTTAATAAAAGATATCTAATAAAAGATATCGGATTTACCAAAAGAACCTTTTATGCCTGGTTGCCCAGATAATCTTTTCAGACCAGCCTATAATGAGGTTTTTGTAGCTGCTGGTGTGGGGCAATGTTGAGAGGAGAAGGCTGAGAGTGGATCTAGTGGCCATCTATAAACTTACTGGGGGGACCAGAGGGGAATGGGTGAGACCCTGTTCCCCTGACCACCTCCCGGAGTAACAAGGAATAACAGTCACAAGTTGATTGAGAGTAGGCTCAGGCTAGACATCAGGAGGCACTACTTCACAGTTAGGATGGCTAGGATCTGGAACCAACTTCTAAGGGAAGTGGTGCTGGCTCCTACTCTGGGGGTCTTTAAAAGGAGGCTTGATAATTACCTAGCTGGGGTCATACGAGCTTAAACTTACCAGGGTTCATATCAGCCCAGTATTCATTCCTGCCCAGGGCAGGGGGTCAGACTTGATGATCTGCTCAGGTCCCTTCCGACCCTACATCTATGAACCTATGAACCTAAGTACGTTAAAAGAGTGGCAGGCGTTATTATTTATTGGAAGCCATACAAGCATCTAAAAATAGCATAAAAGAACAAATTATATGTGGCAAAAAGTCACACTGCTTAATGCTCAACTTAAGACAGGGCCTAGGGGCAATGTTGTGGAGGATATTATTACATTTTACCCAGAAAAAATCCTCTCATTCCCTCCCCCATATGTTCCCTATACAATTCTGTTAGTTAAAGATTGGCTTAAAATTGAATGTTTTTTCTAGAACAGGGATTCACAACCAGGGTGCCACAGGGTTTACTCTATGAGCCATGATTCACATGATAAAGTCCATAGATTTCCAATAGGAAACCCATGCCAAAAGCATCCTGAGCTTTTGTGGCCTTTATGAATTATTTGCAGTACAAGAATTGCTCTAGCATTTTTCCTGTAGTCAAGAAATGAGTGAAAGCAAAAAACTGGCATTTTCCAACATGGGCTCAAGTCTAACAAGATTAAGAACCACTGTCCTAGAATATATGCTAGTAGTGTTAGATGCAAAATGCTGTGGGAGATATGTTATGGGAGTGAGATACACAGGTTAAAAAGGTTCTCTCTCAAATATCCATCCATATTGTCCATAGAGCCTAAACTATCATGATTTCTCACATACAGCATGCCTAGAATAAAATGCGGACCTTGGTTTTGAAAGGCAGGACACAAGCAGTAAGTAATTGAATATCAGCAGAATGGCAGAAGGTTCCCTCCAGAGCCAGGGCTGCCTGCGGTGGAGCAGTATCAGCTCCCCCCAGTCCAGCTGGGGAACAGGTATGAGGCCCTGGCAACACTGGAAGAAGGAGGAGGAGAGGAGGAAACCCTTGTAGAGGAGGCCAGAACACCCAGAAGAAGAAGAGATGCCAGGTGCTCGTCATAGGCAACTCCATTCTGAGAGAAACAGAGGGGCCCATCTGTTGCCCTGATCGCATGACAGATGAGGTCTCCTGTCTGCCCGGAGCTCGGATTTGGGACGTGACAGAGATGATCCCGGCCCTTACCTGGCCCACCGATTATTACCCCATGGTCCTAATCCATGTGGGCACTAATGATGCGGCTGGGAACAGTCCAGATCACCTCATTAAGGATTACAAGGCTCTGGAGGCCAAGCTGAAGGAGACAGGGGCACAGGTGGTTTTCTCATCTGTCCTCCCAGTGAATAGACGTGGACAATGCCATGAGGCCTGCATCAGGGAGGTCAACTTGCAGCTTCATCGCTGGTGTTACAAGATGGGCTTCAGCTTTTTGGACACGACCCATACTTCCGAATAATAACCAGGGGGTAGCTAGCAAGGAGGAGTACACTTCCTTGGTCCGCACCTGCAGGCGGTCAGTCAGGAAGGCCAAGGCAACTCAGGCTAGCGGCAGGGATTAAGGACAGTAAAAAGTCCTTCTTTAGGTATGTTGAGGTGTGCAGGGTAGCATAGGACCACTACAGGACGGGCAGGGGGGCTTAGTGACGGATAGCAGGGACAAGGCAGAGCTCTTCAATGAGTTTTTTGCCTCTGTCTTCTTAAATAGGAATCTAGACAAACCCTCAATATGCAGCACGGACACCAACAAGGGGAACATCAGCTGATTAACGGTCAGTGCCGACACAGTAAAAGGACACTTGGAGGGATGTGTTCAAATCACCAGGATCAGAGGGACTCCACCCACAGGTAATGAAGGAATTGGCGAGTGTCATAGCTGAACCACTAGCAAGGATATAAGAGCACTCATGGTGCTCAGGTCAGGGCCTGGAGGATTGGAAGAGGGCCAATGTCATCCAAATCTTTAAGAAGGGGAGGAAGGAGAATCTAAGGAACTATAGACCAGTAAGCCTTACCTCTATCCCAGGGAAAATCCTTGAAAAAATTATCTGTGGGAGCCCGCTGGCTAATGTGATGTGGAGGGGTAACCAACATGGGTTTATAGCAGGCAGGTCCTGCCCGACTAAATTAGTTTCTTTTTATGACAAGGCCACCAAATGTTTAGATGCAGGAGTCGAGGTGGATGTTATCAATCTGGACTTCAAGGAGGCCTTTGACATGGTATCCCATACCATCCTTATAAATAAATTGAGGAGATTTGCCTTGGATGATTATACGGTAGACTGGGTAGCAAACTGGCTCAAAGGTCGCACTCAGAGAGTGGTGGTGGATGGGTCAGTGTCAACCTGGAAAGATGTGTGCAGTGGAGTCCCTCAGGGCTCAGTTCTGGGGCCGGTGCTGTTCAACATCTTCATCAGTGATCTGGATGAAGGGGTGGGAAGCACCCTGTCCAAATTCGCGGATGACACAAAAATATGGGGTGAAGCTAACACCCTGGAGAGGAGGAACCAGATCCAGGCTGACCTCGACAGGTTGGGGAAGTGGGCAGAGAGCAACAGGGTCCAACTCAATAAGGACAAGTGCAAGGTGCTGCATCTAGGGAGAAAGAACTGCCATCATACCTACAGGCTGCGGGGCGACCTTCTCAGCACCACTGAGGCAGAAAGGGATCTTGGAGTCACTGCTGACTCCAGGATGAACATGAGTCGTCAATGTGATGCAGTAGTCGGCAGAGTCAATCGCACCTTGTCATGCATCCATAGGTGCTTCACAAACAGGTCCAGGGAGGTGATTCTCCCTCTCTATGTGGCACTGGTCAGGCCGCACCTGGAGTACTGTGTCCAGTTCTGGATGCCACAGTTCAAGTGTGATGCGGACAACCTGGAGAGGGTCTAAAGAAGAGCCACTCATCTGATTGGAGGCCTGCAGGGAAGGCCCTATGAGGAAAGGCTAGGGGACCTTACTTAACCTGTTCAGCCTCCACAGGAGAAGTTTGAGAGGGGACCTTGTGGGGGTGTACAAATCCATAAGGGGAGTGCAACATGAAGTAGGCGACAATCTGTTTACCAGGGCACTCCCTGGAACAAGAAGGAACAATGGCCATAAGTTACTGGAGAGTAGGTTTAGATTGGACATTAGAAAAAAGTTCTTCATGGTCAGGGTTGCCAGGATCTGGAATGAGCTCCCAAGGGAGGTGGTGCTCGCCCCATCCTTGGGGGTCTTCAAGAGGAGACTGGCCAGGCACCTGGCTAGGATCACATGATCCCAGGTTTGGGAACCTTTTTCTTGCCTGCCAGGGGCAGGGAGTTGGACTAGATGGCCCTCTGAGGTCTCCTCCGATCCTATAATCTATGAATCAGCATCAAGGGAGTCATGCTGCCTTATTGTTCTGCTCCTTGTGGATCACATGTAGGATTTATATTCACTGTTGCCCAGCAATCAGTAAAAACTGCTGTTACCATAATTTCTCACATATAATGAACACTTCAATTTCCAGTAACAGGTTTTTAAAATGTGTTCATTATGTGCAAGAAAATATAGTAGCAAAGATTTTTCTAATGAACTCATGTTTCTAGGAACAAACACCTATAAAGCTGCCCTGCAAACTATGTAACTGGTAATAAAATAACTACACAGCAGGCCTGAGTAAGAAATCAGCTTTTTATATATGTAAACAATAAGAAAAAAAGTGGGAAATTGAGGCGGGGGGTGAGTGGGAGGGAGGGAAGACAGATTGTCAGCCATATCGGGACCATCTGAGAGAAGGCATTGCATGTTATACATCAGGCCAGCTCAGAGGGCCCCCTAAAGGCTGCTGTAAGGGCCAGTTTCACATTTAGGTTGGGCATCCGAACATGGTCATGGCTTCAGAGAACTCCTGGAATTCCTGGCACAGTTTCTGGAAATCTGGCTCCTGGCATTCCTCCTCATTTGGCCACTTCTCAATCCAAGTGTCTTTGCTGATGATATAGGAGAGCCTAGAAGGGAGAGAACAGTGAACAATGCAACACAAACTGGGTGTACTCTTTTTGCCAGGATCTTCACAGCTGGGGAGGAGAAACAGCTGGGTGCCTCCCCTCCCAGATGCTCCAAAACCCAGGTAATGCTATATTTTACATAGGCTTCACTGGAACATTGATCACCTTATATATATATATATATATATATACTGCTCACACAAAGGCTTTGCTAAAGTATTAGTCAGAGTAGGCCTGATTAGTGAACTCGACTGATGTATGAACTGATATAAGCACAACTTGGAATATGGTTAAGGTACGGGCCAGATATGCCAGATGTGCCCTCTTGTCAGGAGATGGAAGGGGGAGACGGCTGTACAAGGTGTAGGATAGTCTAGTACCAGGATGTTGAGGCTGGAATGGGAACACCCAAATCAAGATGTGGAACAAGCCCATGGTACAGGGCAGCTCAAGATAGTCAAGATACATAGTATGTCATTTGTTTGGATCATTGTATAAAAGGAGAATTGGAGAGTGTGGGAACTTTGTATTGGCCTAGGGGAGCCTACACAGTCCTGTGCCATTACCTTGTCCCAGGCATACACGCGTGAGCACCTTGTCTGTCAGATCACAAGTGTGTTAGGGCCCTGTAGACAATAAATCTGACTGAGCCTTTGCCACTGAACCAAGCCTCAGGTCCTTCTTTAAAACATGACTGATACTGGGATCTCCTGGCTGCAACTTTTTGTTGGCACCACAGTCCATGAGACTTCAACACTGAACAACCCATCAATAACACACGATGAGCTCAGCAACAAAGACATCCTACAGTCACCATGAGGACTGAAAGTAGCTTGTTAGATCCTGCTGCACCTCTGAGCTGTGGTTTCACTTGGGAATATTATATATCTCCATACTTAATATTTCCATGCTGTCTAAGACTAGAAAATAATACAGCAGTAGATGGATGCATTCACCATAGCCTAAAAGCTGCTGGAATTGTGATTTGTATTAGTGCCATATGGGAGTAGCCCACAAAAGGGGGAATCTATGGCTTATAGTGACTAGCGTGGGCTTGAGTTAAGTTTATTAGCATGGAAGCCTGATTTTACCTACCAGATCCATTGCAGATGTCCAGAATGATACTGAGCAATATGTTTTAAGCATTCTGTGTTATAGGATCATAGAAAGCAGGGCTGGAAGGGACCTAACCTGGTTGTTGAGTCCAGTCCCTTGCTTCAGGCAGGATCAGCACAGACTAAACTATCCCGACCAAGTGTCTGCCCAACCTTCTCTTGAATGCTGCCAGGGATAGAGACTCCACCACTCCTCTGGGCGGCCTGCTCCAATGCGTGACCACCCTCAGTCAGAACATACTTCCTCATTTCCAACCTCAATTTCCCCTGTTGCAGCTTAAGGCCATTGCTATTAGTCTCGTCTCCTATGGCCACAGAGAAAAGCCCATCTTGGTCCTCTGTCATCACTCTTCTGGGATCTGAAGGCAGTGATCAAATCCTCCCTCAGTCTTTTCCATACAAAATAGCCCTAGTTCTTTCAGTCTTTCCTTACCAGTCCTACTTCTCAGGCCCCTATCATTTTTGGCACTCTCCCTGGACCCTTTCCAATCTGTCCACATCCTTCTTGAAATGTGGAGCCCAAAACTGGGCACAGGACTCCAGGGAGGCCTCATCAGTGCTGAATACAGCAGAAGAACCACTTCTCTTGATCTGCAAGAGGTACTCCTGTTAATACAACGCAGGATGCTGTTGGCTCTTTTTGTGTCAGGTATCCCATCTCTCAAGTGGTAATATAATTTGCTTATGTCACAGGCATAGAAGAATAAAGATAAGGTTTATGAGATAATCATATAGATATTATATATATGCTCTATATCTTTCATATGGTACTATAGAAACTGTAATTAGTTAAGGGACTATTCAAGTAACATTGAGTCAAAGTGCAAGCTCCATCACAACAGAAGGTGCCAAGGTGGTGAGGGCGCTACTTACTCATTTTTCATGGTCCACAGGTCACTGCTCAGGCCCCAGATCAAGTAGTCCTTGTTTTGTTCCAGGTTCAAAGATTCCCTGCATTTTACGTGGCTGATGAACTTACGCCTTTGGCCTACTGGATTCTCATCAGTCCCTGGTAGCAGGGAGGAAAACACACACAATAGCAACGTGTGGGAGAGAAAATAGTCAATGTGAGGTGAGGTGAGGTGAAGATAAAAGGAAAAGAGGCAAAAAGAAAACCTTGGTATTCTCTTGAGAGTTGAGAAACAAACCATTTTGCTCAGATGCAAGCCCTGTTGTGACTGATTGCTGAAATTCCATCCATTGCATACCATATTAACTCACAAAGCACACACACCTTTGCCCCTAAAAATTAGTCTTCCAAAACCATGGTGTGTGACTAAGCAGGGAAGCTGAAGCTGAAGCTCTGTCTAGAACAGCAGCAGTGCATTTCTATTCAGGCAGATCTGAGGGAGTCAATTGGCTCATTAGAATCAGCTTGATTGATCTTGTCTCTTTTTTAATTGTCTTGATGTTTCATTAAACAAGCTAACCTTCATTGGGCAATTTCACTAAAGAATTTTCAAAGTACCTACTTCTGATCCCCCTTCTCCTATTGTACAGACCTGAAGGCTATTTTTAGCTCTTTATAAGATCCTATACCTGCCCATGGAGTCCAGTCTTCAGCAGGGAAGATTAGAGTCCAATCTCTAATTGGACTCTAAGCTGAAACTCTCCAGCAGGGAGAGTTTCAGCTTCTGGCTAAGCTGCCAAAAGCTGCTGAAAATATAGCTGTGAAAGAATTAAAAATAGTTCTTTCCTAGACAGGAAAGGGAAGATGAGTGAGCTGACGATTAGGCTCTGTTTCTTGCTCGATGCAGCCATAACTTTGGAAAAATCTTTTCTTCTTCCCCCAAAACAGGTGCAGGTCTTATTTTGGAGCATGTGGTATGTGAGGACATATGGTATATAGCCATCATGGCTATAGAGCCGTTGTTGTTAAGACACTATTCTAAGAAGCAGAGATTATTTCCTGACTGCCTCCAACTCCCTGTGTGGTTCTGAGCAAGTCACTCAATCTCATTAAATCTGCAAGAGGGGGATAATATATCTTCCTTACTAAGATGGTTACCTCAAGGACTCAGGCATATATGATCTGGAGCTTAGCCTGTGGGCTTGATCTCAAGCGGAGATCATTAAGTGCTAAGTCAATAGATACTTATAACACCTGTTCTTCAGCTCCCAGTTCATATGACTTTGGTTTAATTCGCTTTTATTTCTATTTAGAGAAATCAGCATTCAGGAACATAGAATGATTCTTATCTGTAGCCAACTGGGCCATCAAAGCTCAGGTTTTGCTTCAAAAGAAGGTCAAACACTCCTGTGAGGCAACTGGCCTGTTGTTGCGTCTTTCTTTTGTGCTGCACAAATGGATCGGGCAAACTCTTCCCTTTGCAACAAAAAGATGAGGTTCAAAGGCCTGAGATAGCATGCTTTTGTTGTAGCGCTTCCTCTGAGTGAGTCAATAGAAAGGCAAATGGATTAACCAAATATCATAAAAAAGAAAATGCTGGCTTTGGACCCAGCTTTGCTTCTTTCTAAGCCTCACGCAGAGGCATTTCTTACCTGCCTTAATGATGGTCAGAATTTCCATGATGTAGTTGTCATAGCTGCTTGATTCTTCAGTTTCAACAAGCCTGGTCTTATACACTGAAAGGAAAGATAGATAGGATGTTAGTTAGAGGGCAGTGCTGCACCCAGTCCAGGATATACAGATTCAAGATGATCCACTGATGAAGGTGCTGTATGGGGCTTGACTTCAATTCTCTGGTTCCACTCCCAGAATCACTGGTTGCATCCTGTGCCTCAGTTTCCCCATCTGTCCAGTGAGGAAAATAGCACTGCTGTACTTCACAAAGGAGGGGGAAGGGAGCTACATATGCAAGATTGTGGGGTGTTCTGTTATGGGCTGACTGGTGTCATATGAATATCTAAAATAGATACAAATTTGATCTTGTGAATTTCCTGGGGGTAGGGTCCCGAAATATCTAGCCCAGGAGATCTGAGCCTTTTCCCACATTCAGCTTTAGTCAGAAACTTTCCCATCTAGACCTCATTGCAAATCCTGCCTTGGCTTTCTCTTCATTAAAAAAAGACCTGGTGGATCGAAATCCAAATATCCTAAGATTATAGGAAAGTTGGTCTGGAAGGGACCTCATGAAGCCACATATATTCCAGTCCTATGCTCTAGGCAGGATCATGCCCGACTAAACCATCCCAGCCCATCTCCAACCTGCTCTTGGACATTGTCAGGGATAGAGACTCCATTACATCTCAAGGCAGCCTGTTCCAATTCTTGACCACTCTCCAAGTCAGAACATTCCTTCTCATCTCCAACCTCAGGTCCCCTGCTGCAGCTTGAGGCCATTGTTCCTAGTCCTGTTTCATACAGCCACAGAAAAATCTGTCTCCCTCCTCTTTGAAGACTGTGATCAAATCCCACACTCAGTCTTCTCTTCACCAAACTATATAGCCCTAGTTCTATTAGCCTCTCCTCATCAGTCATTCACCATAATCCACTCCAGGTTCACAGGCATCTTCAATCCGTTTGTCCAGGGTGACTGGGCTGTCCATCTTGTGCTGCATGAAGCAGTTTTCTGTGGAGAAGGAAGGCAATGCCCATGTCAGCATGTGAGAGACATTCACTGCTGTTATTACCCACCCAAAAGGGGCTCCACCTTCCTAAATGCTTGGAATTGTGAGCCGATCCCACCCAGAACTCAACATCCCAAGGCAAGCAGGGTGGGAGTTTGGAGCAAGATGTCACCTCAGTTAGGGATTATTAAGAAAGGAATTGTAAACAAAATGGAAAGCATCATGATGCCCCTTTATAATCCACGGTGTGTCCACACCTTGAATCCTGTGCCCAGTTCTGGTCCCCACACCTTAATGAGGATAGAGAAGAACTAGAGAAGGGCCAAAGAAGGGCAGCAAAGATGAACAGTGGTGTGAAGAGGCTTCTATCCGAAGACACAAATCCTGTTCAGTTTAGGAAAGAGATGCTTGAGGGGAAACATGATAAGGATTTATAAAAATTTAAGGATTTATAAATTACTAAAAAATTATGGCAAAAATACTAAAAAATTATGGCAAAAAATTCCATAGGGATTTATTATTGACTAGATCTCACCAGACAAGAACTAGGGGTCACAACATGATACAAGTAGGTAGTCAGGTTAAAACTAACACAAGGCAGTTCTTTTTCACTCATTGTTGAATTATAGGTTGGAACTCATTGGCACCGGATGTGTTGGAAGCTGAGAGTTTAGCCAGATTCACAAAGGGATTAGACACACGTTTGGAAGAAAGGGGCATCAGTAGTTATTGAACATGAAAGTGAGGGCCATGGCCTCTAAATCAGAACTTCCCAGACCTTAAATGCTGGAGGCTAGAAGTGGGAGAGGAGCAGTGGCAAAAACCCTGGCCAGACCCAGTTCACTCTCCCTTTCAGCAGCCGCTCTTTGCCACCATGTGACACAGGAGACTGAGTAAAATGGCTCTAGGGTCTGACCCAGGAAATGGCAATTCTTATGTTCAGTGCAGGTATGAGACAAGGCCTTCCTTACCTTCTGCACAGCGGCAAACATCCCCATGACAGATCTTACTGAGCAGGCCGCTCTGCTTGGATGGGTGGTAGAATTTGGTGCATCGGTCATCTATAGAGAGAAGAGAGAGATGGGTCAGCCCTACTCCATGCAAGATCATACCTGCAGCCCAGAGCATTGTGGCCTTTACTGTAGCAACACTCTCATGGGATGATGCCAAGGGCGAGAGAACAGTGTTCTGCATATTCCAATCATAGGAAAACACGCAACTGAAACAACTGATTTGAACTGCTTTAACACGTTCTTCTGATCACTTGGTTGTCATCTTTGAATCTGAGGTGGGGCAAGAAGCAAAGGAGGGAAATTCTTGCCTAGTTTGGGGATTCTCACAGGTTGTCCTCATCAGGGTATCTGCCTTTCTATGGTATATTAAAGAGCTGATATATCCATATGCCATAATTTTTCATATATAATACACGCTTTTACACTCTAATTTCCAGCAGCAGTTTTTTGGGGTGTGTTATAATTGAGAAATATGGTAAGGGCAGGTTCTGCTGCTTAAAGGCTGAAACCAAAACTAAAATCCTTCAGGAATTCACAGGAGATAGAACAAGGAGCAGGACCAGCTCCCTTGCTGCTGCCACTCAACTTTGCACGTATGGCTGGTCTAAATTTATTGAACGATTCACCAATTAATTGCATAATATATGTAACATAGCAGAGGCCTTAGTTACTTACTACTAGGGAAGATTTTTTTTCCCCTTCTGCCTTCCAAAAGCAAGGTGCATATTATATTCTGGGGCACGCTGTATACCAGAAAATATGCTAAATCCAGAGTGTGGTAGCATTTGAGTGGAAGAATTGGAAGGCAAGATCCCTTGGTTCTAATCCCAGCAGGGGGAAAGGATGCTGGCTATTGAAGAAAAGAAGATTGGGATCCAAGACTCCTGGCTTTTGTTTCCAGCTACTTAAGGGTATTTTAAGGCAGCAGCATCAAATATATGGCCCTTGCATGCTGCCTGGGGACGGGATGGGCAGCCCCTCAATCAGCGCCTGCCCCAGCTAGCCTGTGGATGTTCATGGGAGGGAGGCTGATCCAGCCCATGGACCAGCCCCACACCACTCTTCCAGTTCATGGGGCTAGATGAGTTCGACACCCTGTCTTAAGGCACAACTCAGTGCTACACTGAATCCTCAGTGTTACATTGGGAGAATAATAAAAGACCCTCAGGAAAGTCTGCAAGGACAGTGCCAATGGATGTAAAATTAGGGTTGGGTCCATAGTGCCTTTCAACAAAGTGAGCTGTGGTCTGCATTACCTATAGTGTAGTAGTCATAGACAGTCACAGATGCTGGCTGTATGAGCCCAACTTCAAAGAACTGGTGAGCTTTGAATGACAGGCATTCCTCCTCTGTGTGAGAGACCTGGGTGGGGGAACAGAGAGATTGTTCAGAGCAGCAGAGAGATTGAACAGCAGCGCAGCCAATGAAGCGGAGGGCACAGGGCTAGGAGTAGAAAGCAGAGTAACAGATTGGGCAGGAGGCATAAAGCAGAGCAGCAGATTAGGCAAGGAGCACAGGGCAGAGAGCAGAAGGCAGAGCAAACAGATGGGATAGAGAGCACAGGACAAAGAGAAGTAAGAGAGCAGTAGAAGCAGGCAGGGAGCAGAAAGCAAAGCAACAGATCAGTCAGGGGAAGGACATCAGAAATGCATTCACAGAGAGTGTAGGCTTTAATTTCTTGCCCACCTGTCAAAAAAGACTGGCTCCCACTGGCATGGGTGGAAGGAAGGGACGAAGGGGTGTGGAAATAAATGTGGCAGAAGAAAAAAGCATGAAAGCGAAACGGGTGGAGAAAAAAAGAACCATGAGATCAAAGAAACTCTGTTGACATGAGTGGGTTCATTAAGGATAGGAATATAATGCACAAGAATAATGCTGGATATGCATCTAGCTGGGGTCATCTAGACCCAGCACTCTTT
>NW_005842065.1:410311-411391 GCF_000455745.1 Alligator sinensis | reverse complement strand
GGGGGTCGGACTTGATGATTATTGAGGTCCCTTCCAACCCTAACATCTATGAATCTATAAGAAGAATTAACCAACAGACTTAAATTGTGGAGCAGTAGGCAGCTTCTGCAGACCCTTTGTCTTTCTCTAACAAACTAGCTATTTTGTATCACAGGGGCCATCTCCCAACTTTCTCAGTTGTCTGGTAGGGAGATGATAACTTCCATCACTACCCCCACATCGAGGCATTACCTTGTCCAGATAGATGATGAGGGACGCTCTTTCAGATGGGGCTTTGTCCATTTCAAACTTGGAGATATATCTGTCGACGCCTTGGGAAAGCTAAAACACGGGCAGGGAAAAGCAAGAGGTGTCAATAGGAAGGCAGATATGAAAGTCCCACCACCCCAGTACAGTAAACCCCTGGTATCTTGCTACAATTCACCAGCAATGGGAATCTAATTATGTTTCTCTCACTATAACTTGTATGGAGGATGTTAGCCTGATACTTATGACAGTCAACGAGATTATTGCTTCCTATGATTTTGGTGAAGAAAGTTTCACACCATGAGTATTGGATTTGGAGCTACAGTTCTGGCTTGGCTGGTTGTCTTATACATTTCCAAAAAATCTCTAGCTGGTTTATGATACTCCTAACCCTTAAAAGAAGACTGACGTACTCTCTTGAGATCATCTGTGTCAGGTGAAAAGCCTGTGAGCATGGAGACATCGATGATGGACATGGTGGCATCAACCTCACCAAGGAATCTAGCAAAAATGAGAGTTAAAATAACTTTTGGATCTGAATTCTTCATTCAGACACTGCATTTAATACAGTAGCTCGGCCAACTCCTGACATTGGGGCTTTATAAGACCCCATTTGTTGTCCCACAGAAAAAACTCGCATTTCTAATTATCTGTACACTCACTGTGTCTATCCCACCATCTCTCCATGCATTGAGTCAACCACCCCCTCTCTATTATGAACGGACAGTGTTCTCACCTAGTGCAGATATTAATCTTGACTGAGCGCAGGATTCCTTCTTTATTCTTTGCTAGAGGGGTTGAAAAAAAATACAAGAAATTAGTGCTTTGTGCAAC
>NW_005842065.1:394582-410280 GCF_000455745.1 Alligator sinensis | reverse complement strand
CCCCGGGGGGGGGGGGGGGGGGGTGTTTAAGAACCCAGTAATCAAACAGATCCCAGTGTCATCATCAAAAATAGATCCCACCAATGCGGACCATAAATTGTTCCAACTGCAAAGTGGTTCTCAAAAGAATGGTAAAGATGAAGTGTGGTTTATAGTTAAAGAAAACAGAGATGTGACTGGGCCAGAAGCTTGGGTAGGAACTCCTTGGTTATTCAGACAAGTTAAGAGTGGATCCAAAATTCATGGCTGTAGAACTGGCTAGCCAGGCAACTAGAAACCCAGCTTCTTCCAGCTAAAGGAGTGACTTGTTTAGCTCAAGTGGTAGAGGTTCATGCTCTGGGAAATTCTGTCCCTCCTAAAACACCGATGCTTTCTGGATATGCGGCTGCTGGAAGTTTGGACTTGGATCCAGATTTCTTGGTTAGTGCTCACATCTTACTTCAGAATGAAAGTGTCCTAGAGGAACAGGGCTGAGTTGCTATCCACATCAGATGGGGTGTTGGCTACAGCCAATCCTGGGGATTGTGACTGCACTGCACCAATGTTCCTGCTGGGACTCAAACCTGGAGGTTTCTGGCTAGAGACTCTTGCTCTCTGTTGAGGCTCAGACCAATTCCAGATTTGGGGTCAGGAAGTAATTTTACCCCTTAGTCAGATTGGTCTGGACTTGCGGGGGGTGGGGAGGGTCCTTCCTCTGCAGTGGGGGTACAGCCTCTGCCTGGGACCTCTTGAGTGCAAATTAACCTTTTATAGAAGCAGGACATTGGCTACCATGATCTCCCCGTTTTCTCCGTGGGGTGTTCAGGTGTGAAGACTTGTGTCAGGGCTGACGGTAGTTTTACTAAGAGGTTAGATGATAAATTAGTCTGGGATGGTTTGGATACAGCTGGTCCTGCCTCAGGCAAGGGGTTGGACTAGATGTGACCTCTGGAGGTCTCTTCCAGCCCTACTTCTCTAGGACACTATACACCAATTCTACAGATAACAAGTGCCAGGAAGAGGGAGAAGGAATAATCTCTTTCATCGCAAACTAAGAAAAGAGATACTGTTTAGAACACGGCGGTGCCTTGGGTTACTTATTGCCAGCCTGATGCATATAATTTGGTTTGATCTGGAACTTGGAGAGTTTTGAAATCGTTCAAAAACTGGCTTAAAAAAAAAAAAAAAGGGGACTGAGCAAGTGATTGGCTGGCTCCAGAGACCACAAATGTGCCATGATATTGTCCCAAATTCCATTCAGCCCTGTCTATGGAAGTCTGCTGCCATCAGAGTTACTCTGCATTTGAACCAGTGTAATCCTGAGCAGACCACCTAGGCGTCCCAACAAGCTTCAGAAGGGAAGTGAGAGGAAGTTTCTTACGCCGTGGGATATTTTCCACCGATACGCTCAGGTAAAATTTCTTGCATTTGGATTCATCCTCTTTTATCTTTGCGTTATAAACAGTCACAACTGTAAGGGTCCCTTGCCCAGTTCCTTCTGCTCTCACAGTGAAGTTTTCATTCCATTTGGTCTGTAGAGAGATGCAAGATGATTTTGTGATAGTCATTTTAAAAATAGAAGGGGAACATGCATGCAAGCAGTTGAAACTGAAAGTTACTTATGCAGAAGGGTGGCAGGAAACCTGCCAAGTCCATTTCATGGAGAAAAATAGGTTATTAACCAAGCATTGATGCTTGGTCTCCAGTGGTATTGTCTCTGTAGATCCAAGCTAACATAACATTCTCTGCCCTTTCTAGTTTGGGATTCAACTTCATAAGCATTGGGTGTTGGCTGCATCCAATCCAGAGATTTCTGGGTCTCTTGGTGGTGGTGGTGGGGGGTCTCTTGGTGACAAGAGCTAGGTACAAGGGTGGGCCTGGATCCCAGGTGGGGTCCTGATCTCCCCCTCTCCCTGCAAATCTTTGTCAGGTCCCTGTGAGATCTTTCCATTAAAATGTCCCGCCTCAGTACCTCCAGAAAGCTATTACCTTCCTTGCTGCCTCCTGTATACTCAGGAAAAAGAACTTCACCATCAGATCAGGGAGGCAGTGGAATAGACACCCAGGGGAGCTGTGAACTCTCTATCACTGAAGGTGTTTAGGAAGAGGTTGGATAGGCACTGGCTGGGTTTGATCTAGGAGTAATTATGCCTATTAGGGCTGTGCAAAATGTTGCCGGCAGCTTTGTTTCGACTCATTTTGAGCTCGAAACCACAAAATTGAAACAAAACAGAGAGCTTTGAAACAGCCTTGAAACGAAACGAGGCAAGTCGAAACGTTTTGAAAATTTCAAAACATGAAGCTCAAGCTGGGCTTGCCTGCAGGGAAACAGAAACTAAAGTAAGGAGAGGGAGAGGGAAGTGGGGGAAGGAGTGCTCTTATTATTAAATGTGTAGCTGGCCAATGACTGTCATCCTTCCCTGAGGTTTCGTCCAATCCCAGTGCTCTGGGGGAGGGCTGGAAAACTCTGGGGGAGGGATGGAAAACTGCATAAAAGGCAGCATTGTTTGAACTGCCCTGCTTTGTGCCTTGGTGTCAGTTGAGTGAGGGTGCACCTTAACACACACACACACACACACACACACACACACACACACACACACACAGTCACCCACCCATGTCATGAGTTTTGCCTGTCAGCAGCCAGAGGTGCAGGGCCCCAGAATCCAGAACCCTTGCGCCTATCTCCTTGACAGCTGGCAGGCTTCGTGGCCACAGCAGGGGCTAGCAGGCCTGCAGTTTTCACCCTGCTGCGCCTTAACACACACACTGTCACCCATGACATGAGTTTTGCTGGTCAGCATCTTGAGGTGCAGTTTCCCTGAAACCCCTGTACCTGTCTCCTTGAAAATTGGCAGGCTTTGTGGCCTCAGCAGGGGCTAGCATGCCTGCAGTTTTGACCCTGCTGTGGCTGAACACATACACGTGACATGAGTTTTGCTTTCAAGACTTTGAGGTGCAGTTTCTCCAAAACCCCTGCACCTATCTCCCTGAAACTTGGCAGGCTTCATGTCCTCAGAAGGGGCTACCATTTCTGCAAGTTTCATTCAAATCATGCTAGAAATGACAAAGTTATAGGCTGTTTCAAGCTTCCCCATTATAGCTTATGGGCGAAACAATGAAACTGTTTCGACAAAACGCAAGTCAAAACAGAACAGTGCCGTTTCGCACAGCCCTGATGCCTATATTCTACTATGGGGATTTCCCAGGCTTCTGGGTTTTGCTGGTTTCTGTCAGGTGCTGGGAGGGAATCACCTGCATCCCCCTCTTTCTGCTAAATGTGCCAGGGTTTTTTTAGCCTCCGTTAGAGGTATCGCTTAGATGGCTGCAACCCACTTTGGGGATGATGACTAGGCTGTGCCAATGCTCCTGCTGGGACTAAAACCCATTCATGGCTAGAGGGTCTGGCTCCTATACTCAGGATCAGACTGGTCACCAGATGTGGGGTCAGAAAGGAATTTTACCTCATGGTCAAATTGGGATGGACTGTGGGGCTTTGCTTTCCTCTGGAGTGGGGGCATGACCTCTACCTGGGTTCTTTCAAGGGTATGTTAATAACCTCTGTAGCAGCAGGACACTGGCTGCCATGGTCCCCCTCCTTTACTTATAGCAGGTTCAGGTGTGATGTCTTAGGTGATAAGGTTGACTGTACAGTTTTAACAACAGGTTAGACCACTGTTTCCCACCCAGTGTGCCGTGGCACACTGGTGTGCTGTCAGGCACGTCCAAGTTTTGGACTGGGGCCATGTCCCCTGCCTGGTTGCAGCCATGCCCCGCACCTGCTGCTGTTGTGGACACAGACAGACAGGGAGTGTAGCTCCAGCCCAAAATGCCGTCCTGCTTGCCATGTACCACCCTCCCCATCAGCATCCAGCCAGCTGTGCGCCACCCTTCCGCATCCGGTGTGCTGCAGTGCCTTTTTTTTTTTTTTTTTTAAGGTAAAAAAGTGTGCCATGGGGTGAAAAAGGTTGGGAAATGCTGGGTTAGACTAGGATTTGCTCAGGATGGTTTGGATAGGGATGATCGAACCTCAGGCAGGCGGTTGGACCAGATGACCTTCTGAGGTCCCTACTTTTCTATGGTTTAAACTAAATAGTGAACATGATTAGCTACTAAAACAAGTCACTTAGAGATATGGTGGATTCTCTATCACTGAGAGAAGACAGGAAAGCTTTTTGAAAGAGCTCAACCAGAAATTACAAGCAAAATTGGATGCCAAATTTGGAATGGCATTCTTTGACCTGTCTCATGCAGAAGGTCAGATTAGATCAGTGATTCTCAACCAGGGTGACAGAGCACGCTGGAGGTGCATGGAGATCCTTTCAAGGGTACCATGGGGTGGAACACAATATTAGCACTGTTAGGTGTGCAACCATGATTCCCAAAATAAACCAAGGGATTTCCAACAGGAATCCATACTGTCAAATCCATTCTGCTCTGTTGGGGTCCTCCTGAGATCTCTGCAACAGAAGAATTTCTGTAGTATTTTTCTGGAGTGAAAAAAAAACAAGTGAAAACCAGGAGCTGGCATTTTTGAAGCAGCACCTTGAGTCTAACAAGGGGTGGCCTTAATCTAATGAGGGGGTACTCAAGTTTAAAACAGTTGAGAACCACTGGATTAGATGATGACAATGGCCCTCCATAGCCTTAAATATGTCAGACTCTATGGATCAAGATCGTTTGGTGTCCAGAAAAAATGCCACCCAGCCCTGTTCGAAAGGGCTGGGAGATGAGGTCCTGGTAGAATCCCTTCTCCTTATGGTAGACAAAGCCCAAGTTGTATCACCAGTCACTACCAATGGCAAAGAAAAGCAGCCTACCTCTGCCGATCTGGACAGGAAAGCATTACTATTCTCAATTCGGATTTTTACTGGGGTAGCACGCCGTGGCAGGAGGATAGACACATCCAGTTGCAGTTCACTTTGTTGCGGGATGTCCATTTGGTATTGGGATAGAGCCTGGAACACCAGGATAGTGGCCTAGGACACAGAGAGAAAGAGAACATTATATTTCATGGTTCTATTCTTCTACGGCCTAAAGACTCTTACATGACCTGTTGAATGAATAGGATCCACCAATACAGTGACAAAAATGGGCGTTTTCCCACAGGGTGTATGGATTTAACAGATGTCAGGCAAGGTCAAACAGGCACTGGTCAGACAAAACATGGTTAATTAGCTGACCCTGTCCCATTAACATTAGTATGAGCCAAGTGTCAATTGGATCACAGGATCATGGGAAAGTAGGGCTGGAAGGGATCTCAGGAGGTCACATCTAATCCAGCTCCCTACTCAAGTCAGATTCAGTCCTGAATAAACCATCCCGGCCAAGTGTCTATCCAACCTGCTCTTGGACATTTCCAAAGATGGAAACTCCATCAAGTTTCTGGGCAGTCTGTTCCAATGCTTGACCACTTTCATAGTCAGGAAGTTCCTCCTCATCTCCAACCTCAATTTCCCCTGCTGCAGCTTGAGGTCATTGCATCTAGCCTTGTCCTCTATGGCCACAGAGGAAAGCCCATCTCCATCTTTTCTCTAATTTCCCTTTGAATATTTGAAGACTGTTATCAAATCCCCTCAGACTTCTTCTCCAGACTAAACAATCCTAGGTCTTTCAGCCGATCCTTATCAGTCCTTCCAGTGCTTCCCAGGTACCTAATCATTTTTGTTCCTCTCCATTAGACTCTTTCCAATCTGCCCACATCCTTCTTGAAGTGTGGGGCCCAAAATTGGGCAGAAGACTTCAGGGGAGGCCTCACCAGTGCTGAACAGAGCAGAAGAATCGTTTCCATTGGTTTACAAGTGACGCTCCTGTTAATACAACTCAGGAAGCTGTTGGATTTTTTTGCAGCAAGAGCACCTCGTTGCCTCCTATTCAGCTTATGGTCTACCATAACCCCCAGGTCCTTCTCTGCAGTGCTTCATCCCATCCAATCATTCTCCAGTCTGTATTTGTACATGCAATGATTAAGTCTTTGCTCTTGTCCTGATTTTCATCTGGTTGATTCCAGATGATTTTTTTAAGACGGAGGGCAATAAATTTTTGGCTATTCTTATGTGATATAGACAGCTATGCTACACACTAACCAGCAGGGGGGTGAAAGACATAGTTCTTGACCCCAAAATGTTAGATCCCGGTTGTTGTATTTGCCCCAAGTATGGCAAAGAACAGGATGACTTAAGGCACTGACATGCGCAAGAGTGCCACCAGGCTGGTCAGCACAGAATACATCATGATCATCAAGTAAAAGTAGACAAGGTTCCTTGGGTGAATTTGATATCTTTTATTAGACCAACCCAAATGGTTGGAGAATAGTTATTAAGCAAGCTTTCGGGTTCAAAAACCCGCCTGACGAAGGGTTTTTGAACCCGAAAGCTTGCTTAATAACTATTCTCCCACCATTTGGGTTGGTCTAATAAAAGATATCAAATTCACCCAAGGAACCTTGTCTGCCTATGTCCTTAGACCAACATGGCTACAACCTAAACCCCTGCATCAAGTAAAAGTAGGCATCCATTGCCAACAGCAGATTTGACAGCAGAAAACTGAACCTTAGATTCTCATCAGCACATTCAAATTTCTCACAATTGCCACCTGAGCTTGTACCATCCACTTATGCAGAGAGGAGACAAGGCTCTGTTACAGGAAATGGACTGAGGACTCTTTGCAAGATTCTGGGAGGTCTATACTCACTTGGGTAGACCCATATCCACCTCCGTAGTACTTCTGCTCTGTCAGCCATCTGACAATGGGACCCGTCAGCTCAAACTTCTTCATTTTCAACAAAGCCAACAAACCATAGGAGGTGCCCTCAATGTTGAAGGTGCGAGCACCTTTCTCTTCCCAGTGATTTGCCCCTAGGCACCAACAAAAAAAAAAAAAAATTGCTAATGACATCCCCAGGACATGGAATTTCCTTCTCCTGAGCTCATCTGATTAGAAAGTGCTGCCTCTTCCCAAATTCCCGTATGTTATAATTTGCATAATATCTGCTCCCAAATGGCATATTATTGCCCCTTTGGGCCAAGCACCTAATCAGTGTTTAAGGCATTGCAAGGCTGTGTCCGTGCCAAGGAGAAACTGATAATACAAGTTGCCAAAATACCATATTTTCTCATATACAGTGCCCCTCAGAATAAAATACACACCTTGTTTTGGAAAGGCAAAATGAAGTGAAGAAGATTTTTTCTAGTTATGGCTGCATAGAGCAGGGACAGGGCTAAAAAAAGTCTGCAATGCTATGAAATAGGAGGAGAGAGACCAGGAGCAGCTAGCAGACAGCAACATTGCCAGAAGATCTTTTATTTCTTTAAAAACAAGGCATGTGTCTTATGCCTGGGTATGTTGTATATGAAAAAAATATAGTATGTACAAGATCCTGCAAGCTTCCTGTTGGACAAACTGAGGTCAAGTCTATGGCACATCCTACATTCAAAACTGGAGTAATGCCATTCAACTAAGTTGAGGTCCTCTGGATTTGTACCATGTGTTATTGAGACCAGTATGTGTCTAGCTATGCCTGTTCATCATAGATTCACCTCCAGCCATCCCTGCTTCCCTCCTCTGCTAACCAGCCTTACTTGGCCCCTGTTTCTGGCACCATATATGATGTTCTGATTTACCTTTTGCACATTTCATGAGCACTTTTTCACTGTTCAATTTCTCCACCAAAGCCAAGGCATAGGATGTGAGCGCGATAGTGTAAGGCCTCTTCAGAAACATGTATTTTTTAGATAAGAATTCAGCAGCTTTGTTGATGCTTCCTTCCAAACTCTAGAAGATGAAGAGGAAACAAGACACATATACAAAAGCCAAGAAGTCAAACCCAAGGATCTGGATGAGTTTGGTGACATCCTTAAGATGTTATTCTGGGTACTACATCCCTACCTGCCATGTTCGTGGCATTTATGGATTGAAATATCAGAGCTCTAGGAAGATTGAAAAACCTGGATGTGAATATATAGACCCCACAAGAGACACTCACGTTGATATGATCCTTGCAAATGTCCTTGGATTCATGCAAGGCAATAAGGACGAAAGCTGTTAAGGACACTTCTGGTTCAGCACCTTTGTATCCTCCCTGAAGGGAAAAAAAGGACAGGCTTTGGGATCAGAAATTCACCTGAGCACAGCAACAAGAGAGGAGGAATCCCAGACAGCCCATGTAATATGGTAATGTCTGCGGAAATGTTACCCCCAAAAGGAAGATGTTCCAGACACTCCATGAAGTCTACTGAGGACTAAAATGAATAGAGACACACAGGGCATATGAAAATAGATGGACAGAAAAAACCTGACCTACTGGGCCTAAATCTCCATTACCATACTTTCTCATACATAACTTGCTCTGGAATATAATACACACCTTTTTTCCTTCATTTTGCTTTTCTAAAACAAGATCTTTCCTTGTAGCAAGTAACTTTGTAACAGCAATGAGCCTGCTCATTATTCTACTACCTACAAGTTTCATGCAGACTTTACTTTCATTTTTGCCCAGTAAGGCAGAGGCTGTTCTTACCATGTTGCTCACATATAACATGCCCTGCAATTTCCAACAGCTTTTTGGGGGGAGAAAATGTGTTAAATGCCAGAAAACATGGTAATTTCTACTACTATGATTCCACTGGGATGTTCTTTATGCCCACTAGTGTAAGAGACAGGAGAATCAGGTTGAATGAGGTCTTTGGGATATGGACCATTGAGACTTCTCTTTGAACGAAGAATTGACAAGTTATCATGGTGATGTAAGTAAGTTGTGTCTGGCATTTCAAGGATAAAGGAAACATACCACCATCTCTCCATGGATCACAGGGCCATCTTCTTGGAAAACCCCATCTGGTTTCTGTTTCTCCAGGATCAGCCATTTCACAGCTCCACAGAGGACTTGATGTTCAATGCCCACCAACGAGGTAGCCATGGCAAAGACCTTGGCTACGTATGCTGTCAGCCTGAGGGGGAGAATCAGCCACATCTGAATCAGTCCTGAAATGCTTGTGAATGAGAAAGCTGGACCATCTGGTAATGGGTGAGGTTGACATGAGTCAGTGATGGTAACTGATCATCTCAGTTAGCAGTACTGACACTATTAGCTGGAGATGTCACAAGCTCTCACAGCCTACTGTGGTAGGGCTGTGAGGATGATCTATAGCCCACTTCTAACCACAGGGAACTGGACAGCAGAAGCTTCAGACTTGTTTCACGTAAGCCAATGAACAACAATCCAGTTGCCTTCATTCTGGCTCACATCCAACTTTCACAGAGTTACTCCGAACTGCAAAGTTATTTAAGCACCTACTAAGATTAATGAAAGCTCAGTCCAACTCTCATCATAAAATAGCAAACCAGGCAAAAAAGTGTTCCACATATAATGTAGAACATTTTTAGGGCTGGTTTGTGTGGCTTCTTAAACTGTGATATGCCCAGAGCTATTCTAAGGCTGGTAAGGACAATCAATTGATTGCTTGGCCCAGCTCTGGGACCTCATCAAGTCATACCAGCCTGTGGGCACCTGGTTTTCAACTTGCTAATGCAGGGAGAGCCTGTGATCATGATCCCATGGCAAGTAGATTAGGATCTGATCCCTGATCCCAAACTCAGGCCTTTTGAATCCTGTGGCAGTCGGTGCCTTAAATGAAAGTGTCCCAGGTACCTGATACTTTGTCCCAGGTGCCCTTTTTCCCTACTTGGCTTTGGATGAGAGATTAAATTTGCCTTGACTCACATCTCATAACTACACACAGGCACAGGCTAGCAATAAATCAGTAGGATCATCAGAAAAATCAGTCTGGAAATGATTTCCTGAGGTTACATCTAGTCCAGGCCTATGCTCAAGGCAGATTCAGTTCCGACTAAATCATCCCAGCCAAGTATCTGTCTAACTTGCTAGTCTTGGACATTTCCAGGGATAGAGGCTCCACCACATCTCTGAGCAGCCGCTCCAATGCAGTGTTCCTTCTCATCTCCACCTTCAATTTCCTCTGCTGCAACTTGAGGCCATTGCTTCTAGTCCTGTCCCCTGTGGCCCCAGAGAAAAGCCCACCTCTCCTCTGTCATCGTCCTCCAGGGATTTGAAGACTGTGATCAAATTCCTCCTCTGGCTTTTCTTCACCAGGCTCAGTCACCTTAGTTCTTTCAGCCTTTCCTCAGTTTCTCAGGCCTCTAATCATTTTTGTCACTCTCCACTGGACTCTTACCAATCTAATATATTAGAGAGAGACAGTACTTACCACGTGCTTGACTCCCTGTTCTGGAAGGCAGAATAGGAGAAGTCACCTTTTTTGTAAACCAGTTGTTGTGTGTAACCTACAAAGGGAAGAGACAGGAAGAGGTAGGTCTCTTTTATTTAGCTTCTCATTAGGATCTTATGGATACAAAGCAAGCAAAATCAGGGGCAAGAACCTAGCATGTGTCTGATTTTTTTCCTTTGACTGCACCCCAAATCTGTGTTCCCTTTTAACTCCTGCTTTCCTGGTTCCCTTAATACCATACTTTTTCACATGCAACACACACCTCCTACCCCAATTCAGCCACTAGGAATTGAGTTGCACATGGTGAGGAAATATGGTGATAATCAGTTCCTGCCTCTGTGGGTGGAGGAGGGAAACAAAAGTAATGCTTCAGTGTTACATGGGATGCTTCCTAGCTGCTGGTTCTGGACATTTCCTGCTCCCCCTCCCCCTGGCAGAGGTTCCTACTCAGCTGCTATTCAGTTATTCACTTGCTTCTTGCCATTATTTTCAAGGAAAGATCTTAAATCCTTTCTTCTGCCTTTGAAAAACAAAAGTGCGTATTTTATTCAGGGGTGCATTATATGTAGGGCCTAGTTTTAATCATGATTTTGCATATTTGTGAAATTTACAAAATTAAGCGATTTTCATTAAAAAAAAAAACGTAATTTGCAATGAAATGCCACAATATGGCTGCAAGCAGCTGTATCGTCGCATTTCAGTGCAACAGGATGGCTGGGGCAGGCTGAAGAAAGCATTCCTCAGTGCAAAAACCTGGCAGCCCAGGGGAGAGGGGTTGCAAAAGGGACAGGTGGAGGAGAGAGCATGGGGATGGGTAAGGGAGGTACTGTTTGCTCCTTTGGGCAGGAAAACTGGGGCACAGGGGGATTGGGGACCCCTGTGGGCTGCCCTGGCACTGGGTAGGGGAGGGGCTGTTTGCTTTTCCAGGTGGGAAAACTCACATTGTTTTCTGAGGTGCCTGGGGCTGAGGGTGAGAGGAGAGAGAGTACATGTGCAGAGGAAGAAACAAACAGCCCCTCCCTACCCCCAGTGCTAGGGCCATCTGCCAAGGCAGCCCCCAGACACTCCCAACCCCTGTGCTCCAGTTTTCCCACCAGGAGGAACAAACAGTCCCTCCCCGACCCATTCCCAAGCTCTCTCCTCTCCCTGTCCCTTTTGGGACCCCTTCAGTGAGGGTGGGGCATGGGCTTTTCAGCAGCCATCAGAGGCTTTGGGAGCAAGGCCTCTGATGCTGCAATTAAACCTGCCCCTAAACCTGCCCCCTCAGTCAATCAGGCAGTGTGGTGGTGGTAGGGGATGGTGCCATGATCTGGACATGAAAATAATGGCCCCCACCACAATCAGGTCACAATACTGGCAAGCTGGACACCGTGATTTAAACCAGGCCCTAGTTATACGCAGGAAAATACGGTATGTCTATTACCCCATAACCATCATACCCAAGTGACTCCTCCCCACCCATCTGTGGGATAGGGAAGTGATATTATCCCCTTAGCAGATAGGGAATGGAGGCAGAGAGAGAGAGAGAGAGAGAGAGATCGATCAAGTCTGTAACAGGGCTGGGAAATGATCCTGTGTTTCTTTAACCTAGTCTCAGAGACCTGCTTCCCCCCTTCCAGCCACTTTCCACATCTGCCCAACATGATGTGTCAGATTCTCAAAGAAGTGGGGCTGGAAGGGACCTTCAGAGGTCACATCTAATTCAACCCCCTGCCTGAGGTAGGATCAATCCCATCCATTTATCTCAGACAAACCCATCTTCTAACCTCTTTGCAAAACTACCATCAACCCTGACAACAAAGGGCATGGCATCATAACCAACTCTACCACAGGTAAAGCAGGGGAACCATGGCAGCCAACATCCTGCTTCTATAATAATATATGCTTAAGAGATCCCAGTCAGAGGCCATGTCCCCTGCTACACAGGAAGGCAAAACCCTCACCCCATCCATCCCAATCTGACCATGGAATAAAATTACTTCCCGACCCCAAATGTGGTATCAGTTGGACTGTGAGTGGAGGAACAATATCCTCTAGAAAGGAACCACTGGCTTTATGTCCCAGCAGGAGCACTGGCAGAGTTCAGTCACTATGTTCAACATCGGCTACAGCCAACACCAAGTGTCTCTGAGGGAGGCTTAAAAACACCCTGACATGTGCAGCAGAAAGGAGGTGGTAGGGAGGATTTCCTCCCACCGCAAGGCAGCAACCAGCAAAGCCCAGAAGCCTGGGAAATCCCCATAGTAGACCATAGGCTTGTATCATCACTGGCCAGTGCCTGTCCAGTTTCTTCTTGAACCCTCCAGTAATGGAGAGTCCACACATTCCCTGCTTCATTGCTCTAACGGTGAAGAAGTGCTTCCTGATAGCCAATGTAAACTTACGTGGCTGCAACTTCAAGCCATGGATCTGCATCCTATTCTTTGCAGCAGAAGAAAAAAGATGTCCCCCCTTTTCTTTATGGCAGCCCTTCAAGTATTTGAGGACTGCTATCATGTCTGCTCTTAAGTGCCTTTTCTGCAAATAAACATGCCCAGCTCCTTCAGCCTCTCTTCGTATCACTTGCTTTCCAAGCCCTCAGTCATCTTTGTTGCCTGCCTCTGGACCTCTCTGACTTCTCTGTGTCCTTTTTAAAATATGGAGCCTCAAACTCCACACAGTGCTCTAGATGAGGCCTAACCAGCACCGAGTAGAGAGGCACTGTCACCTCCCATGTCTTGCACCTGATGCTTCTATTGATGCAGCCCCAAACCTGTGTAACTGCATGGGTGTTTTTACACATGCTCACACATGCTTTGGAGAGAAGTGGGAGAGGGAGGGGGAGGGGGGGGAGGAGGGTGCTTTAATTAGGAGTGGCTCCAAGAGATGCTCTAATTATAGCTCCCGGAGTGTCTCGTATATCAGCATCTCTGTGCTTCAAAATGGCAGTAAGTGTGCTTTATCTAAAGCTCGAACAAGCTTTAGTTAACGTACCCCTACCACCATGTTGAAGCATGGGGACACTGATACATGAGGTGCAGAGGCTGGTAGGAGCACTGTAATTACAGAGTGTTGGAGCAGCCTCCTGGCTCGTGTATAGGTGCTCCATCACATGTTCCCTGCAGCATCTCCTAGAATCATTGCCTACTGGACTCTATGGACCTCCAGCTTGGTCCAGTGTGGCACCTCCCAGCACCAGAGAGGGGCCAGCTATGTCACATGAGAGATCTTTACCTTGGTTAATCAGCCTGATGGCTTCATTCCTCCGGTCCACCCCGACCTTGTCCCACTGATTGGTGCTGTCCAGGTAGTGGGTGGCAATGACTGTCGGTGTCATGCCAATCATGTTCTGCTCCCCACAGCCTGAAGGCGTCACAATGAGATGTTTAACGTTGGCTCCATCAATGGATTTTTCTATAATTGTGGTCACTGGGTTTCCTGGCCAAGAGAAGAACACAAAGCCAATTCAGTCACGGGAGGCAGCAGCTGTCAAGGGTGGGGCAAGAGGGAGAGATAATCCAGGGGCAGATTTAGAGTTAAATCCTGCAAGCTACTGAGTGAAGACCCAACCTCAACTCCATGCATGATTAGATCCTAAGGGCGCATCCACACATACAGGCATATGCGCTTGCAGCAGCTCAAATAGGAGTGGCACAAATTTGAGCTGGGGATGTTTGCCTCAGCACACGTGCCAGGACAAGCACTTGGGTGTGGGGCTAGTTGTGCCACTTGGGGCAAAATAACCCTGCCCATCCCCACCCAGATCTGCAGCCTGGGGGAGCTAGAGCCTAGGGCCAGCACCTGTGCTGTCCCCAGCAGTCTAAAAACCTGGCCTGGCAAGCAGCTCAGGGTTACTTGCTCTCAGGAGCTTCTGGGGCCAGGCCAACTGCTATCTAGCCCCTTGTGTTGGCTGGACTGCTGAAGCAGCATCCCAAATCCACTTCTGAAAATGCTCCGAAATCCCTGCCCTGCTTTTCTCACTCAAGTTTTATTTTGGTACCTGGATTTCCAGGTACCAAATTTTGAGCCCGTGCTGAAAATATACAGTGCGGGGAAGGTTTTTTGGTGCCCGGCATGCATCTTATGACATCTCAAACTCCTTTGAGGTGCCGCAAAATGCACATGCATGCTCATCTGGACACACCCTAAGACTTTATCTATTAGAAATGTCCCTTGCAATAGAAACAGTTTATTGCTGTGGGCCATGTAACCAGTTTAACACATCTTTCACTTCACCCCCTTACCTCTGCTGGTTTCTTAAAATGGTTGCATGGTCATAGAAACACGCTGATAGTCCCATGGAGATGCATAGGGTTTGAGGGTCTCCAGTATAATGCTCAGGATGGATTTGGGAAAGCCAAAATTCTCCTTCCCCCCCACCCTCTTTGTCAGCTGAGCTAAAGAAGAAGCAAGAAATTGATATAGGGACCTAAGGAGAAGGCAGGGTAAAATTGCATCTTACAGACTAACCAAAGAGAAAGTGTGTGTGTGTGTATTCCATCAGAATCTGATTATGTCATCATCGGTCCACAAACATGTGTGTGTACGCATGCACATGTGTAAATACACACACATTTGTGGATGGATATATTTCATTTCATCAGAATCTAATGAAGTTAGCATAAGCCCACAAATGTGTGCACGCGTGTATGGCTGGTACATTTATATACACTTACGCATATCTACATAGAGACACACACATATATGGTGGTTGGGCTGGCAAAAGTGCATGGCTGATGGACCAGAGGGTCGCAAGTTTGAGGCCATAGTAGAAGTGCTTGCAGTCTGGCCAGTCAGGTTGCAATGAATCTGTGAATTCTGCTAAATACTTTGTCACAAGGGCATGAAAAAGAAAGGATATACACACATGCTGCTTTTAGTTTAAAGATGCAAAATTATCCTGCCTTCTACCTGACTTCAGACTAACATGGATAACTACATCTCTCTGCACAGGGACCTAAGCTCAGATATATCAGGTTGGAAGGAGTCCAGCAAAGAATGACAAAAAATGGCTAGAGGCCTGGGAAGCAGGATTGATGAGAAAAGGCTGAAAGAAGCAGGGTGACTGAGTCTGGAGATGAGCAGACTGAGGGCGGATTTTATCAGATAGGATGGAGATGAGCTTTTTTCTGTTGCTATACAAGAAAGGACTAAAAGCAACCACTTCAAGCTGAAAGAGAGTAAGCTGAGGTCGAAGATGAGGAGAAGCTTCCTGCTTCTGAGGGTGCTCCAGCTTGTAATATTGGAATAGGTTGCCCAGAGAAGTGTTGGAATCTCCATCCCTGGCAATGTTCAAGAGCAGTTTGGACACACATGTGGCTGGGATGATTTAGTTAGGGCTGTTCCTGCCTTGAGCAGGGGTTTGGACTAGATGACCTGCTGTGGTCTTTTCCAACCCCACTCTCCTATGATCTTATCTATACCTGAAGAAACCCCTCCTTCTCCTCTGAACACCTTTAACCATAAACCTACAGTGAACTTCCTGTACCTCAG
>NW_005842065.1:383976-394551 GCF_000455745.1 Alligator sinensis | reverse complement strand
AGGAATGCTCTATAGCACCTCTGGATAACAAGGAGATGTCAACAGTGTCATACAGTAAATCAGTCAGCTGTAGGTGTGAGTGACAAGAAAAGAAGTCCTTTTTCCCCTTATTGTGGCCTCCAAAGCCCTTGAAAGTCCCTAGCTCTCACCTTGAACGCTGACTCTGGTCTCCGACTCTGTGTTAGGAACAATGTCCTCTATATCTGCAGCTGTCACTTGCTCAACTTGGACTCCACCTAAGAAGGAAGATATGGAAGGAAGCAACAACATGTTATCAGTGCAAATGACTGCAACAACCCCTTGAGCTTTGACTAGGACTCTTGCAACATTGACAGAGAACCGTGCAAAATCAACCCAGCTGCTAGGAGAAAAGAAGTGATGGGGGCTGCTGAGCTGGGAATTAGCAAGCTAGTCATTAGGTGCAAAGATGAACAGCTTCATATTGGCTTCCAGCTTGGCCAAAACTAAGCAAGGCACAATTGGATAACAGGCTGGGACATATTAAGGTGGAGAACACCTGATTCCATTAGTAAGGTGCAATCTGCATCCTTGAAGGTTTTTAAGATATGGCTAGACAAAGCCTTGGCTGGGATGATACAGTTGGGGATAGTCCTGCTTTGAGCAGGGGGTTGGACTAGGTGACCATCTGGGGTCCCTTCCAATCCTAATTTTCTAGGATTCTGTGACAATCAACAAAGGGGTTGGAATAGCTACAAAGGCTTAAAACACAGAAGGGTCATTGCTTTAGATCAGGGGTGTCAAACAAACCAGCACTGAGTAGAGGCGCTGTCACCTCCCATGTCTTGCATCTAATGCTTCTATTGATGCAGCCCAAAACCTATGCAACTGCATGGGCATTTTTACACATGCTCTGGAGAGAAGGGGGGGGGGGAGGGGGCTTTAATTAGAGTGGCTCCAAGAAATGCTCCAATTAAAGCTCCTGGAGTGTCTCGTGTATAAGCATCTCTGCGCTTCAAAATGGCAGTGGGGGTGCTTTATCTAAAGCTTGAACAAGCTTTAGTTAAAGTGCCCCTACCACTATTTTGAAGCATGGGGACACTGATACATGAGGCATGGAGGCTGGTAGGAGCACTGTAATTACAGAGTGCTGGAGCAGCCTCCTGGCTCATGTATAGGCGTCCCGTCACATGTTCCCTGCAGCATCTCCTGAAACCATTGTCTACTGGACTGTTGCTTACTGGACTAGATCCATGTGTGCTAGATCTAGTTCAGGGAGTTGCTCTATCCAGACTGCTGGGATACCAGCAGGCCACTGGACATTGGAGGATATGGGGCAGAATCTGGGACCCTTTGGCCCCTGTGGACATAGTAATTGGTGACAAGAAGGAGGGCAAGGGCTGATAGAGCCTCAGTTGCCCTCCAGCCACTGCCGCTGCATGCCCTAGGCAGGATCCAGTCCTCCAAGGATCCTCACAGTCTGGCTCCAGCCTGGGGCAGAAAGTGAATTTGACCCCAAGCAACTGTGGGTGATCCTACAGGAAGAAAGACATGGTTTGAAAGTAAAGCATGTCAGTAACTTACCCAGCCCCTTCACAGAGGGCTCCAGGGTGACGGACTTGACCGTTTTTGTCATCCTCATCCCTTCAGGCTGGAAAGGAACCACAAGGACACAAATCATTACATCGTGACAACCAGGGGCATCTGGAGACAGTGAAGAGCCAATAAGAAAGGTAAAAGACATACTTTCTTAAGGCCCAACCATGATGCTAATGATCTCAGCCTAAGTCAGGACCAATTGCTGTGCTAGTCACTGGGCACATGACACTGCTATAACTGACATCAGAATAAGGCTGACTGAGTCTCAGATCTGCTCCCCCACCCCAGTATCAAGCAGCTTCTCCTTTCCTTTTTGACCCTGCTTAGGAGGGTCTGTAGTCCACATTTACTATATATTTTCTAGTGTACATGCCTCCAATTATGACATACAACTCGGGTTTGGAAGGCTGCTTAGCCAGAAGATACTGGTAATTCAGTGGCAGCAATGAAAGGGTTAACACGAGTTTTTTTTCCCCCCCCTCCCCTGCACGAGAGAAGCACCAGCCATTTTGACAGTCATTACAACACAGTATCTCTATGCTTCTGTTCCTCCATGCTTCTACTGCAGGGAAGAAAAAAAAAAAATCAGCACTCTCACTTCAGACATGCCCTCCTAATTTTAGAGGGCTCATTTTTGGGGGAAAGGTACATGTAGCATGTGGGCGAAGATGGTATCCCAGATATAAACACTTGGATTCCTGGGGAAATTAACCCAAAGAATTGAACAGGGCATGAAAACAAAGAATCCAAATTGGCCATTGCTCTAGGATCTCCCTGAGGGAATTCTCTCTTCCTTTTGACCTTCAGTGGAGAACCTTCCTTTCATCTAGTGTTGTGGTGATCCTCTGGAGCATGGGGGATGGAGCACCTGTTAGAATCCCCCCAGGGATGCTACATTGGTTGGCTCCCAAGGGACACTGCAGACTGGTCAGCAGTAACTCCCAGGTACCCCGAGTTTCCATGGATTCCACCACTGGCTGGTTTAAGGGGCCAGATTCTGAGCTCAGGGTCCCTCCAGTAATAGCCAAAAGTTGAGGGTATAAAGGACACTCCCAGCTTGGTCATCATTGCCACAGCAGTAGAAAGGAAGTAGGAAGGCCTCCCCATTTTCTGCTTCATGTATCAGGGCATTGGGTGTTGACTGCAGCCCAGGCTGGGGATGGCTACTGGACTGTGCTAATGCTTCTGTTGGGACACAAACCTGGAGGTTCTTGGCTTGAGGGTCTCACTCCTCTGCTCAGGGTCAGACCAATGTCAGATGTGGGGTCAGGAAGGAGTTCTACCCCATGGCCAGATTAGTATGGACTTGTGGGGAGAGTTTGCCTTTCTCTGTAGCAGGGGGCATGGCCTCTACCTGGGATTTCTTGAGCATATATAAACAATCTTTTACAGAAGCAAGATTTTGGCAGCTGTGGGTCCCCTGCTTTACCTGTGGCAGGTTTGGGTGTGATTCCTTGTGTTATGTCAGGGTTGACTGTATAGTTTTGCTAAAAGGTTGGACAATGGATTTGTCTAGGATGGTTTGTACAGGGCTGATCCTGCCTCAGGCAGGGGTTTGGACTAGATGTGATCTCTAGAGGTCCCTTCAGCCCCACTTCTCTATTAGCACATTTACACGTGCACTTGGGGGGGAGGGGGAAGTGACGTTTTAGTTCAAGCGCCCCTGCTGCCATTTTGAAGTGCAGGGACACTGATACACAAGACATGGAAGGCTGCTAGAGCACAGTAACTGCCACATTTCCAGAAGACTTGGTTAACTGAGTCTGCTCCAACATGCTGCAATTACAGCAGCCTCCATGCTTGTGTACAGTCACCATACGATTCTATGAGGACAGAGATGCAGGTGTTCCCAATACCAGCCAATCTGCCCCAACAGGAGATATCCCCTGATACCTACCACGACTTTCAGCTTCTTCTTTACACCATCAGCCACGAATTGGCCCCACACAGCAGCTTTGACCTCGACATCATGGAGCCCCAGCTCCAAGGGGACAATGACTAATGGCACTGCCAGGGAGGACAAGCGTGGGAGATCATATATCTGGCGGTACCTCTGCTTGGAAGTCGATGCGCTGCAGAAAGCCGGGTTGTGTATCAATTCTACTCGGACCTGAAGAAAGAACAGAGATGGTGGTTCTAGGCTGGCGGTTCTCAATCTTGTTAGACCCAAGGCCCTTTCATTAGGCCCTAGACTCTGTTGTTGTTAGATTCCAGGTCCTGCTTGGAAAATGCCAGCTCTTAAATTTTTGCTCCTGTGACTACACAAAACAGAACAATTCTTCTGCTGCAAAAAAACTCAGAAAGCCCACAATAGGGCAGGATGCTTTTAAACACTCTGCCTTCCTATTTGAAATCTCTGGGTTTGTCTTGTGAATCATACTGGCATGCCTAACCACGCTAAAATGGTGTGGCACCCTGGGGCACCCTAGAAGGATCTCCAGGTACCACTGATCTAGGCAGAGTCTTTACTTAGTTCCTTGCTCCATCCCCACATGCAACATGTTGCTACCCAAAAATGCACCCTCTGATTAGAGTTTGTCTTTCATCCTGATAACTAAGGATGGTTAACCAAGGTAAGTCTGTATTTCTAAAGCAGGGGTGCTGAACCCCTGGTCCAATCTCATGCCCACACAGCTGGGGATAGGCAGTGGTGCCCAATCCAGACCATGTGGCGCTGTAGGGACTGGGTCTGATCCAGTGTGCAGGGGGACTGGGGTGACAGGCCTGATCCCCTGTGGGGCTGTAACCACCATACGGCATGCAGGACTGATCCAGCATGCACTGAACCCATGTGCACCTGGATGGGGCCCATGGAGTGGATTCAGCTCATAGACCCACCCTGCACCAGCCATCCAGCCAATGGAGCAAAAAAGGTTGGACACAAATGTTCTAAAGCATGAGAGCATTGCTGACATGTAGGGCATGCATGCAGGCGTACATGCACCCCCTGAGATTGGCGGTGCCGGTGGTGCCTGGGGGCGGCTGCCATTTGCCACCCCCCCCACCCTTGCCGCCGACACCACCACTGGCGTCCGCTGGTGGTCACCGACCGCTGGTCGGCATTCGCCACCTCCCTCCTCCCCTCTGCTGCTGACACTGCTGCAGCTGCTTGTGGGAGCTCCCCAGTCACCATCGCCATGCCCTGCCACAGGACACCACCGCTGCCACCTGTGGGCGGTTGCTGTGCCCCACCCCCCAGCCTCTGGGGGCATGCGGTGTTCATGCATGAGACTATCTTGAGATCTTTCCTGAGCTTCCCTTCAGGATCACTTTCACCCTACATCTCTTTTGCCCCCACCTCAGAGGGACCTTTGGTCCTCAGAAGGAAGAAGAACCATCTGGTCTAATGGCCAGGGAGAGTATAAGGAAACTGCCATTCTAAAGGCCAGTACTTAGTGAGATTTGATGCCCAGCCAGAGAAGAAGTTTTACTATTTCCACCTTGCTCTGTCCTGGTGCTGGATGCATTCTCTGGTCCTGATTCTAGAAGTTGTAAAGCACATCTCTTAAGGGGTGCTAAGAGATAGGGACCTCTAATGCCCTGAGAGATGGGGTCCTAGAATCGAGTCACCTTATTTCCTATCTACATTCACACTGAAGACCCAGGCCGTGTGTAGATGAAATGAGGGGCATGTGTGCATGACACTTTAAAGCGGGCTAAATGCTTTTGCACCGCTTTAATGGTGTTGGCGTTTTCACGCTTTGGTGGCATACTGTGCATTAATTACAGCCACTGTAGCAAATTCAGTGGTGTAATGTGCCTTAAATGACTTGGGGCACAGCAAACTAAGACTCCTCTGAGGAGTTTTAGTTTGCTGCCTTACCAGCCATGAAGCAGGCAGTGTGGCAGCAGCCCGGGAAGGACAGCTCTGCCCAAAAGAGGAAAAAAGCAGTGAGCCTGATCTTCCTCCTCCCCCACACCCCTACCAGAGCCTGCCTGTCTGCATGAGCTGCGTGGGGACCTGGTGCCTCCCGGGACCACCTGAGCCAGGGGGTCTGCCTGGGGGGTGGCCTGCTGCTGCTGTGGAGGGAAGCACCCAGATGCCCCCCACAGCCAAGGGACCACTCTGCCTGCTGGCAGCTCACCCTCTCCTCCCCTCTGCTGGAGAGGCAGGTAAGTTGGGTTTGTGCACAAAAAGGGGGTTTAATTGGCCCTAAATTGAAGCGGTGTTTTTCAAAACCCACTGCTTCAATTTAGGGCCCCCATTTCATCACACGTCCCTAGAGACACAAGAAACAGCAAGCTCACCTTGATATTCTTATCCCAGTAATTGTAGAGAATTGCCCGGATCTCCACCTGCTCATTCCTCACCACAGAGTAGGGCAAGCGAAGGTCAATGAAGAAGTCCTTCATCACTGTGATCTCATAGGGGTTGGCCACACAGATTCCTGCACCGGCCAACAGAGAAGGACTTGAGGTCAGGGCGGGGCTTATTCATTCCTACTGAAAAACATCTACTTTCTCAGCCAGCTGGAACAATGCTATGTTTCCGAGGCCCATTACAGCCTAGAGCAGGGGTTTTCAATCTTTTTTAACAAGTGTACCCCTTCTGCGTCAAAGTTTCAGCTCATGTACCCCTTTATATTTTTTTCTTGGTTTTAAGGGGCAGGGGCGCAGATCAAGGCCCCTGTGGTGAGGGAGGGAGTGGGGCTGGGGCAAGAGCAGGGGCACAGTGTGGGATGGAGCCACAAGAATGGTTCGTCTGGGGGGGTGGGGGGGGCAGTTCCTGCTGCTGTGAGCACCCCGGTGGAGGTCCAGGGGCATGTGCCACCCAGATCTGTGCACGAGGCAGAGGCAGCTGCTGCTGCAGGCTAGACTCTGCACCCTGCTGCCCCAAGAGCCATGTGATGCCATGTGCCTGCTGAGGCCAGGGGGGCAGGGGACAGACAAAGACACAGACACATGGAGATGCAGACATACACACCCCCAACAGGTAAGTGTGGGGGGGAAAGGGCAGGGCCAGATTGAGAAGGGGGGGGGGAAGTGTGTGTCTCTGGCTGCTTCCAGAAGCAGGGCCGGGGGGGGGCGCAGCGGCATGGGCAGCAGTGCCCCTCTGTGGCCACCTAGCTGGATGGGGGTGGGCAGGGAGCTTGCACGTAGCAGCCACCAACACCCTGCACCGCCATTGCCGTGCCCTGCACTGCTTTCCTGTGGCTGGTTGCACGTGCAGCTCTGTTACACCTCGCATCTCACATGCTGCCTGTCAGTAGCCTGTGGAGCCACATGTGTGACTGGCCACAGGAAAGCAGCGCGGGGTGTGGCAGTGGTGCAGGGCAGTGGTGGCCGCCGTGTGTGAGCCCTGCTGCACCCCTGTCCAGCCAGGCAGCACTTGTGCAGCCCACAGAGGGGCACCACTGCCCTCGCTCCCCTGGCCCTGCTCCTGGGAGTGGGCACATAGAGCGAGCTGAGGTGGGGGCGGGGAAGCACTGCAGTGCGCCATGTGGGATCAGTGGCACCCAGCATGTTCCTCCTCCTCCCTCTCCCCTGGGTAAGAAGCAAAGTATGGTAAGGCACCCAGGGAGATGCTGCCACCGTGCCCTGGGGTGTGCTTCGGCCCCGGCTGCCTGCCTGTTTGTGCATACCCCCTACTTCCTATCTAAGTACCCTGGGGGTACGCATACCCTTGGTTGAAAACCCCTGGCCTAGAGTCTTTCTCCCATTACCATCTCTACCTGCTCTTTGGAGAGTTTGCCATATGCCACATACCTTTGTTTTCAGAGAGGCTCACAGCCAGGACCTCCCAGGTTGTGATAGAGTCCTTCAGGAAAACAGGTATTGTCTTGGTAGAAATTCTGCATAAAAAAAGAAAGGCAGAGGGCTTTGTGGAAGGACGGAGATGAACATTCCCCAGTCAAGAAATGTGTCCATCTTCATGTTGAGCCATACAGCTGAAATCTGGGGGTAAACCCTGATGGAAACTTATTTAGCCCTGGATCTACAGCTCAGGGAGGAACTCCACACCAGACTGGAAGGAGACAGATTGGCAAATCTGGCCCAAAGCAACAAAAATGATTAGAGACCTGGGAAGCAGGACTGATGAGGACAGGCTGAAAGAACTAGAGTTATTTTGGTCTAGAGAAGAGAGGACTGAGGGGAATATATCAGCAGTCTTCAAATCCCTGAAGGGCAATGACAAAGAGAATGGAAATGACCACAGGGGACAGGATTAGGAGCAACGGCCTTAAGCTGGAGCAAGAGAAATTGAGGTTGGAGATGGGGAGGAACATTCTTACTCTAAGGGTGGTCAAGCATTGGAACAAGCTGCCCAGAGAAGTGATGGAGTCTTCATCCCTGGAAATGATCAAGAGCAGGTGGGACAGACACTGAACTGGGATGGTTCAGTTAGGTAGGATTCTGCCTCGAGGATTGGGGCTGGACTAGATAACCTGGTTAGGTCCCTTCCAGTCCAACTTTCCTATGACCAGCAATGGGATACAACCTCTTTTAAAAGTCTCAGGATTAACTCTGATGTCCAGGCCTACTTCCAGTTGGAGTACTTATATTCTATCGCAGGGGAAAAAGGCATGGCCCAAAGACTTGCCTATCTTTGGTTATTCCCCTATCAGCTGGAAGACGTGACTTATGGAAGCAACAGCACACCATGAACAATAAACACTCATGAGAAGTTCTTGAATAAAATAAATGTTTTTTGGGGCAGAGATTGAAGATTCAGATGTCTACATCCATATTCAGGCAATTCAGTCAGCAGCCTGATTTTTTTTTTTTTTTTTTTTAAATCGGCACTGAAGCTGATGGAGGTAGATGGCTACTGTGTGCCTTTTGAAGTGAAGCCAATGATGAAATAACAGGATCACAGGGTGAAATACTAGCCTGTGTTATAAGGGGGGACAGACTACATAATTTAGCCCTCACACCTGCAGCAAATGAACCTACAAATATGGACCAGATACCTACCTTTGGCCTTCACTCACATCAAATGCTGCAGCTTGCTCTGAGAATCTTGCTGAAGGAGAAACACTGAGTCTAATCACAATGCACTTGCTTCCACTAAGTGCTTTGATTACCATGTTTTCTTGCATAAAATGCATCCCATCCCCTCCCCAAATCAACACCTGAAAATTGCAGTGCTTACTATAGGCAAAGAAATATGGCAATACTGGGTCCCCAGGTGCTGCTACTCAGTTCCATATGGCTACTTATCAGCATTATCAAGGAAAGATTGTATCTTCCTCAGCCTGCCTTTTAGAAACAGAGGGTGTGTCTTATTTGGGGGCATATTGTACAAGGGAAAAAACATGGTAATAATAATGGTATTACTACAAGAGCTTACCCCATGTTGTTTGGTTGTTCTGTCAGCTGCTCCACTTGCCATAACCAGCTCTCTGGGAACAGGCTCCTCGAGGTAATATCATCATCTGACAAGAACCCTTCATCAACCTCACCTGGGGAGTCAAAACACAGGCTTATCAGGGTGGGCTGGTCATTTCTAAGTCTGACCAGCTCTGGAGCAGAGGTGTGTGGTATGCAAGCCATTACGGGGCTTTCCTTGATGTCCTCCCCGAGCTGTCCTCCTCCAGCCCCTCTTAAAGGCCCAGTACTTGCTTCTTGCCAGTTCCAGGACGAGTTCCCTTTGCTTCTCATCTCGGATGGTCTTGATGTATTTGCAGCAGTCAAGGAAGGCAGCCACACACTCCTTGGTGTCCTGGATGTACACTGCCCGCTTGTCACAGCTGTGGCCCATGGGATTCTCGTACATCCCATCTTCACAGCACTTCTTCAGCTTCTGGTCATGGTAATTTGCCACTGAAAGGTACAAGCCACAAGGTCTTTGCAACCCAGCTTCCACTGACCTACTACCGGACATGGGCAAAGGAAGAAGGTAGGGCTAGGTCCAGAAGGTGGGGCTTCTTGTGGGCTGGATCCAGACCCAGTGGCAAGTCAAATAGCATCAGGGGGTTAAAAAAAGCTGCCACTTGCTTCTGTCATGGATGTTTATCCCTAACAGAGCTTAATGCTCTGGATTTCAGTGCTGGGCCCTGTCCTTACCTGAGCCAGGGGACATGGCTCCATGGGCTGGATCTGACCCATAAGCTTTAGGTTTGACACCCTGATCTAGTCTAATATTTCGTCCCTAACAATGATCAGCCCCCTTTGCTTCAGAGAAACCATATAATGGCATAACCTCCCCAGGAGAAATTTCTTCCTGACCCGTTAGAGTTTGGATAATGCACCGAAGCATGAATGTTTATAACCCTCTTAAAAACAAAACCCTAGTGTGATCACAAATGTTCTTGTTCCTTAGCTAAGCATATAATCTTTTCCTGAACCCTGTTAAGCCTCAAGACATTCCTGAGACGGTGAGTTCCATGATTTAATTTTGCACTCAATGGATACAACATATTCTCATATACAGTACACCCCTATTTCCCCAAAGAAGCACCTTGTAGTGTGTGTTTTATGTGAGAACTAAGATAAGAGCTGTTTCTTCCAGTTACTGGCCTAGAGTAAAATCTCCAGTGATCATTGAGCTGAACAATGAGCTGAGTGTTGTATGTTAGCAAATGCGGTAATCGGTTCTTTCCTTAGCTCTCAGTTACTGGTTTTTCCATTTCTTTGAGTGTCCCTTATTCTTATGTTATGAAAGTAGCTAAATTATCAGTTTTCCTGTTATTATTAATACTATTTGCATTGTGGGGAACACTTAGCAGCTGGAGTTGGGGGCCAGAAGCTCATTGTGCCAAGTGCTGTACAGACACAAAACGTAGAGGGAGCTCCAAAAAGGTTCAACCACTCAATACCTATATCATCTCCCTCCATCACAGGCTTTCCTATCCCTCCTTATATGGAACTCACCCCCATTAGGTGCAGGTTGGGGGTGCAGTGACAACTCCCCTTCCCTTTCATTTCTGTTCTACCCATACTTTAAAACAAAATGCCGGGGGGGTGGAGAGTTGCGTTTCTATCCAGGCAGCAGTAAGGGAGTCACTGGATCTACTTGATTCCTGCTAATCACTTCACTCCATGGTGTATATGATTCTCTCCTTTGTAATGGTCTCG
>NW_005842065.1:370519-383824 GCF_000455745.1 Alligator sinensis | reverse complement strand
CTATTCAGACTATTCTTTCTTCTGCAACGTTGATATCTATTAGCCAGTTCTGGTAATATCTCTCTATTTCACAGTCCTACGAACTTTAGCTCTAGCTAGAAGAATTAACTCAGGTGTGGGCAGATGAACTCAGATGTGGAAATGACTGACAGTTTTTGATTAGTCCTGGAGCCTTCAGAGTTCAATGTATGTCTCTTATTCAGATTTGTAAAATGAAGTCTAGCTTCCTCGGCAGTGCTTCCAACACTTCACTATCTCTAAACTGTTTTTGCTTAGTTTGTATTTTTCAAACTTAATATACAAGCTAGCAAATTAGCATACATTCTAATGCAGTTATATTGTTTTAGTTTGAGCTTAAACTGAATAATCTAGCCCTAGGCTCCTAGCCTATTAGTAAAGCTTCTAGTTTCTCCAACTGGAGAAAAATGTGTTGCATTATATGGGATGATGTACCTCACCATGTGCACCCATCTTTTCAAAACCTAGATCCACCTGTGACCCCAAATCACCCCACAATTGGCAAAAGAGGGTAAGGAGTGGCCAGTGGGTTCTACTTGAGAAGTAGGATTCCTGCTTTGACTGGGGATGACAGATACCCTATTCCAGGCTAACTCAGACCTACCTTTGCTGGCCTTATGTTCAATGAGCTGAACGGAGCGACGCTTACGACTGGCTGGCTGGGGACAATCAAACTCTGCAAAGGAAGGGGATAAACATAAAATAAAACTCCCATTGTTTTTTGGTTGAGCCAAGTGAGGCCCTGCCCTTAGTTTCATGTCATTCCTCTTTCAGTTGGTTGGTAAAGTGATAACTTTCAAAAATTGCATTGGAGAGATTTCCAAAATGGCTGGGAAGTCTGTGACATAGGATCATGGGAAATTTAGGCTGGAAGTGATCTCATGATGTCAGCTAGTCGAGGCTCCTGCTCAAGGCAGGACCAGCCCTGATGAAATGTGGCGATTACCTGCTTCTGTTCATTAGTCCCTTTCAATGTCAAGAAGGATGTGGACAGATTGGAAAGAGTCCAGCAGAGCGCCACAAATGATCAGAGGTCTGGGAAGCAGCCTTTCTACTTGACTTCAAACTAATTCTGTTAACTATGTCTCCCTGCTCAGGGACCAAAGCTCAGATATATAGATTGGAACAAGTCCATCAGAGAGTGACAAAAATGACTGACTAGAGGCCTGGGAAGCAGGACTAATGAGGACAGGCTGACAAAATTAGGGTAGTCTGTTGTGGAGAAGAGAAGACTAAAAAGGGAGTGTATCATAGTCTTTAAATCCCTAATAGCTGATGACAGGGAAAGATGGAGATGGGCTTTTCTCTGTGGCCACAGGGGGCAGGGCTAGAAGCAATGGCCTCAAGCTGCAGCAGGGGAAACTGAGGTTGGAGATGAGGAGGAACTTTTTGACCCTGAATGGGGTCAAACATTGGAACAGGCTGCCCAGTAAAAGTGGTGGAGTCTCCATCCCTGGAAATGTCCAAGAGCAGATTGGACAGATACTGGGCTGGGGTGGTTTAGTCAGGGATGATCCTGCCCTGAGCAGGAGACTGGACTAGATGTGACCTCCCTGAGGTCCCTTCTAGCCCCACTTTCCTAAGTTCCTATGTTCTTTGATCTAAATGGTGAAGATGCCAGAGAACTGTCTGTGCATACAGGAGAAGGCCACCAAGAAACCCTGGCTCTTCATATGTCACTGCCATGAATTGTGCCTGGTATAACCCAAGAAGGGCTGATTAGGCAGAAGAGCCTGGGGATGCTTCCAGAAGGACAAAGGAGGGTGATGTTGGAAGTGTATTAAATAAATCAGAACCTGGAGGTCTCTTCCAGCCTGACTTTCCTATGATCCTATCAACAGAGAACCTCAAGACCTGGAACTTGTTTACAAATCACTCAAACCAATGATGTCTGGGACGGACCCCAGGAGTCCCGCTCTCCTGCCTCCATTCGAAACATTAGGCCTCCCTCCCTCACAGAGTCAGAGCAGAACCCAGGGTGGGGTCCTGATCCCCAGTCCCTGCTGTAAATCTCTAGAGGACGTTGCCTCCCTTCTTTTCTTTGGGAAGTGTGCTGAAGCCATCAGCTAGTTTCAAATAAGTCACTAGATATCTCTTAAATGCTGATGGCTTCTATTGACAAGCAACCAAATGAAACCCTTGACCTAGCAAAGAAAAAGCTTTGAAGCCCACCCCCAAGATCCTTTAAAATGAATCCTTTAAGTAGGTGACCAAGAGGAAATGATGGCCTCTGCCTCACCCTCAAACTTTCTGTTCCTAGGCATTTCCAGTGGGATCTGCCTTGCTGGGACTCATGGCTCAGACTCCTAGAAAAGTAGGGCTCAAAGGGACATCAGGAGGTCATCTACTCCAATCTCCTTCTCAAGGTAGGATCAGCCCTAACCAACTATCCTAGACAAGTCCTTGTTTAACACATTCCTACACAAACAACCTGTCACAAAACTATCAAGGCCATTTCCCTGAGACACTAGCAATAACTTAACCTATCTCTAAGGTAAAGCCAGAGGATGAGAGTTATCAATGACCTGCTGCCTTAAGGGTTGCTGAAGTACACTCAGGAGATCCAAGACAGAGTCTGTGTCTCCTGCTACAGAGGAAGTCAAAACCTTCTCAGTCTGTGCTGATCTGACCATGGGGTAAAATACCCTTTTGTTCCCAAATGCAGCACTGCACTGACCTTGAGCAGAAGAGCAAGACCCTCTTGGAAGGATCCTCTGGGTCTGAATCCCAGCAACTTTCCCTGACTTTCTCCCCTGCCCTGCTCCCTTTTCGTTGGCCAACATTCAACTTCATACCTGTTCTCTGGGGCGTTGAGATTGTGTTAGTCTGTAGAGCCAGGCCAGCATCTGCAAAGACACCCAGATTGTCCCTACCACCACCAGCTGTGCAGCCAATGTCGCTCTTTTCCACAGTGTCCCAGATCTGCAGGATGCAATGGTTGAAGAGTTATTGTTAGCAACAGCTCATTAACTTTCTATTGTGCCTTCCATCCAGAATGGTCTCAGTGCCTCCTACTGGTACGGAGCCACATTCTGGTCCCATTTCCACTTTGGCTAATCTGGTTTAACTCCATTGAACTGGGTTTGCAACAAGGTAAATGAATGGAAGCTCTGTGCAAAAAGGCTTTAGGGAAGCTTAGTCCCCATTGAAATGTGTCCACCTATAAAGTGGAGCAAAACAGTTGCTACATTCCAGTAGTGCAACTGTTTGTATATCAGGGAAAGGAGAAAAAAAAAGACATAGGCAGCTAAATGCAGACAGAGAAAATATATCATATTTACACATTTACCACACCATCTCCCAAAATCAGTCCTCCAAAATTGCAGTGTGCATCTTAAGTGGAGAAGCTGATTTTTGCCACTGGAATAAAAGCATGGAGGAACAGAAGTTTGACAATGCTGTAGCAGCATGGCTGCTGCTTCTCTCTGGGCAAGCAAGTAGCAGCAGCAGTCTGGCAGCCAAAAGCTGCTGCTAATCTGGCAGTGGCAGTGAGCGGTTTAACACTGTAGCTTTCACCTGAAGCACCCAGTGGACTGGCTGGGAAGGATTGAGCTGTTGTGTGCAGTCTGGAAACATCCTTTTTTATTACATGTTGACAAGGTACATGACTTCTTTGGGACGTGTGTGATATATGAGAAAATATGGTAATCCCCTAGCTTGGAATTCAGCAAAAACATCCTGATTCTGGAAAAGTTCAGGGGATATATAGTGGCCAGGACTTCTGGGAGAGCTGAAGCCTTTCCAGCAGCATAGGCTATGGGGGGCAGCAGTGACTCATGAGTGAGTTACCCCACTCCCATGCCCATCCACCACACTGGGTTCACCAAGGAGCCTGTCCTGAGCCTTCAGTCTGTCCCTGCAGCACAGTGCCCCCAGTCACCATGTTGGGGACCAACTATTCTACCGAGAACATGGAGAGTCTGTTCTACCACATCACCCACATGAGCATGGGGATGTAGACTGTATTCACCAGAGTGCTGAATGCAGAATCAAGAAGATAAATCATTGATTTCACATGGTGGTTTCTCACCAAAGTGTTGATTTCCCCGTACCCTGCTTAGCTTGAGTGGAAGGTCTGTGAATAATAGGTTCTCATTGTCTTTCCTGGCGGGTCTACCAATGCTATGAGCTGAACTTCCATGCAGGCTGTTCTGTAGCTACAGTCAAAGTCTTTAATGGAATTATAAAATAAATCAGGATGGAAGTGACCTCCAAAGGTCATATCTATTCCAAGCCCCTGCCTGAGGCAGGATCATTCCTATCCAAATCATGCTATACAAATCCATACTCTAAACTCTTCATAAAACTACCATCAACCCTGGCCATCGTATAAGATCATAGGAAAGTTGAGCTGGAAGGAACTTCACCAGGTCATATCTAGTCAGACCCCCAGCTCGAGGTAGAATCAGAACATGCACTGGCTGTCACATTGAGCACCTATACATGTGCCTGATGCCTGCTCTGATGCACTTTAATTAGAAAACATTGGAGCCAACTCGACTAATTGAGTCTGCTGATTAGCATGCTCCAGCAGCCTCAGTGGCTCAAGCTTTAGTTAAAGTGCCCCTGCCACCACTTTGAAGCAAGGAACACTGAATACATGAGCGGTGTGGGCACTTTAATTAGAGTAGCTTCCTTCCCCCACAGCGACAACCCTGGATCACATGTCAAGATGCCCATTATGGCATTGCATTTCCCTTTTGAAGCCCGTCTCCATGGCTGGAGTGTGTGTCCCATGGTGGACTGCAATAAATGGAGATGGACCATCACTGGCAGTCTGATGGCTATGGTCAACTTAGGAGATCATGGGATCATAGGCAAGTCAGGCTGGAACTGACCACATGAGGTAACTTCTAGTCCAGCCTCCTGCCCAAGGCAGGATCATCCCTGACTAAACCAGCCCAGCCTAGTGTCTATCCATCTTGTTCTTGGACTTTCCAGAGATGGAGACTCTACCACTTCTCTGGGCAGCTTGTTCCAATGCTTGACCTGCCTTAGAATCAGGAAGTTTCTCCTTATCTCTAACTGCAGTTTCACCTGCTACAGCTTGAGGCCTAGTCCTGTCGCCTACAGCCACAGAGAAAAACCCATATCCATCTTCTGTGTCATCACTCTTGAGGGATTTGAAGACTAATCAAATCCCTCCTCAGCCTTGTCTCCTACAGACTAAATACACCCTAGGTATTAATAACTCACCTTAGACTGTGTGAACTTGAATTTCTTGTTCAGGACATAGACACCTTTGTCCACAGCCACCAGCCCAACATGAGCTTTGTAGTCTCCTTCCACCTTGATCTTCATTGGCGTTCCTGGCTCATGGATTCTGTTGTCTGCCTCTGTGGCTCCTTTTACCACCAACTGTAGGAAAGACGTGGAAGGGAGAGGTTTGCTTTAGAGTAGAAGTGGTAGCTAATGTCTTTTCACAGCATGCAGCAGGAAAAGAGGTACGCCATCCTGTTGTTTGAGGATTAGAAACTCAGATTCTCATTTCAGTTGCAGCCCTATGGATCTGGGACTACTTCACTGATGTCATAGGATCATAGAAAAGTTGGGTTGGACAGGACCTCAGGTCACATCTAGTCCAGCCCACTGCTCAAGACCGGATCATCCCTGATTAAACCAGCCCAGCCCAGTGTCCATCCAAATTGCTCTTGGACATTTCCACAGATTGAGACTCTGCCACTTTTCTGGGCTGCCTGTTTGACACCCTCAGAGTCAAACCATTCCTCCTCATCTCCAACCTCAGTTTTCCCTGCTGTAGCTTGAGGCCATTGTTTCTAGTCCTTTCTCCTGAGAGAAAAGCCCATCTCTATCCTCTCTGGGATTGCCCCTCAGGGTTTTGAAGACTATGATCAAATCTCCCCTCAGTCATTTCTTCTCTGAACTATAGTTGTCATTATTGGTACTACATAGTTAAATGTCTTTGAGAGCATAATTTGGGAGAGGGGAGGCAGCATAGTGGCAGATTGGGCATGGAGCAGAAAGCCGAGCAGCAGATGGGGCCAGGAGCACAGAGCAGGGAGCAAAAAACCAAAGTGGCCAATGGGGCCAAGAGCACAGGGAATGGAGCAGAAAGCTGAGAATTAGATCAGGCAGGGGAAGGGGATGGGAGTGACATGTGGAGAGGGCATGGGGCTTTACTCCCCGCACACCTTGTAAAAAGGCCAGGGCCCTGCTGGATTAGCCTTTTAAGGCTAGAGGAAATCCCTCAGTGCTGATGCCTTTATGGGTTTTCATATTCTAGGGCTGCACATTGGAAGCCAACTTACCGTCCCCATGCAGGTGTCCTTGACATCCACCCAGACTGAGTCGGCCACCATCTCTGAACTGCCAACCTGATAGTAGGCCACGATACGAAAGGAAGGAACGAGGTCTGGCGTGATGGGCAGGGGCATGCTCACCAGGTTCTGTCCTGCCTGCCTCAGTTGTCTTCCAGCCTGGACTATTTTTCCTTTGTTCAAGATCTAATGGGGAAACAGGGGCTGTGAATCTGCATATCAACCTACTGCAGTGGCCTCAAGCTTCAGCCTGCAGGTCAGATTTGGCCCATGGTGCTGTGTCGTCCAGCCCGTGGGGCTCCCCAGAGCCCAATCCCAGTGTGGGGGACCAGGAAGGGGCAGTGCTGGGTCTCTGGGACCCAATCTTGGCATACAGGGGGCAGAAGTGGGGTGGTACCAAAGCCCTGGGAGACAATCCTGGCATGTGGGAAGTGCAAGGGGGCAATGCTGGGCTCCTAGGACTGAATCCCATCTGCAGGGGGTGCGAGGGGCAATGCCAGGCTCCTGGGACCTAATCTCACTATGCAAGGGGTGGGAAGGGGTGGTGCCTAGCTCCCAGGGTCCAGTCCCAGCATGTGGAGCAGGGAGAAGGTGGTGCCAGGCCCTAGGGCCCAATCTGGCCCACAGACAGGCCCCACACCACTCATCTGGCCCAGCGGGCCAAAAGGCTGAGCACCACTGATCTACCATAAATACTCTCATACCATACATGCCTTTCCCCCCAAAAGCTCAACCCCTCCAAAATTAGGGTGCATGACTGAGGTGGGAAATGTGATTTTTCTGGGACAGAAGCACCCCTATGATCCCTGCCCCACCAAGCAGCAGCAGTGGTCTTTCTGTTTAGGCAGCTATCGGAGTTGATTGATTTAATGGCTCCTTGTTCTTCATTCCACAGGTGTTATCATTTAATGGCTCCTTGTTCTTCATTCCACAGGGGTTAAAAATAGCCTCTCCTTTTTCAAGGCCTTGATGTTCCTCTAATCAAGCTAACCATCTATGGGCAATGTGGCTGCCTGTTAGCTGCCTCTGGTCTATTTCTGATTTCACAAACCCTGCAGCCTGGTTTTGGTTCTTTTCAAAATCCTAGATTCTCCCATGGAGACCAGGCTTCAGCAGCATCTAGGGTTTCAGTTTCGAGTTAAACTTCAGCTCAGTCTTCCACCCTTTTCTGCTTAAGCCAGACTGTGCCTTTGGGCCTAATCACATATTGCCAGACTGGGACACGCTACCTGCTACAGGTTCTCCTGAGATTCAGTGCAAATACTGAGGGCAGATTGAGGAAATTCAGATCAGAGAAATCAGAGAAGTAGGGCTAGAAGGGACCCCCAGAAGTCACATCTAGCCCAACCCCCTGCCTGAGGCAGGATCAGCCTTGTCCAAACCATCCTATACAAATCCATCATCTAACCTCTTTGTAAAACTACCATCAACCCTAACACAACACAAGGCATCAAACCCAAACCTGCCACAGGAAAAGCAGGGGGACCATGGTGGCCAATGTTCTGCTGCTGCAAGGTTGTAAAGGTATGCTCAGGAGATCCCAGGTAGAGGCCATGCCCCCAGCTACAAAATAAGGTAACCCCGCCCCCCCACCAGCCACACACACACACACCAGTCCATCTCAATCCAACCAGGGTGTAAAATTCCTTTCTGACCCCGATGCAGTGTTGCTCTGACCCTCAGTGGAGGGGCAAGACTCTCTAGCCAGGAACCTCTGGCTTGGAGTCCAAGCATTGGCACAGCTCAGTCAGAACCCTTAGCCTGGACTACAGCCAACACAATGCCTCTGGGGATGGCAGGGACAAAAACCCTATCTCCTGTAGCAACAAGTGGGGAAAAATTCCCTTCCTAGCTCCAAGTGGCAATCAGCAAAACCCAGAAGCCTGGGAGATACCCATTGTGAGCATAGGCTTACTATGCCTACACCATCCCTGACCAGTGCCTGTCCAACCTCTTCTTGGATTGCGCCTATATTAGAGGAACTACTAGTGCCCAAGGGACACAGGACTTACCAGGTAGGAGAAATGTTTGAGGCCATTCAGGATGTTTATATTATCAGTCTTCAGGTGGAAATTCACTGGCAAGTTGTCACCTGATTTGAGCTCGGATGCCGTGACTGCCAGGTGGAGGTAATTTTTGGTCCCTCCTTGGGTCTTGTAGGCTTCTGCTACCATGGACTGGGAGGCCTGACGATTCTCTGGCTTGAGATTTTCATGGACTGTTCTTACCTATGGGAGCAGAAGGATAAAGACATTGTTGAACCTGAGAACAAGCTTAGGACCTACATCCCCCTGCACTGAGAGCTCAGGGTGGAAAAAGATGTTGCCTGGCTTTCCCCACTTTAGAGACATGCTGGTTTGATGCACTGATGCAGTCCCAAAGCTTGGATCGCCAAATCAGCTGATCGGCAGTCTCAGCCCTGGGACCTCATCAGCAACAGCTTTCCCTACAGGGGGTGCACTGGTGCACTGGGGTGAATCCAGGGGGTGCACTGGTGCACTTGCAATCCCTCGTTTGATTCTTACTCCACCCAAACTGGTGCACTGGGGTGAATCCAGGGGGTGCACTGGTGCACTTGCAATCCCTCGTTTGATTCTTACTCCACCCAAAGCCTAACCAACTGCTTGGCAGTGGCAGCAGCATTTCTAGTCAGGCACTTGATTTCATGGCTCATTATCATCTATCTCATCTCTTCTAAACTCTTCATTCCATAGGTGTTAATGACTCTTTGTCCTTTTTAATGGTCTCAATGTTCCACCAAACCAAGCTAGCCTTTGTTCTGCAGTTTTGCTTCCTGTTTGCTGCTCCTGGTCATGAAGCTCCTATTTCACAGCCCTTCAGCTTCTTTTTAACTCATTCCAATAAAGTTATATTGCTTTTGCTTCAATCTTAGTTTGAGGAATCCTTCCCTGAGCCCCTAGTGCATTATTAAAACTTCTAGTTTCTTTTTACCTGGAGAAAAATGCGTGATGTGTTATATGGGATGATGCGCCTCATCATGTGCATGCCCCTTTTCAAAATCCTATATTTCACCCATGGCATGGAACAAGTTGCCCATTGTCTCACAGACTCAACTCGATGCGTGTTTCACCCAATGGCATGCTTCATTTGACAATGTCTATTTCTAGCCTTAGAGATCTACCAGGTGCTGCTGAGTGATGCAGTGCAGTCATCTGGTTCTCCCAGGTTTTGTAGCTTCTGGTTTCATCCAGTGATTCTCAACCTTTTTAGACTCAGGCCCCACCTTGGAAAATGTTAGCCATTTCTTTCCCTGCATTGTTTGTCTACGGAAAATATGCTAGAGTAACTCCTGTGTTGCAAAGAACTCAGAAAGGCCCCAACAGGTCAGCACAGTTTTAACTTGTTGGAGTCCTATGTTAAATCTCTGGGTTTATCTTATGAATCATGTGTTCACACCTAACAGTGCTAATATTGAGTGGCACCCCATGGCACCCTTGAAAGGACCTCAAGGCACTCCAGTGTGCTGTGACACCATGGTTGTGAATCACTGGGCTAGCATTGTTTGACCAGATCTTGGTAATATCATCATAGACTATGGGGGAAAAGCCAGCTTTGTTGTATAGCAAATACCTCATTTTCCAGCATGCAATATGGCCCAGAATAAAAGATGCACTTTTGGAAAGCATGAAAAACCAGAAAAAAGATCTTTCTTTGTAGTAAGGGAGTAGCAGAAGTAGGGGATCCAGACCTTGCTCAACAGTCTTCATCCTGTGGATTGCTGCCCATTTTATTTTTGTTTTTACTCAGTAGGGCAGACATGGCTCTCTCCATGTTTCTTACATATAATACATACTGTAATTTCCAGTTTTTTAAAAAAAAGTGTGTTGTATGCATGAAATTATGGTATCGAAACTAGGGGTAAGGTAGGTAGCCTGAGGCCACTTCAGTGTTTTGGGAGGTCTTTTCTGGCCCCATGATGGAGCACCGGGGATATAGAGTGGCTGTAGAGATGCAAGATGCAGCTTCCTACTTGCATGAGGTATGTGTGTGTGTGGTAGGCAGAAAACACTACCGTTAAGGCAATGCCCACTAGGTGCAGATGGGACCAGAAGGCTACTCACAGTGACTTTGACTCGTTCCTTATCCCCAGGCATGTTCAAAATCAGCTTGGCCATTCCATTGCCCTGGGTTGACACTGTCCCCTGGAAATTATCGGCCTTCACAGGAACACGGGGCGCTGGGGAGCCATCAGGGTTTGTAACATAGACCTGAGGCATACAGTTGGAAAGACAGACAAGAAATGAGGAGAGATTTTGTGACAGCCTGAAACAACAACAACTGGGCGGAGTGATGGGAAAGAATGAATCCCTCAGGTCCCTACCCATGCCCAACTGAGGAATTCCTTTCCACGCTCATGCTCCCCTCTAAACACCCTACTGGAGGGGAGCAGGGCTAAAGGGCTTAAAAAGAAGGATCATTTATATCTATTCTATATATTAGCTGGAACACTTAATGAATAAACATTCATTAATATTTGAACAGCTTACTGGTTTTGAATCTCTCTCTCTCATACACACACGCGCGCGGAGTACTGTGTCCAATTTTTGGTCCCCCATTAAAGAAATGATGTGGAAAAATTGGAGATGGTCCAGCGGAGGGCAAACAAAAATGGTTAGGGGGTGGGGGACATGACTTATGAGGAGAGGCTGAGGAAACTGAACTTATTTAGTCTGCAGAAGAGAAGCAGAGAGAGGATTTGATAGCAGCCTTCAACTACCTGAAGGAGGGTTAGAAAGAGGATGGAGCTAGACTCGGTGTAGCAGATGACAGAACAAGGAACAATAGTTTCAAGTTATAGTAAGGAGGTTTAGGTTGAATATTAGGAAAGACTCTCTCACTAGGAAGGTGGTGAAGCACTGGAACAGGTTATATAGAGAGGTGGTGGAATCTCCATCCTTGGAGGTTTTTAAGGCCTGGCTCGACAAAACTCTGACTGGAATGATCTAGTTGGGGATGGTCCCAATTTGAGCAGGAGGTTGGACTAGATGACCTCCTGAGGTCTCTTCCAACCCTCATTTTCTATTATTCTATACACATGCACACACACATATGAATGATATATATCTATATATTAGGGGTGTGTGTGTGTGTACACATACATATACTAGCCAGTGTCTCTGGCCAGATTGTTTGAATATTAATGAATGTTATATTTACACATATAACACGTCTCTTGATAGCACCAATGATACATTAGAAATATTGTTGTCTATGATTTCTTGTGTGAATAACTCCAACCTCATGCAATTTCTGTGGGTTTCTCCAGGGTTGGAGGTTTCTTTGCATATTTGCCTTAGTAGTAGTAGTATTATTAATAACAATAACAACAATGATAATAACAACAACAATAATGATGATGGCAATGATGCCAGTAGTAACAACAGTAACTATAATGACAATAATAATAAGGAGAATAGTAAACCACTATACGGCTCCCTGTTTTTGCCCTTCACTGCACTTTCCTCTCTCACTGGAACTCCTTTTAAGCATCACCTCTCTGCAAACACAAAACCTAAGGAACCAGTGACACAGTAAGGGGAATCAGGATCTTCGGACATATTTGGCGCCAAGCTAATAGCCACATGCTCTATTACATCTTGTTTTCTCAGCTCAGACACTGGTTGGTTAGTGACAGGACCAATCCAGAGTGTTGTTAGTAGACTCACTCCAGATTTACGAGGGCAGAATGGATTAGAACAGATTCTTGGTCCCTACTCAAGTTGTTACAACTGTTTTATCATTATAGCATCCAGAGTTCTCTCCCATTCACTCTCTCCAGGGGTCATTACCATGAGTTCGAAGGGCATCCCCGGCTTGAAGTACTTGGGGGTTTTGGTGAAGTGGATTTGATAGGGGGAGGTCACAATGTGAATTCCAGTTCTCTCTGCTTCTACCATGTCACTGCCTGTAGAAAGAAGCAAGGAATGGAGCAGTGAAAATTTTGGATCATAGCCTCTTTGCGGTCAGTTTTGGGATTTTATCATGAGTCTCTTGTTCTTTTTTATTCATGTACCACATATTCTTTCATGGATGGGTCTAGGATTTTGAATAGTGGGGTGTAGATCGTGTAGTACATCACATATTTTTATCCAGTTCAACAGAAACTACAAGCTTTACTTATATGCTAGGGACTGAGCACTATATTATTCCATTTGAGATCAAAGCAAAAACAAATCTAAATTAATTGAAATGTATACAAATGTATTACACTAATATGCTAGATTATATATACAGTATAAAAAAACATGATAAACTAGGCAAAAAATAGTGAAAAGCTAGTGTTTCATTAGCCCTGTAATCATTTATATAGTCAAATGAGCATCTCACTCAGATTTGTGAAACAAAATCTGTACTTTTTGACCCTCTTGGTAGTACCTCCAGTACTTCACTGTCAGTCATGTCTAAGCTAAACATTCTGGCTAGAGCTCAAAACAGTCTGCAGGGCTGTGAAACAGATGACAGACATTACTAGAAATGGTTAACAGACAGCAGAATTGCAGAAGAAAGGATAGTTTGAATAGTGGAACATCAAGACCATTACAAAAGAGAGAGGCAAGAGAGATTAGCAGGAATCTGGTAGATGCTAACGAGCCATTCAGTTTAGGCTGATTCAGTGTAGCCAAGAGATGCTTTTCAGGGGGAACATGATAAGGGTTTATAAAACTAAATGGTGAGGAGATAATCAATAGGGATTTATTACTGACTAGCTCTCACCAGATAAGAACTAGGGATCACAACAGGAAACTAATAGGTAGTCCATTTAAAAATAACAAAAGGCAGGTTTTTGTTTTTTTTTTATAGCCAGCATGTAATTAAAGTGTGAAACTTGCTGTCACCAGATGTGGTGGAAGCTGATAGTTTAGCCAGATCCAAAAAGGGATTAGACTTTTTCTTGAAGGAAAAGGACATCAGTAGCTATAGAGCACGGAAGTGATGGATATGGCTTCTGAATCAGAACTTCCTAGACCTAAAATGCTGGAGGCTGCGA
>NW_005842065.1:341343-370488 GCF_000455745.1 Alligator sinensis | reverse complement strand
GAGGAACAATGGGAAAAACTCTGGTCAGACCGAGTTCATTCTTCTTTTCAGCTTCCGCTCTCTGCCACTGTGAGAGACAGGAGACTGGGCAAGATGGACTGAGGGTCTGACCCAGGAAAGGGCAGTTCTTATGTGTTTATGAAGTTAAGTGACTCCCTCACTGATGCCTGAATAGAAATGCCAATGCCATTGCCAGGCAGTTGGTTTTAATGTTTACACTGAACAAGATTCAAAGTGGGGTGCAACTCTACCACTGCACCACCACCTGGATATGCCCCTGCATAACTTTTTCCTAAAAAATCAGCTGCCAGAAATCAGGGGGGCATGTCTTAAATGAGAAACCTGATTCTGAACAGTATTATTAAAAGGAACCACTTTTTTTTCTTCATTCAAACTTCCCAAAATGATGTGCAGACCTGATTTGGGAGGTGTGTGGTAGGTGAATAAATACGATATTTTCAAGGCACCTCTGAAAAACCCTGCTGATGGAATCACAGAAATCTCAGATCTTAGCTGAACAGAGCACCCACTGATGGAGCAAACCATTCAAGGAGGAACACTCTGAATAGATCTTGGGTTTTCCCTTCATCACTGTCACTCACCAGATTCCGTCAAGACCGTCACAGAGATGTAGAGCGTGTGGCCAACAAGCTCCTGGAGGTTTGGAAACCGGGCCTGGAGCATTCCTCTGGTCAGCACGGCTTCGCCATCCCCATCTTGGATCTGACACAGGAGAGGGAAGGTGTCACCACCTCATCCAGCCAGTCCCATGGGTGCCACAAGGAAAGGGTTGGGACTTACTTGGATTCTCTTGAGAGACTGTGGGATGCTTCTCTTCTCATTTTCCATCTTCACCCCAAAGAGAACAAAGGCAGTGCCCTCAAGTTTTTTTCCATACAGGTATCTGGAAGAGAACAGGACAGGTAAGAGTGGCTGTCATATGATGGCCTTCCAGTCTCCCTTCAAGACCAGGCTCCATTACTGGAGTATATGTCCCATGGTGGATCACAATAAAGAGAGATGGACCATCAGTGGTAGGCACATGGACAAGGTCAACTTAGATCATAGGAAAGCAGGATTGGAAGGGACCTCACAAGGTCTAATCCAAATACCTGCTCCAGGTAGGATCACCCCCGAGTAAGCCAGCTCAACCAGGGTCTGGCCAACCTGCTCTGGGACACTTCCAGGGATTGAGACTCCATCACTTCTCTGGGCAGCCTGTTCCAATGCTTAACAACCTCCAGAGTCAGAATGTTCCTCCTCATCTCCAACCTCAGTTTCCCCTGTTTGAGGCTGTTGCTCATAGTCCTGTCCACTGTGGCCACAAAGAAAAGACCATCTTCAACCCTTTTTCCAATCTGTCCACATCCTTCTTCAAGTGCAGGGCTCAAAGCTGCACGCAGTCCTCCAGAGGGGGAAAATCTAACCTCAGTGCCCTTATGGGAATGGGGCTATGAGCCACTCAAACAGTTAAGAATGGAATCTTTTTGGTTTTCCTTTCAAGCCTTGTGGATTTCAGTGAAAAACTGGTGCTTTCTGTGAAAAATGTAGTTTTGTAAGACCTCATTTTCCCATCCCAACATAGTTTTGAAAGCAAACATTTAACCCAACCCTGTAGTGTGACTTCACTTTGAGTATCGATCCTCAACATCACAATCATCCCATCTAGAGAAAGCCATTGGGGCACTTTTACATGTGTTCCTGGGGGTGGGAGGGTGCCGCTTTAAATAGAGTGCTCCAATTAAAGCACTGCCATGTCTCCTGCACACATCACATCCCTGCACTTAAAAACGGTGGTGGGGGCACTTGAACTAAAACTCGTTCGACAATACATAAGATGCAGGAGGCTGCTGGAGCGCCGCAATTGCCACATTCTGATGTGCTGGAATTCCAGCATGTTGGAGCAGCCTCTGTGCTCGTGTATAGGCTCTCTAGATATCTATACCCAGTGGTTACCAACTGATCCCCTCTTCCTGCTTACAGACCTACCTGGCAGTGATAGAAACCCTGAAGTCTTTGTCGTCATCTATGTACAGAAATTTCTCGCTTGGCTCCAGGATGACTTCAAAACTGGGCAGCACTGGAGAAAGGAGAGGGGAAGAGAACATGGAACATGTAGGGCAGGGTATAGGTGACCAGCAAAGCAAAGCTGGATCCTTCAATGAAGAAGTTTCTTACCATATTCTTTGACCTCAAATTGTGTGCTGAAATTCTGTAGTGGGGAGTCTTGAAACTTGGCCACCACCTTCCATGTTCCCAAACTGGAGGAGAAAGTAATAAGGAAGAATTTAATAAACAGCACATCCTTTTTTTTTTTTTTTTTTAACCAAGGTCACTTGGCATACCAAGCCTTCTCACATACCGCATACCCACAAAAACACATGATTTATTTGTCAAAGGCTGGAGGTAGAAAACAAGATTTTTCTTGTCATGGCTGACTGCATGTAGCAGATAATTCATCCTCAGCCAGTTCATTGGCAGCTGTGAAGGGGTTAATACTGGACTTGACCACTACTATTTGCTGGCCCAGCCATTCCAGCACACTGTCTCCATGCTTCTATTCCTCCATGCAGAGCTGAACCTGGGGGTGTGGCAAGTGGCCAGAGCATGAAGCCGGTGGTGTACAGTGGTTGTGTGGAGTGGTGACACTCTCAGCACGTGCCAATAGCACTGTCTGCAGGGCCCCCCAAAAGCACGGGACCTGAGGTGGCTGCCCCGACTCACCCCCCCACCCCAAGGGATGGGTCTGCCTCCATGCACCTTATGTTTGACACCCCCTACAACAGCAGTGAAGTCTGTCTTGCTCTACTCTGGTACTCATGACAGAATCAAGCCAAGGACCATGTTCTCTCTAGGTCACTAGGAAATGCCCATAGAAAATGAGCTAGCTAATTGGCCCTGCCTAGATTAATGAGTTTCATGCCACCTTTATGCCACCAGCCCTAATCTGTGCCTGACTTCATGGGCTGGAAACCAAGACCACTTACTTGACAATCTCAGGCAAGTTGTAGTTAAGGGAGTAGATGCCAGTTTTCATGGGTGAGAAGACAGGAGACTGCTTGACAATGATACCCTCAGGGGTCTGGGAAGGAGAAGCAGCAGGGAGGTGAGAGAGGGACTATGGAGAAACTGTCCCACCCCCACAAGAATATATACTCCCCACCCCCTGACAGATGTCCTATTTTTTGGAACTGGAAATATGGTAACTCTAATTTGAGTCCAATTTCTTTATGTCTAAAACAGTGGGGCCAATCTTTTCAGAAGGAGGGCCACAAGATAGCCTTGCACCCTCTGTAAGTGCCACCCTGATCCTCTTCCCCTGCCCCATTGGCTACTTTGCTTTCTGCTCACAGCCTTGGGCTTCTGTTTCTCTGCTTTCTGCCCCCTTCCCTGCCTCCCTGTCCCATCAGCTCCTCTGCTTTCTGCTCCCTGCCCAATCTGTTGCTGTTTTCTTCTCCCTGTCCTGTCTACCACTGTGTTCCCTGTCCCCTCCCTAATCTGCCCCATACCATACACAAAGGTTGCCCATGCCACAGGTTGGTTAACTCTAGGGTAGGGGACTCCTTTAAAAATTGCATTGAGCTGTCCATTGTTCCTGGACTTAACTGATTCATATTTCTTATGGAAGTGGAGATGCTGGAAACAGCTTATAACAGGGCATACAATCTATTCCAAGGAAAATGTTACTGGTCAGAGATTTTTGCTCCTACCAGATGTTGCTTTAAACAGGCATCTACTGTGTCTTCAACCACAAGATCTTCCCAGATAACTACCTAGTTCTTCCCAAAGAAGCATGCCACTTTGCACGATGGCTAACATGCATTATCCATCCCTCATAAAATATGGAAGCTGCACAGCTAACAAAGGGAGGATAATTTGTGTGAAGGAGATTTGCAAGAAGTATTGGGAAAACATGGGCTTTCCTCCTAGATGCGTCACATGACAACAGCCACTGAGGGGTTCTCTACAGCCTTCTCAGTCCCAAAAGGGGCTGGACATTACCCAAAATGATGGATGAACCCAGATGTTCCTCACAAGCTCACTCAGACCAGAGCACCCACCTCAAACTCCACAATCACAGTCTTGAATAATGGCTCCATTTTGTGACCCATGGCAAAAATCCGGCAGAGAACTGAGAAAATAAAAGACAGAAAGCATTAACCAATGGATACAGCAACCTTAAACATGCCTGGTTTTTCAATAACCTCTTGCTATCATCTTAAGTTATCTCTAGCTTTTTTCTCCCGGAGTTTATAGGATCATATGCATTGACGGGTACATTATGGCCTATCATTCTCCCATCAAGTCCAGGCTCCTTTGCTGGAGTATATCCCCCATGGTGGATGGCAATAAATGGGGATGGACCATCAATGGTAGTTACATGGCTATAGTCAATTTAGGAGATCATGGGATCTTAGAAAAGTAGGATTGAGGGAACCTCACAAGGTCATCTACTTCAGCCCCCTACTCCAGACAAGATCATCCTTGACTAACCCACCCCAGCTCAGTGTCTGTCCAACCTGCTCTTGGAAATTGCCAGGGATGGAGACCTTACCACTTCTCTGGAAAGCCTGTCCCAATGCTTGACCACCCTCAGAGGCAGGAAGTTTCTCATCTCCAACCTCAATTTTCCCCTGCTACAGCTTGAGGCCATTGCTCCTAGTTCTGTCCCTTATGGCCAGAGAAAAGCCCACCTCCATGCTCTTCATTATTACCCTTTTGGCATCTGAAGACTATTATGTTGTCTTGCTTTTCTCCCCACATCCTGAAGCTTCAGGTATGACAGGGCAAGGAGCTATCTCACAAGCACCTCCCTTTGTAGAACCACACCTCAACCATAATTTTTGCATGGGCCTTGAGATGGTGGTTGGGTGTGGTACTTCCTCCATTCAATTGGATGATGAATCCATAACTGAGATGAAGATCCATAGTACCCAGTTTCTTGGTACATGAAGCAAAATGAGACATCTCAGTGAGGATTATGAGGGTAAGGCAATAATTCTTGACCTGTTGGGATGCAAGTCCCACCCCACCTTGGCCAATGCCAACCATTCACTTTCATTTGTTTCTTGACTATTGAGAAATCCTAGAGCAATTCTTCCCTTGCAAAGAACCCAGTAAACCCACAATAGGTCAGAACAGTTTGGACACCCTAAAGTCCTTTTGGAAACCTCCGAGTTGATCCTATGTATCCCATGTAGGTGTTTGCACACCTACTTGTAGGTGAGAGATTATAATTTAGAGATGTTCCCTTTGAAGACTACAGAAGCTAGGAATTGGAAGATGGTCCTCCAGTTGCAAAGAGACAAAGGTTCTGCAAAGGTTGCCTACTGCTCCACAATTAAAGTGTGTTGTTTAGTTGTTCTCATTCACATATGTAGGTATTTATTGATCAGTATACTAGCTATGCTAATGTTGCACCATGCAGCACCCTTACAAGGGTCACATGGGACCCTAGAGTGCCCAGGCATATATCTATAGCTATATAATTTATAGCTACAGCTATATCATGTATAACTACAGACAACTACTTTGGTTAGTATATAAGGTAGGAAATAATGGCACAAAAGCAACTAGCTCAGGACAGTAAGGGCAATCTGGTTGCTGCATAGGACTTGGAGGGAATTTCACCCCCAAAACTGTGTGCTACATTTGTCATGTTCTTTTTAAGCCTTCCCCAGGGGCACTTGGTGTTAGTTGTAGCCAAGGCTGAGGATTTTGACTGGGCCATGCCAATGCTCCAGCTGAGTTTTAACTCTGAGATTCTTGGCTTGAGGTCTTGACCCTCTACTCAGGGTCACATCAATGCCACATTTGGGGCAGGAAGGAATTTTACTCCCTGGCCAGATTGGGATGGATTGGGGTTGGGGTGCCGTCTTCTGTAGCAGGGACACAGACTTTGCTTGGGATCTCTTGAGTGTTTATTAACAACCTTCTACAGCTGCAGGACATTGGCTGTCATGGTCCCCCTGCTTTACCTATGTCAGGTTTGGGTGTGATGTCTTGTGTTGTATGAAGGTTGATGGTAGTTTTATTAAGAGGTTAGATGAAGGATTTATATGGGATAATTTGGATAGAGATGATTCTGCTTCAGACAGGGGATTGGACTAGATGATCTCTGGAGGTCCCTTACAGTCCTACTTGTCTATGATCTCACCTCTAGCTTTATTCTACCTTCTCTCTTATGCCACACAAGACAAGAACTGCACTATGGACAAGGAAATCCCTTTGAGATCAGACATAAAGGCGGTCTCTCTCATGCTTTGCCACAAAAAGCAGTCACCAGAAGGTAAGTACCTGTTGACCCAGGTGTGTAGATGGTTTTATCTGTCTGGACGAAGATGTAGCCACTGTGGAAGGACAACAGAACCACCTTTTCCAGAGTAACATCTTTGATCTTGGCCTGGATGAGGACGTACTGGTTGTCCCTGGAATCTTTCTTGACTTGATTAGAGGAAATCTGAAAGAGAAGATCATGGCTGGGTGAGTTTTGGGCTGAGTAGCCAAAAAACCACTGTCAGTTTTGAAAATGGCCATGAAATGGTTATCGCTAGATTCTACCCCTTGACTTCCAATTGCTGTCCCAGAAAGAAGTTATCAGTCGTCTTGCATCATGGCCTCTCCATGAAAAGTCCAGTCCTAGGCCACGATGCTGGAACTCTTCTACACTCTGCATTCCAAAAAAAAGGCATGTCTTTGGGTGCATTTGGTATGCAAAAAAATATAGTAAGAACATAAGAACTGCCATGTACTGAGTCAGAACATAAGTCCATCTTGCCCAGTCTCCTGTGTCAAACAGCAACGGAGAGCAGATGCTGAAAAGGAGAGTGAACTGGGTCTGGCTAGCGTTTTTCCCCACTGTTCCTGTCTCATTTGCAACCTCCAGCATTATGGGTCTAGGAAGTTCTATTCAGAGGCTGTGCCCCTCACTCCCCTGCTCAATAGCTACTGATGCCCCCCTCCTCCTAGCATGTGCCTAGTCTATTCGAGAATTTGGCTGACCTCTCAGCTTGCACTACATCTGGTGGCAACGAGTTCCCCACTTTAATGATATGCTGGGTGAAAAAGAGCTGCTTTGTGTTAGTTTAAAACTGACTACCTGCTAGTTTCTCATTCTTATCTGGTGAGAGCTAGTCGCTAATAAATCCCTATTGACTTCCTTTTCACCATTTAGTATTTTGAAAACCCTTCTCCTTTCTCACCTCAAACATCTCTTTTCTAAACTGAACAAGCCTAGGTTCTTTAGTCTGTCCTCAAAGGGAAGTACCTCTATATCACTGATCATCCCTGTTGCCCTTCTCTAGACCTGCTCCAGTTCCATCTTCTTTTTGAGGTGTGGGGACCAGAACCAAACACAGGATTCAAGTTGTGGATGTTCCATGGATATATAAAGTAGGGCTGTGTGAAGCTTTGGGTGGCGATTCGATTCGGAGGCGATTCAGCCCGATTCGGTGGCCAAATCCCCAAATCCAAATCAAATCAGGGGACCAATTTAAAGGTCCAAATCGATACGGGGGGGGGAGGGGACCATGGGGGCCCCCCTGCCAGGCCCCCTGACCACCCCCGCTTCCTCATTCCCTGACCCCCACCTGCTCCCCTAGCCCTGCCCATGGCTGCCCCACCTGCCCCAGCTCCCGGTGCTTTTAAAAAAATCTCTGGTGCTCACCAGGTGCTGCTGGGTTTGGGGCGATCCCCACTACCCCCACTGCATGGGGGGCTCTGCACGAGCTCCCTCAACCCCACCCCCCGTTCCCCCCACGGTTGCCCTGCCAGGGCTCTGGCCCTTTAAGAAAAAAAAAAGAAAAAAAAAAAGCCAAGGAAAGCCCTTGAAGGGCAGCAGGGATGATCAGTGGTATGTATGGAGGTACTTCCCTTTGAGGACAGACTAAAGAACCTTGGTTTTCCTTGGCTTTTTTTTCTTAAAGGGCCAGAGTCCCGGACTGACCACTCCTGGTGCAGCCTTGGGGCTTTGGGGGCTCGTGCAGAGCCCCCACATGGCGGGGAGCAGCAGGGATTGCTGGTGCTGGTGGGGGCGGGGAGTCCTAGGCTTTCTTCAGGTTTTTTTTTTCTTCAAGGGCCTGAGCTGGCCCGGGTGGGGCACCTGCGGGGTTGGGGGTGCATTCAGGGGCTCATGCAGAGCCCCACACAGTGGGGGTAGCAGGGCTCGCCCCCCGCCCAGCAGCACCTGCTGAGCTGGGGCATTTTTTTACCCCAAGTGCTGGGAGCTAGGGCAGGCGGGGCAGCCATTGCCCGGCTGGGAGAGGGGCGGGGGTTTGGGCCTGGCCTGGCTGATTCGGACATCAGCTGCTGCTGAATCTCTGAATCACATTTCAGCCTAATCGAATCAGGACAGCAATTCAAATCACCGAATCAAATCACTGTCCCCTGAATCAGCCGAATCCAAAGCAAATACTAACCACTTCGCACAGGACTAATAGAAAGGGGCATGATGATACTTTCAGTTTTGTTCATAGTTGCTTTCTTAATAATTTCTAACACTTTGTCTTTTTGATGGCTGCTGGGCACTGAGCTAATTTTTTTTTTTAGTGAACTGTCCACAGTGACTCTCAGATCTCTTTTCTGTGTGGTAATAGCTAATGTAGAGTCTGCTTGCTGTCCCACAAAGAAACTATCAGCTTTTTTGCATCGTGGTCTCTCCATGAAAAGTCCAGTGCTAGGCCCTGATGTTTGAATTCATCCACACTCTGCATTCCCAAAATAAGGCATGCCTTCTTTGGATGCATATGGCATGCAAGAAAATACAGCACTTATAACATCTTTGCCCTGAAACCATTCCTGTCATCCAATGAACAGAAGCTGTACCCACCTTTATCGTGGCGGTGGTTAGCATCCCTTCGTCAGGGTTTAGGTTTGCCTTGATCAGGTATAAGACTTGTCGCTTGAAGGGGAAGTCATGGACGGTGATGGTGACCTCAGTGACAGCACTAAGACCATTGGCTTCCACCACCACCTTCTCTTCACTCTCTACCCGCAAAACATTGGGTATGATCAGGGAATAGCTGTGAATGGAAAACAGTTCATGGGATTTAAACTCAATCATTATCACACATTTCACTCCAAGGACCTTTTCCACCCTCCCTCTGTGGCTTTCAAAGCAATGGCCATCAACTGTATTTTTTCATATACAACATGCACCTTCCCCCCACTAAATCAGCCTCTCGATATTGCAGTGCATGTGTTAAGTGGGTAAGCTGCTTTCTTCATTGCAGGATGCCCTCAGAGCCCAATCCAAGAAGGGTGGGCATGGTCTGGAAAGCAGGAGCTCAGAGACGTGGTTGGGGTCCTTCTGGAAGTCTGGAGCTGAAGGTATCAAAACAACAGAGCAGAGGCTGGATTCTAAAATTTGGAGAATCACCTGCTCAAAATCTCTCTTTCTTTTCTTTTTTAGTTCCCTTTTCAGTTTTTGGTTCCTTCTATCATTCTCCTATAGTATTAGGTTTCCTTGTCTCCTGTTTTAAGCAGCCCTGAGCCTCTGCTGGGAATTGAAGCATATACATTTGAATAACTGAATGAAAAAATAAATAACTATTCTACCTAAAATATATTAGAAATGACTGATTGGCTGAAATTGAAATGTTTTGCCCCGACACATCCACTTCACAGAAGTGAACAATAGGAAACAATTAAAACGTGTCACATTAATAGGCTCAAAGTGCTTTGTTACAGCCAGGGTTGGATCCAGGGCGTGGGGGCAGCGGTGCAGTTCTCCCCCCCACAACCTTTTGATTCCTGTTCCACCCACACTTTAAAGCCAACTGTTTTCCATTCAGGCAATGCTGGAAGAGTCCATTGACTTCATGGCTCATTGTCATCCCTCTTATTCCGACTAATCTCTTCATTCCACAGGTGTTAATGGTCTTGATGTTCCACTGTCCAAACTGTCCTTCCCTCTGCAATGTTGCTGTCTCTTCGCCATTCCTGGTAATGCCTTTCTTCTAGTTCACATCCCTGCAGGCTGTTTTTATCTCTAGCTAAAACCCTTAATTGAGGTGTGGTTAGATTAACTCAGGTGTAGAAATGACTGACAGTGAAGTATTGGAAGCATTGCTAAGATACCCAAGAAGAGTAGATTTTGTTTTACAAATCTGAATAAGAGATATAGTTAAGCATAAATCATTATATTTTGACAATTTAATTGCACTGTCTTTTGACAATTTTTTGCCTACTTTGCGTTTATTTTAAACTTAAATTTATAATCTAGCAAAGGAGTTTACCTTCCAATAATGTTATATTTGGGTTTTGTTTTGATCTTAAACCGAATAATGTAGCACTAGGCCTGTAATACATATTAGCAAATCTTCTAGATTCTGTTTAACTGGAGAAAAATGTGTGTTGTGCTATATGTGATGATGTGTCACATCGTCTGCACTCCCCTTTTCAAAATCCTAGATCCACCCACGGCTACAGTAATGGCCTCTCCATATCAAGATGGGATCATCTACATGAGACATGAAAACTGAATGTTCACCAAAGGAAGCAGTTCAAGAGAATTATCTGGACACTTCCCATGCAATTTCTTTTCATTTTAATTTACGTTAGTTTTAATTTAACATTGGGACAGATCTCAGGTCTTAGCTCCTCTTGAGAGCAAAAGGGAATCTCAGCATGTTGCAATTTTTCCCCAAAGCAGAAATGCTGCATTCTAGCTATGTGACTCTCACCTCGCTGCCTTGAGAGAGGATTGGTTGATTGACTTGGACAATAATGAGGTGTGAGTTGACAAAGGAAGGCAAGCCTTGGGAAATTGCAAGGAGGTACAGGGAAGTAGAAGGCTTATGCAAACTGGCAGCCAAGTTTGCTTTGTCTCACTCTGATGTGAAGAGCAAATGGAGAAGTTCCAGTGAAGTTTCATAACATATAAAGGTCAAAAGTTGTATGCACAGGTAAAAAAGTCAGGGCACAGTCCGCTGTGTGATGGAAGTGTTTCAATGTCAAGGCCAGTGCCAGGACAGTTGCGCTGCTCAGGACAGAGGCCGCAGGAAGGGAACTTTGAGGGCACGTGGTGCATTAGAAAATGTGGTATGTTTGCACTTCAGTCAGGTCTTAATGGATATGCCGGCCCAAAGCAGGATAGATTTGCACCTTGGAGACTAACTACATCAGATATATTCTAATGTTATAAAATCCTAAGTCTGTCTATCTGTCTGTAATGCTTTATTCGCACTCTGATTGGCTGATGGAAACAGCCAGTCAGAGTGCTCCAAGCATGGGGCAGCACCGCACTGAGGACTGGACAGAGCTGCTGGCCTCAGCTCCCCTGCTCTGCTCCCTGCAAGAGGCAGAACAGCGGCAGCATGGGGTGTTAGGTGGAGGCACTACATCCCAGGCCCCTCCCCCCTGCTATTCTTGATGGGCGATTGGCTAGTATACATATAAAATCATAACTATATCCAGGCCCAGGCCCAAGTAACTTTGACACCAGCTTTCTTGGGTGCTAATAGGAGTGAAGTGGAAGCAGCTGGCGTTTCAATGGAAACTACATAAACTCACCCAGATTTCCTCAGTGCTGTCTCAGCAGTCAGCCCATGCCATGTCCAGACTGCTAGGACTTTACTAAAAACAGGACGCAGAGCAGCTAGGTTAAATCTGCTTTGGGGCTGCAGTGGGGAGGGGTGGAGACATGCTCCTCTCCAGGCTCAAAGTCCCTCTTATTTATTAAATAAGGGGTGTTGGATTCCTTTGGAGGCTGGATCTAGACCAAAGGGCTCCTCACAGGGTAGACAACTCACCTTCAGGACAGGGGCTAGTGGTGGCATTAGCTCCTTAGGTGCTGGAAACCACAGGGAGAAACATCACCATCACTCACCTGCTCCCCCTGGCAAGAAGTCGTGCGTTTAAAACCTGACTTTGAAATCAATTACAAACCTGAAGTCAGTCCCAGAATTGGACAAAGCAGAGACTAAAGAGATGTAGCTTGCCATGTTTGTGTGAAGTCAAGTGGAAGGTGGGGTAGATTTGCACTTTATGAACTAACTAAAGTGTGTGTGTGCACGTGCTTGTGTGCGTGTGCATGTATGCATGCATAAATACACACGCTATATTTATTTAGATACACACGCATGCATGCATATTTATTTATATATATACACACACACACACACATACATATCTATATCTACCTATAGATAGAACTATCTATGCATAAATAAGTGACAGAGCAAGAGACATGCACACATATACACCACAAGCTTTTGTGGACATCTGATGAAGTGAGCTTCAGCTCAGGTGGCGCGCGCGCACACACACACACACACACACACACACACACACACACACACACACACTTACTTTAGCTAGTTCATAAAGTGCAAATCTACCCTGCTTTCTACCTTATAGACTAACCAAAGTAGGTAGCTGTAGTTATAGATGATATAGCTACAGCTATAGATATATGAACACAAGCTTTCCTGGATCAAAGTTTCTTGAACTCACTTCTAATGAAGTGACCTTCAGCCCATGACAGGTTGTGCTATACCTATACCTACGCGCTTTGGTTAGGCTACAAGGTGCAAATCTCCCCTGCCGTCTACAAAGAAGAGAGTTCCCGGAGCTGGTGCCCCTCCACGCAGAGTCCAGACCAGCAGTTCTTAACCATTTTAGACTCGAGGCATCCCTGGTTACACAAAAGCCCCTTCAGAATCTCCTAGGTCTCCACTTTCCCTCATGGCTTGACTGCAGACAAAAATCCAACACAGCAAGGCAGGAGGGTTTGAGATGCATTGGATTCTTCTTGAAGATCTCAGGGTTGATCTTGTGAATCACCTGCAGGCATTTGCACAGCTAACCATGCTAATATTATAGAGCACTTAAAAAGATCTCACAGTGCCCCAGGCTTCCCCAGCTGAGAATCACGGCAAAACTGGACTGGTAGGATCTGCTAGAGGTCATAGGTATTCCAACCCCTGGCTCAAGGCAGGATCAGCCCCCATCTAAACCATCCCAGACGAGTGCTGATCTCATCTGTCCAGGGATGAGACTTACTCACAACCCACAGCCTGACTCATGAAACACCCTCCAGCTTGCCCCTGTTTATCTCCTGCTGCTACAAGATTAAAATCCATGCCAGAGATACCAGACAGAAGTCTGTGGCCTCTTTGCTACAGAGAAAGGTGGAAACCCAGAAACAAAATCAGCCACAGCTTCTGATCCAAAGCATTTGTGGAGGGTGGGAGGAGATATCCTGCCCAGTCAGAGGTGCAGGGATACTTACAGCTGGCTGTGAACAACTGCAGGGAAGCAGAATAGCAGGACAGCTGCCAGGTAGCAAATAGATCCCTCCATAGCGACTGCTTGGAGGGTCCAGGGAGGCTGGCTTTGCTTGGGCTATTTATACTATGGGCTCCCTGCAAACTAAACTTTTGTGCAATCAGCTGATTAGTTAATCAGTAATGGGTGTGGACCAGATCCTTCATCTGGAAGGAACTAGGGTGTTTTTCTGCAGAATACAACAGTCGCTTTGTCTTTTCCATGGGGGAGGAGAGGGGTGAATGTCAGGCCCTGGGGTTCTGGCTGTGGTCTGTATTCCTTACAGTATTAGCCAGCCAATCAGAGGGACTGGGATCTGATGGATCCCACATGTCAAGTCAGGTGGTTACAGATCCAGGACTCCTACTGCGTGCTTTTCTGCAGGAGAGCAAGTTGGTTAGAGTAGGGGAGGGAGTGGAAATTCATTGCTCTTGGCTCCTATCTTCTGCTCTGGGTGGGGTGTGGGTTCCAAAGGATCCTTTGCAATCATGTGGATCCCAGTTATCCCAGTATCCATGCCTACCATTGCTCCATTGTCTTGGAGCAGAAAGCAGAGCAGCAGAAGGGAGCAGAAAGCATGGGGCAAGGGAGCTCAGGGTTGGGGGCAGAAAGCATGGTGCTTTCTGCTCCCTGCTGCACCTGCTGTTCTGCTTTCTGCTCCCTGCCCTGTTTTCCCTGCCCCATGTGCTACTCTGCTTTTTACTCCCTGCCCTGCGCTCCCTGCCCCACATGCTGCTCTGCTTTCTGTTCCCTGCCCTATCTTCTGCTCTACTTTCTGCTCCCTTCCCTGCACTTTCAGGGTGAACCAGTTCAAGCTGACCATCTGGGTCAGATGCCTGCAGGTAAAAGTCTATCAAGGAGGCTTCAAAGGGTGGCAGGAGCTCCTAGCCAGGAGATGGTTAATGGAGGAAAGCAGGTTATCAGTTGGCTTCCCGTAAGCAGTGTGTGTTCCAAGCATTGGTATTTATATGGGAGGGGAGTCTGGACAATAACCAAAGACATCCAGTTGCAACATGTTTGCTTAAAACTGAGCTCTCAGTCATAGCAGGGGCCATCAATCTCCAGATGGCATTTATTTCACCAGGCCTGGCAGGAGGGGAGCAGTGAGAGCCAGGCCCAGGAGATGTGGTGGGCAAGGGCACTGAGCTGGCACCAGGAGATGGGGTCCCCTTCTAGGCTCTGCAGGTAACAACACCCTGGTACTGTATTTTCTCATATACAACGTGCTCCCCACCACAACAACTCCTGGAAATTGGAATGCACATTTACAGCAAGAAATGCATTAAAAGCAGTTGGGACCCTTATTCTGGGCTCTACCACTAAGCTATTTACTAAAGCTGGGTAAAAGCACCTAGATACTGCATTTTCATGTGTACACACAGACGGTGCATCTACACGTGTTTTACTGCTGAGTAGACTAATTAGCTCCACAGTAAAGTGTCATCATATACATGTGTGCCAGTATTAGAGGGCAGTAAATTTATTAACTCCACCATAAGATAGTACTGTTGGGGACAGTACTATCTTACAGTGGAGTCAATAAAGACAATGAAATGCACGTGGATGCAGTGACCATGGGTGTAAATTGCACCCGGTCAGCCCAGCCAGCTAGAGGCCAGACCCCCTGGCTCCCACCAGCCCTCTGCTACCCAACGCTGCCATGCGAAGCCCAGGGCTAACCCCCGCATACCCACTGCCAGCCCGGGCTCACCCTGCCCCTGCTCAAATTGCTGTTGTCCCAGGTGCATGTGTAGACGCTGCCCCTGGGAGCAGTTTATTTCAGCTCAAAGTGCTCCAGAGTTTATTGCTGCACCTTAATTGCACGTGTAGATGCACCCCCCACACTGTATTTTCTTGTAAATACATACTATTCCCTCCAAAAAGGCTGCTGGAAATTAGAATGCACATTCTATGCAAGAAATATGAAAAAAGCAGTTTCTATCACTTACTGGCCAAGGAAGGGCAGTGGATGAGGGTGCTGAGCTGGCATCAGGAAATGGGGACCTATTCTGGGCTCTGCCACTGAGCTGTGTACATCCTGATACCATATTTTCTCATATACACCATGCACCTCCCACTCCCCCCCAAAATTGGCTGGTGGAAACTGGAGTGCACATTCTATGCAAGAAATATAGGGAGAGCAGCTTTTGCCAAATCTCGGTTGGGGGGCAGGGGCAGCAGGTGAGGGCACTGAGTTGATGTCAGGAGATGGGATCCTATTCTAGGCTCTGCCAATGGGCTGTACGGTAGCTTTGGTATAACTGGGTCTTTCATCCTGCTGGCTTTTGCAGGCTGGTTAGCTCTGCTGTTACCATGTTTCCTTGCATATAACATATCTTTCCCTTAAAAAAATTGGGGTGTGTATTTTAAATGGCGAAACTGTTTTCTTCACAGGGAAAAAACCAAACAAAAACTGGGAGACATGGTACATGCCACACAGCTGCCAAGATGGCAGAGTCCTGTGTTAACCCTCTCACAGCCATAGCCATTAGCTCAGCACTGCAGCTTGTGCCTGAATCAGCCAATGAGCTACTGGTATAGGCGCCAACTTTTATTTTTGCTGGGGCGGGGCTAAGATGATTCCTTCCTGCTCCCGCTCTGGAGCAGAGATGAGCAGAGCCCATGGGGTGGATGGGGGCTGCTCGCTGTGGGCCTGGGGCTCCCTGCCTTGCTGCCCTCCCCCAGGAGCCCCACACCAGCCATGCCGCCATAATGAGATGCCTCTTGCTGACTTGGCATCAGCAGGGGACACAACTCCGCACCTCTGCCATCACTGTTGCCACTCTCACTGCTGCTTGGTGGGTAGGAGGTGCCTCACCATGAGAGTGCGGCCGGTGCAGGGCTTCTGGGGGGAGCTTAGTAGGGCAGGGTCCCTGAGGCTGCAACAGGCACATCCAATACACATCCACCTCCACTCCATTCACAAATCTGGGGGGCCCATGCCCCCCATGCCTTCCTCCTTGGGAGTGTCTGCAGTGGCAGGGCTCCCCCCCTTACCCACCCCCCTGCCCACTGCACTGGATGAGCCACCCATGGCTGTCTCACTCCCTGCCCTGGCCCCAGATCCCATGCACTGCCTTTCCTGGGAAGTGCCTCCTGGCCCAGCCCCTGCCCCACTCCCTCCCTTGCTGTGGGGGCCTCAGTCCATTCTGCCCCCACAGACTTACCTGCAGGCAGCTGGGGGAGCTGTTCTCTGCTGCTGCCTGGGGGTGTATTCCTGGCCATGTGCATGCGTGTGCATGCACACACGTGCAAGAGGTGAGCCCTGCAGGCTCGAACTCTGCCAGCCTCCAAGGGGAAACACACCATTTCCCCCACTTTTCTGAGGTGAACAGAAAACCTGGATCTGTGCATGATACTGGGAATCCGGGACAGATGCTGTCCCGGAGTCAGCCTGGGGCCAGGATTTGGAAGTCCCATTTTGGAATTGTCCTGGTCCTGCCCTATAAGTGGTCACCCTGCCCTCTTTCTGAAGGGGACCGGGGCCCTCAGGCCTCCATGTACTCTGCACTTATGGCTACTGGTAGGATCTTTGTGAGGCTTGTCGTGTGGAAACACTTTATTTACAGGAACTTTGTTTGCAGGAAAGAACTGTTTTGCTACTGCCCTTGGAAAGGTCAGTGTGTCTTCCTGGAAACACAGAGCATCCAGGAAGCACGGCATCCCAGGAGCAATCTGGGCAAGGCCGCTGGCATGAGGAACCCCCTGATGCCACACTTTCTGGATGCTCTGTGTTCCCAGGAGGACTTACTCCATGTCCCACCACTAGCCACAACTCTTGAATAAGTCTTTTTCCCCCTATGTTCTACTTTGCAAAAAACAAGGTGCCTGTTTCATTTGGGGAGTGGGTGGTAGACCAGGAAGTATGGTAGTTCCTCAGGCAGGTCATTTTCTACCCAATAAGCTTCAGCAGCTAACAAAGCAATTAAAACAAGCCAAGATCCTATGTTGCCTTATTCTTCTGCTTCTTCTCCTGGCAACAAGCTGTTTCCTTACTCACTGGCTTGCTCTTCTGGGAGCTAGTTAAAGGGCATTCCCTGGCAAGTTAAATGCTCCGCAGCTGGGCTCCCTTACCAGGCCCTGCTGCCCCTTCTTAAAGGGCCAGATCACCCTGTTAACGCTGTAGAGTTGCCAACTCTGCTTGGATCTGTTCCTAGAGGTTTCTGGAATGGCAACGTGCTGGCGATGCACAGTGTGAACATGCCCACATGCTTGGTGTATCAGTTACAGAGTATGGTGTGTAGACTTTACATCATGACATCAAATGCACATTGCTATTACATTTTAAAAACCCACTGGACTATTGTATAAATTGGATTCAATATTTAATATTTATTTTAATGAATGCCATCTTATTTCTCTTGTAGGTGACTTTCAGCATCTCCTGGAGATTTATATCTAATTCCAGGATATTCCAGGGCAATGCTGGAGGGTTGGCTAGTGGCTACCCTATAACACTGCCAAGCTGCTTTCCTGCTGTCTGCTTCTGGGCTAGTGACTCCATGGCCCCAACCTCTAGTTCTCCAAGCGTTTGTTCAGTAACTGGCACAACAAGGGCCTCATCTTCATTGTGGGGTGATGTCCATAGAGGTGGGCTGATGAGGGAGTGAGGTTTCTTGGGGGGGACCAGGCGAAAATAGAAGGACTTATTGTATCACTGGGACTTTTGTCTAATCTTACAGCACTTGCTCTGGGTGAGATGCTATAGTTTGGGGATTAGGTGCACTTTATAAAAGTACAGGTTCTAGTCCTGCTGGGGGGAACAGGCTCATACATACATGGATGTCTCTTCTGTTATTTGCAGATCAGTTAGTTTCTATTAGTAGAAATTCCACTATTATCAGACTTTTGCACTCAGGCTGATGAATATTCAACAGAAAGGGTAGACCAAATTCTGCACACCAGCAAATGAATATTCATTAGGAGCAGGAGGCAAATTGATGTTGCAGCCCAGCTAATGGAGAGTTGGGTACATGTGCAGACACACATGTACACACATCTCTATGCATATATACGCATATACATATGCATGCACATACTCATGTGCATAAAAGCTTTGGTAAGCATTGGTGGTTCAATGGTAGCATCCCTGCATGCTATATAAGAGATGTGGGTTCAATCCCCAGCCAATGCAGGTGCTCCAGCATGAGCACTGTGTATACCTCTTAACAAAAATGCTCATTTATTGCTTGACTTTCAAAAAAACAAAACAAAACAGACTTTCTAATGAAAAGATTGCAGAATAGGTCAGCATATCTTGATATTACTGATTCCTTTAGCTATGTATCTTGGCTTGTCCCTTAGGGGTTTGCATGGCTGAGCTTGTAGTCAAAATGTTGAGAGTTCAAGGCTGGGGGTGAATTCTAGCCCTGGGAAGAGGGTTTCTGGTGGCTGGGAGGAATTTCAAGGGGCAGGAGGAGCTGGATTTGCTTTGTGACTCAGACCCTCGAGTGCTGCACTTGCCCTGGGAAGGTTGTAAGTTTAAGCCTAGGTTGTGGGCCCTGGGAGTCAGGCTGGAAATGAGGCACATGAAATTATACTTGGTGGCAGTGTATAAGTATATTAAGACAGACAAGGTTCCTTGGGTGAATTTGATATCTTTTATTAGACCAGCCCAAGTATATTAAGGGCATACAACAGGACCTGAGAGAGCAGCTGTTCATCAAAGCCCCCAGGGGAGGATAAGACATAATGGGCAGAAGCTGACTGAGGATCACTTCAGGGTAGACATAAGGAAAAACTTCCATACAAGTTGAATGCCAAGGGTCTGGAACAGGCTCCCCCCAGAGGTGGTACAGTCACCCACTCTGGCTATTTTCCAAAAGCATGTTGATGCCCACCACGCAGGCATGCACACACACACGCACTTACACTCCCATAGACACATGTACCCACCCCCACAAACACACACACATACACAATAAGAGCCCGTTCTTGTCACAGCAAAGCCCAACGCTGTGTCCTAGGTACAGCTTAGCCCTTACAACCCCTGCCCTCCCTAGCCTTACAGCCAGGCCATGTTCGGTGTTGTACATCCATGACACAGTTCACCTCTTCAATCTTCCAGGCACAAGAGGGCCAGCCCAGCCCCGCAAGCCACTTCCTGGCACCGGAGCAGGCCTGACATCACAGGAGTGAAAGAGTTAACTTCACTTCTCCCCTCCCCAAGGGACCTTCCTGGCAGTGGCACAGGAATTACTATGAAGCTGGACCTGGATTAGCTTGGCCTCGAAAGAGACAGCCCAGGTCATGCACCGCCAGGCAGCAACCTCGGCCTGATAAGGAGCTCACAGGCTGCATCCACAACATAGCAGGGACAAGCTAGGGGAAGCCCCCTTCTCCATGAAATGCAGCCCTCCACCCCCTTCCCCTTGCCTCAGAGCCTCAGTGCCCAAGGAGCCAAGGTCAAAGCCAATAAGGAAATACCAAGTAGCTTCTCTGCTAGGTTTATTTGCATGCCTGCTTGCTTAATGCCACACCAGGTTTTTTTCAGGCCCGGTGGAGCAGGTGGAGTGGCAGTTGCTAGATTCCTTAGGTTGCGTGATGCCATATTTCTTTGCATACAACACAAGCCTTCCTCCCCCCAGTATCAGCCACCCCCTATCAGGATGCATGTATGAAGTGGCAAAGCTGATTTCTCTGCCTTCTGCTTTGATTCCTGGGTAGCAGCTACTGCATTGCTATTCAGGCAGCTAGGGGAGTCAGTTGTCTTCAGGGCTCATTGTTCTTTACTCCAGAGGTGTTAGCCATTGTCTTTTCTTTTTAACGGTCTTTGTGTTTAACTAATAGAACTAACTTTCTTCCAGCAATGCTGCTTTTTGTTAGCTGCTCCTGTCTCTCTCCTCCTATTTCACAGCCCTGGGGACCCTTGTTGGGTCTTTTTGTAATTTCCTGATCCACCCATGGAGGCCAAGCTACAGCAGCAGTTAGGGTTTCAGTTTTAGTTAAGCAGGATTTGGGGTGGGGGGGGAGCATGCTGAAGATGAGATTCTGTCCTTGCTCTATGTTGCCATAACTCTGGAGAAATCTTTACTTCTTCATTCTGCCTTTCAAAAAACAAGGTATACAGTATATTCTGGCACATACTGTATGCAAGAAGATATGGTAATACAATGCTTTTTGGCTCACCTTCCTGTGGATGTTTCTGCATTGAAGACAACTGTACCATATTTATTAGCATACTGCATGCACCTTTTCCCCAAACAATTAGTATTCCAGAATTGGACTCCATGTCTTAAGAGGGGGAAAGGATTTTCTGGCCAGAACAGCAGTGGCATTTCTATTCAAACAATGCTGAGGGTGTCAAGGGACTTCATGCATCATTAGATTCTGTTGGATTTCTGCTCATTGTTCTTCACTCCACAGGTGTGAACCACCCTCTCTCCTCTTTTAATGGTGTTCATGCTCTACTAATCCAATAATCTTTTCTTCAGCAATGCTGCTATCTGCATCTGGTTTCCCTCTTCCTATTTTACAGCCTCATACTGTTTTTATCCCTAGAGCTACCCATGGAGTCCAGGCTTCAGCAGCAGGTAGGGTTTCAGTTTTTGGCTGAGCTGCTGAGAATTCAGCTGTAAAAAGGGTTAAAAACTACAACTTTTGCTCACACTGGAAAGGGGGAGGGAATGAGCTGAGGGTAAGGCCCCCTATCCTTACTGAATGTGGCCCTAACTCTGGAAAAATCTTATTGTTTGTTTTACATTCAAGGTGTGTCTTATTTTGGGGGTGTATGGTATGCAAGAAAGTGTGGTATCCATGCTAGGTTTATACAAGCTTTACACTCGCTCAGCGAGTGAGGGTCATGTGGCACAGAGCTCATTGTGTGTTTACTCATCATGGTTTAAAGCCGCAACACTCCAAACTGAGCATGCTATTGCAATCCAGATAATTAGACACTAGGAGGTGACATGAATGTGCTTACTTTACCCGTTAATTACCATATTTACCCACATAGCATACCCTCCCCCCAACACATGCCTGGTTTAGGGAAGGAAAAATGAAGAAACTCTTATTTGAGCTGTTCAGCATTGCTTTTCATGCCCCTAATTATTGACAGCTATGTTTTTTGCGGGGTGGGGGGAGGGGAGAAGGCAGGTATAGTACGTGAGTGAATAAATGATGTCTTACTGGGGAAGTGGAAAGGACTGAGGAGCAGGCTGGGATCCAGGAAGTCTTTGGATGTGTCACCGCCAGTGTTTGCCCCCCCCTGGAGCAGTCGCACTGGGCCACCTGCTTCATCCCCAGAGGGGAGCCACTGGATTTAATGCATATCCCAAATGCCATCCAGGGAAAACAAGTAACACAGCTCAGGGCAGAGGGCAGGAAAAAAAAATCCTGGATTCTTGACTCATTTCCAACACCCACCCATGAGTCCTCCCTCCTCACTGCCCCCACACCCAACCCTCCCTGCTGGAAAGAGAACCAGGAGTCCTGGCAGCTGGCCCCTTCGCTTCAGCCTCTACCTCCTCCTTTCTGAGCACAGAAGAGGCCTTTTGTTTGGTCTCTCTGTGCCTGGCAACTCCCAGTGTTCAGTGTTCTCTCTCCCCGGGGCTTTCTGTGCCGGCAGCTCCCCAACCTCACCTCCATGGAGCAGAGAGGGAAATTCCAGTGCGTTGTTGACGTGGAACGTACATAGAGAAGCCCCCACCCCCGTGCACGACATCTAATCTCATGCCAGTTGGAAGGGCCCCACGATTACTTCATTGTTTACCTGCAGCAGATGGGAAATCAGCTCTCGGATTTTTCTATCTGGGAGGATTTGGATTATCTTCCCTGCCCCCAGATCTGAATCCAAAATATGAGCCTTTTTGGGGGCATATTTTAGGTAGAACCAGCCATGGGCTGATCTAGGATTTTGAAAGGGTGCGCAGGCAGGTGGCACAGTGCATCATCCCATATAAACACTACCCATTTTTCTTCAGTTTGAGAAACTAGCTGTTTTACTCATAGGCTAGGAGCCTAGAGCTAGATTATTCTATTTAAAATCAAACCCTACCAAATACAACTGCATTGAAATGTGCTCTGATTTGGCATCTTATATATTCAATTTAGAAAGACAGCCAGAGACTAGGCAAAAATAGCTCAAACGGGTGGATTAAGATTCATTGGGGCCCTGGGCCTGATCCCCTCCCCCCCATGGCCCAAGGTCCCCCCCACAACCTGTGCCCTGCCCCGCAGTCATGGGCTCTGTCCATAGGTCTGTGCTGGAGTCGACTCTGGGGGTACAGAGCTGCTGCTCACTGGGTGCACACAGTACAGACCGAGCTTGGGAGGTGACCGTTTGCTCCACCACAGCTCAGTCCAGCTGCAGTAACACTCGGCAAAAAGTGCCTGGCAGCCAGGGCCTGCTGCATCGTGTACGCCCAGCCTGGTTTGGCCACCGGTTTTGTTCGTGCCGAGGCAGGGGTCCCAGGGCCCAGGCCCAGCTGGTCCATGTGTTAATCTGCCTATAAGTGCAAATATAACATGTTGTTAGCCCCAAAGCCATTAGAGTTCAGTGTATGTCTCTCATTCAGATTTGGAAAACAAAATCTAGATTATGCAATTGAGATCAAACCAGATCAAATATAACTCTATTGAAACGTGTGCTCATTTTCTAGTTTATATATTCAGTTTAAAAAGACACAAGGAATCGGGCAAAACTAGTTCAAAGATAGTGTTTAGTGGATAGAGTTTGACGCATGTCTGTCATTCAGATTTGGACAACAAAATACAGATTATTCAGTTGAGATCAAACCAAATCAAATATAACTGCACTAGAATATGAGCTGATTTGCCAGCTTATATACATAATTAAAAAAGATAACCAGGAACTAGGTAATAATAGTACAAAGATAGTGTTTGATTAGTCCTGTGGCCATTAGAGTTCAGTGTATGCCTCTTATTCAGATTCATGAACAAAAATGTCACCTTCTTGAGTGTCTTGGCAGTGCCTCTAATACTTGCTGCCAGTCATTTCCACATATGAGTTAAGGTTCACCTGAGTTTACACAACCACACCTGTGTGAAGTTTTTAAGCTAGAACTGAAAACAGTTTGTAGGTCTGGGAAACAGAAGAGAGACATGGCCAAGACTGGGTAACAGACAGCAGCTTTGCAGAAGAAAGGGTTACTCCATTAATGTCAAGACCATTAAAAAGGAGAGAGGGTTGTCAACACCTGGGGAGTGGAGAGAGTAACAGGAATCACGGAGATGATAAAGAGCTGTGAAGTCAATGGACTCAGGCAACACTGATTAGAAATGCTGCTGTCAGTCCTGGGCAATAGGGTTTAAAGTCTGGGTGGAGCAGAAAGCAAAGTGGGATGTGACTACTTCAGTGCTCCCCTGAGATCACCCCTGGTACCAGACAATGACAATCCTGGCCCTGCTGCCTTCCCTGGTCCATGTCCTGCCCGGATGTCTCCAATCCCCTCCAAGGGCAGGTGCCATGGAAAACAGCTGCTGGAACCAGCCGTCAAGCCCAGGCCCTGCTCCTCTACAGTGACGAGGCAGCCAAAAGAACCCAGGCATCCAGGGGCTGCAGATCTCATTGTTACCCCTCCTTGGGAATCCGGAGGTGTCCTTCTCTGGCAGCTAGATGCCGCTCTCCCCACCCCCCTGAAGCTGGGAACCCAGGTGTCCTGAGCCTTCCAGCCCCTAGATCGTCTTGCAAGGAGACTTGTGCCCTGAGAGCTCCTAAACTCCAGATGAAGAAGAGTAGTGGATTTGTTTCCCACAGGCATCAATCCAGGTCTTCTCAAGGGGCAGTGTGGAGCTGAGCGCAACTCAGATCCACCTTCAGGCTGCTCTACATGGTGCTCCCATCCAACTGGGGCCTGGCCCCATCATTAGCCCTGCCTTTGGGCTGCATTGGCACCAGGCTGAGGACAGAGCCCCAGGCTGGTCCCAGCTAGGCCAACGAGATGTGACACTTAAAGAGGGGCTTGATGGGCTGAAGAGGCATTTTTAGCTCAGAATGCGCCAGTCTTTTCCCCCCCGGGGCACGTTCCCCTGTGACCTGCTGCAGAAAACTCTTATGGGCTGGGGCAGGTGAAGAGATCTCTCATTTGAATAAATCTGCTCAAATATATTATGCAAATAGATGAGGACTTCAATTCATTATGCACATATATACAAAGGGAAGAGGGAATGGAAGCAGGGGCAAACCCAGTGGCAACACCCCTGTGGCCTTATGAGCTGGGGTGGGTGGAAAGATGAGCTCATTTCCATAGATCTACTCCACTGTATTATGCAAATACATGGGCATAGTTGAATATATTATGTAAAAATAGGCAGAGAGGGAATAGAAGTAGGAGCAAAGCCAGTAGCAACATCCCCATGGCTTGCTAGAGGCAGCTCCTGCGAGCTGGGGAGGGATGAGCTCATTTGAATAGATCTACTTGAATATATTATGCAAACACCCGGGTATCGAACTATATTATGCAAAAATTATGCGACTATATCTGACTATATTATGCACAGTATGCTAATAAAGAGACCAGAATCCGGGGCAGGAGCAAACCCAGCAGCAACACACGGCTCGGCGACCCAAGCTCCTCCCCGGGGCGGCTCCAGCCCGGAGGAGGCGGTGGTGCAGGGACTACGAGCCCCGGCCTGCCCCGGGCTGGCGAGCGGAGCCGGCGCTGCAAAGCGGGGCGGGCTGGGCTCCGTCCCTCCCTCGCTCCATCCATCCATCCGGCCGGCAGGTAGGGCTGGGGAGGGCGCACACCCGGGCCGGGAGCCCGGCGCTGGGTGCGGTGGGGCTCGGCCATCAGCCTCCCCCTTGGCTGCTAGGGGGGCGAGACAGGACCTGGGGGTCCTGGGAGCAAGCCCGGGGATGATGCGTCCGGGAGGGGGTAGAAGCATCTCATCCCACCCTAGCTGGTTCCCAGCCCTCCCCCCACACCCCCATTTCCCCCTCCATGGACCCCATCACCCCTTCAGGTAGGGTTGCCAATCCTCCAGGATTGCCCGGGAGTCTCCAGGGGTTAGAGATCAATCCCCAGGAAATGCTGAGAGTCACCCAGAGAAAAATGATAGGGCATCCATTAAAATAAATACGAAATGTTGAATCTGATTTATACAGTTGTCAGGTTTTTACAGGGTTGTTAAATTGTAGTAGTAATGTGTGTTTGCCTTCCTGATGTAAGGTCATTAATGTCATTACATCATGTGATAAAACCTCCCAGAATAGATTCAAACAGAGTTGGCAACCCTACCTTCACAGACAAAGCGTCCCCTCTGGCCTCCAGATCCAACTGGATCCCTCTTTCCTCCTCCTGTGTCTCTCCCATTGCCTGTTGCTTCCTTGCTTCCCTGCTTTCTAGCCCCCTGAGTCTACTGTGGGGATGTCCCAGGCTTCTGGGTTTTGCTGCTTGGGGGGGTGTTAAGCCTCCCTCATTGGCATGGGGTGTGGGCTGTCTGCAACCCAGGGTGGAGATGGTGACTGGATTGTGTCAGTGCTGGGACTCAACCTGGGAGGGTCCTGGCTAGAGGGTTCCGCCTCTGCTCATGCTCAGATGGATGCCAGATTTGGGGTCACAAAGGAATTTCCCCCCCTGGTCAGATTGGCATGGATGTGGGGGGGGAGGGGGCCTGCCTTCCTCTGTAAAGGGAGTATGGCCTCTGCCTGGGATCTCTGGACTGTATATTAACAACGTTTTGCAGAAACAGGGCATTAGCTGGTGAGGTCCCCCTGCTTTATCTGTGGCAGGTTCAAGTGCGTGTCTGATGCTATGTGAGGGCCGAGGGTAGTTTAGCTGAGAGGGTGGACAATTGATTTGTCTGGGATGGTTTGGACAAGGCTGATCCTGTCTCAGGCAGGCGGTTGGACTAGATGTGACCTCTGGCGGTCCCTGCCAGCCCTGCTTCTCTGCGAGTGTGCATGCAGGACCTTGGACCCCTTCCCAATGACATTATACTGAGATCTTCTACTACAACGTGTTAGGGGTTTTTAAGCCTAATTCAGAGGCTTTGGGTGGTGGCTGCAGCTGAGGCTGGGGATGGTGACTGGGTCACGCCAATGCTCCTGCTGGGACTCAACCGGGGGGGGGGTCCTGGCTGGAGGGTCTTGCCCCTCTGCTCAGACTCAGACAGAAGCCACACTGTGGGTCAGGAAGGAGTGTTCTTCCCTGGTCAGATCAGTATGGACCGTGGAGGGTTGCCTTCCTCTCTAGTGGGGGCACGGCCTCTGCCTGGGATCTCTTGAGCATATATTAACACCCTTTTACAGCACCAGGATGTTGGCTGCCATGGCTCCCCTGCTTTCTGTGTGGCAGGTTCCAGCGTGATGCTTGGTGTCATGCCAGGGCTGATGGTCCTTTAATGTAAAGTTTAGATGACAGCTTTTTTTTTCCAAGGCAAGTGATTCTTCCCCCCTATTCAGCGCTGGTGAGGCCACATCTGGAGTACTGTGTCCAGTGCTGGGCCCCTCTCTCCAGAAAGGATGTGGCCAAATTGAAGAGAGCCCAGGGGAGGGCAACAAGACTGGTTTGAAAGGAGCAGGACTGATGAGGAGAGGCTGAGAGAACTGGGTTTGTTTTTTCTGGAGAAGAGTAGACTGAGAGCGGGTTTTAATAGCAGCCTTCAACTCCCTGAAGGGTGGGCACCAAGAGGATGAAGAGAGACTGTTCTCTGTGGTGGTAGATAAGAGGATGAGGAGCAATGGGCTCCAGTTGCAGCCAGGGAAGTTTAGGTGAAATACCAGAAAAAACTCTCTCCCTAGGAGGGTAGTGAAGTACTGGAACAGGCTACCCGGAGAAGTGGTGAAATCTTTATCTTTGGAGATTTTGAAAACCCAGGTAGACCAAGCCTTGGCTGGGATGAGACAGCTGAGGATGGTCCTGCTTGGAACAGGGGTTTGTACTGGGTGATCTCCAGAGGTTCCTTCCAGCCCTAATTTCCATGATTTTATGATTCATTTGGGATGGTTTGGATAGGGCTGATCCTGCCTCAGGCAGGGGGTAAGTCACTAGATGACCTCTGGACGTCCCTTCTAGCTTGATTTCTCTAGGATTTTGTGACTCTCACCATTTCTTAGGCTCTGCCTCCTCCTGAATAATCCCAGTCCTTTGCTTTCACCCCTTCCTCCCAAATCCCAGATCAGATTCTCCGTGAAGCCCCCATGATGCTTGGTTAAACCCAGGAGGTGACTGTTTAAGAACCAGACAACCAGCTTCATCTAATGGTTCTGGGTTTTGATTTACAGGCTGGAGGGCCACCTGAGTGGCAATTAATTGGAGAGGGATTGGATTTCTTAGGAGGTTCCCTTTGTTGGCAACAATCTGGTCACTGGGATAGAGGTAGACAAGCTTTCCAAGGCAAGGCATTGTTCATCAACTCTCACTTAAAATTCATTCAAACTCACCTTGGTTGTCTGTGGGGCAAAGTGTTAATTCAGAGTCTTCAGTGGGACAGTGAGTTTGTAGGATCCCAGGCTAAAAGGATCCCAAAAGGGATCAAAGGATTCTAAAAGGATCTGTAGGACCCCAGGCTAAAAAGGATTCCAAAAGGGATACAAGAATCTTAAAGGGGTCTGTAGGATAAAAGAATCCCAAAAGGGATCAAATGATTCTGAAGGGGTGTGTAAGGTCCCAGGATAAAATGATCCCAGAAGGATACAAGGGTCCCATATGGGTCTATAGGATCCCAGGCTAAAAGGATCTCAGAAGGAATACAGGGATCCTAAAGAGGCCTGTAAGACCTTCAGATAAAAAGATCCCTAAAGGAATCAAAGGATTCTAAAGGGATACGTAGGATTCTATGCTAAAAGGACCCCAAAGGGATAAAAAGATCATAGAGTCATAGAGACAGGCTGGATACAACCTTGAGAGGTCACATTGAGCCCAACCCCCTGCCTGAGGCAGGATCAGCTCTATCTAAACCATCTCAAACTAATCCATTGTCTAACCTCCTCATAAAACTACCCTCAGCTCTGACACAGGGCCAGACATCACACCCAAACCTGCCACAGAAGGCAGGAGGACCACAGTGGCCAACATCCTGCTTCTGTAAAAGGTGTTAAGACATGTTTGAGAGGTCCCAGGCAGAGGCCATGCCCCTGCTACAGAGGAAGGAACCCCCCCACTCCCCCCCCCAACCAGTCTGGACCAGTCTGACCAGGGCAGAGATTCCTTTCTGACCCCAATATGGCATTGGTCTCAGCCAGAGTGAGGGGCAAGACCTTCTAGCCAGGACCCTCCGGGGTTGAGTCCCAGTAGGAACATTGGCACAGCCCTGTCACCATCCCCAGCCTGGGCTGCCACTAACACCCCATGCCCCCCTGAAGCAGAAAGTGAGGGAAGGGGGCAACCAGCAAAGCCCAGAAGCCTGGGAAATCCCTATAGTAGAACACAGGCACTGTGACACCTAGATCATCCCTGACCAGTGTCTGTCCAACCTCTCCTTGAATCCCTCCGGTGATGGAGAGTCCACAGCTACCCTGGGTGTTGATTCCCCTGCCTCCCTGCTCTAACAGGAAAGAAGCGTTTCCTGAGTATGCAGGAGGCAGCGGGGAATAAACTGCCCTGTAGGAGGGACTGAGAGGGGTATTCTGGTGGAAAGGGGCTGCACAGAGACCTGACAAAGACTGGGGGCAGATTGGGACTCTACCTGGGATCCAGACTCTCCCTCGTACCCAACTCCTGTCAGCAAGAGATACTCCTTCCAAGTGATAAGGCTCAATAAAGAACCCAGGAGTCATAGTTTCTTTCCATCCTCACCCATAGCTCAGAATTAGAACCCAGGAGTCCTGCAATTGGGGTGCTGCTTTGCTCTGGGCCTCAGTTTGTCCATCCATAAAATGGGTGCAGTTAAAATTCTCTGCCCTCTGCTTTGGCCTGAGGAAAACCTTCAGGGTCAAGGGCACTAGGGGGCATTTACTGGGAGTCTGTGCATGGGGTT
>NW_005842065.1:337256-341312 GCF_000455745.1 Alligator sinensis | reverse complement strand
GTTCAGCAGCAGGGAGGGGAAGGATTTGTTAATGAAGAGGAGCTGGGAGGTCATTAATTACCACGTAACCCAAACCGCCCCCTTCCCCCACTCCAGTTCCTGCTGGTGGCTTGTCAAACAGATCAGCTGATGGGATCTGACAAGGAGCAGCTGGGGGAGGGATTAGATGGGTCAGAGCCCATACGGTCTCTGTCTCCTGCCCCCCCCCCCCCCCCCCCCCAACTGGATGGGGGGGGCAGTGATTCCTTTTTCTTGTCCCTCACCTTGCTTTGGCGGGGGGTCACCCCCGATTGGCCCATTTTTTAGGTCCTGGGACACAGCTGCTGCATCTCAGCCCAGCTGGGTTGAACCCCAACTGCACATCCCTTCCAGAGGCTGCAGTCAGTGGTGAGTAGAGCGGGGGTGGCTGCACCATGGCATAAGGGGAGGGGGCAGAAAGCAGAGCAGCAGTTGGGGCTTGGGTCTCAGGGCTGAGGGCAGAAAGCAGAGCAGCTGATGGGGCAGGGAGCACAGGGAAGGGAGTAGAAAGAGCATGGATAGGGGAGGGAGCAGAAAACAGAGCAGCAGATCCAGAGCCTGTATTGGGCCCCATCTATGTGCAACCCTTGGCACACCTGGCTCCCAGTCTGTGACTGGGGGACCTGATACTATCCCCATCCTCTCTATAACCCCCTTCTCTCCAACCCCTCAGGAAAAATGGGGACTTTTCTTCCTGACCCCTCCCAGCCAGTGGCCTGAAGCCTGTGGGTTGATCAGCCTGGTCAGTTCCTCCCCCTTGGTTTCACTGCCTGACCTCTGACCTCTGACCTCTGCTCTTGCTCACTCAGACAGGGAAGGAAGGATGTCCTGCAGGAACGTGCTGATCACCGGCTGCTCCTCGGGGATTGGGTTGGCCCTGGCCGTCCACCTGGCCAGAGATGAGCTGAGGAGATTCCGAGGTGAGAGGGTGGGAGTGCTTCTCCCAGCACTGAGATGTGACCACTTCTGGTGTGCAAGCCAGCTGCTGTTAACCCAGAGATCCCTCATCCAGCCCTGAGATGCAACCACCTCTGGGGCGGAACCCAGTGTAACAGGGTGCTACCAGGGCACCCACAACAAAAATTCTATGCCACCCGGTTCTAGGGGACAGTCCGTCCCACACTCTCCCACCATGCCTTGATGTGAACTGATATATAGGTTGTGGGAGGCTGCCCTGATTTTACTGGGATGACCCTTGACTTGTGGCCCTGGCCTTCGGGGCCAATCACATGGCTCCATGCCTACCCTACACCGTCCCATACCTCGTAGATGGCATCCTACTCGTGTCTGGTTACACTCTATCTACTCAGCCTCTCAACCCCACTCTCAGGCCTCTCAACCCCTCAGATGGCTAATCAGTCATCGTCAGCTGAGCTGTACTCACCCTGATCCCTAACTCTCAGCTGTGGTTTCTCTCTGCAGAGACCTTTGGCCTACCTGATCTCCCCATCTTCTTCCCTGGGCCCCCCTTAGAGGTTCTGCACCTCCCCTGGGTTGGTGGCTGTTAGGCCCTCTGGCCCCATCTTGCATCTCTACCTCGGGCCCTACTCACATGTGGACCCCTCATCCTCGAGCCCTCCTCCTCAGGTGGTACCGTCATCCACCATCATCTGAGCTGTGCTCACCCTGACCCCTACCTTTCATCTATGGTCTCCACCCGCAGACACTTTTGGCCTCTCCAAGGCCCTGGCCCCGCTATCAGGCCAGTTGAGGTGCCAGGCTCTCTGCAGCTCTGGCCACCTCCTTGAGGTTCACCTTTCGGCCCCTCCTGGGCCCTGGCCCCAGCATGGGCCAGTCGAGGTCCCTGGAGTCAAGTGTGCTGGCGGTTAGGCCCTTCCATGGGCCCACCCTCATGCGTCTTACCTTCTCACTACAGAGTTCAAACCCTTCCCAAGATCATGCCAGCCCCTCTCTCGGTCTTCCCCCTGGTCTGGAGCTTGATCTCAGCTGCTCAGGCCGTCTCTCCAGGTCCACCTGGTCACTCTGGTTTGATGAGCCTCAGTGCTTCTCCCCATGACTGGTCTGGCCCCTCACTACACCTCTGGTGCACGCTGCCCCTCGCTCTGGATTGCTTGGTGCTTTTCCTAGGTCTCTTGCGTGCCCCACTCCTTTCTCTGGGCAGATCTGGCCTCTGCGACTCAGTCATTCAGTCCTCTTCCCATCTTCGCCCTTACTCTCCCAGATCTGGCCTGGCCTCCTCCTAGGCTTCTGGGCACTCGGCCTCTTTTTCCCAGGTCTGGCCTGGCTTCCCTCTCAGCCCTCTTTATACTCAGCCCTCTTACCCCTAGGCGGTCTGGCTTCTCCAGGCCTCAACATAGTCAGCCCTCTTTCTCTGGGGGCTACGCTGGTCTCTCACCAGATGCTCCCTCAGCCCCTTTCAGGGCGGTGGACCCCCACACTGGGTCCCTAGGACCCTTCTCCATCCCCATAGTTCCTCCAGTTGTTTCGGATGGCCTCCAGGAGCTGCAGTGTTCAGGCTGGGCGATGCTGTTCCTTCCACTCCCCAAGTGTTACTGCCATCTTGCTCTCACGGGCCGCTTGTACACGTGACGGGGGTTTACTGCCCCTAAATTGAAACAGTGGGTTTTTAATTGTGACAATTAAAAACTCAGCGTTTCTCTTTAAGGGCTTCCGTCACTGTTACGGCGAGGGGACCGATCTTTTTTTTTTCCTTGGCAGAGCCTGCCTGCAGCTGGGGGGCGACCTGCCAGCGGGCTGTGAGCTGTGGGGGGGCCCTGGTCTTTGTTACAAAGTCATCTACATCGCAGTGTGTTGCCACGCATGTAACATGTGACGCAATTAAACTGCTATAAAAGGGTAATTAAACCACTAAAAAGGGCAGTTTTGTCACATGTACAAGAGCACACGGTCTGTTTATGCTGTCTCAGCTCAGCCCTCGTCCAGGCAGGCGGTCTCCCTGCAGTCACGTGGTCCTGATCAGCCTGACCCCACCTGCCGGCGGCTCTGCAGTTTGCCTGACTCCTTATAGTGGCAGACACCTGAAGTGCGCTGCCACACGCAGCCCCCACTAACCCAGAGATCCCCACCTGTCTCTCCCCCAGTTGTCGCCACTATGCGGGACCTGGGCCGGCGTGGGGAGCTGGAGACACGGGCAGGGACGGCGCTGGGCCACACATTGGAGATCCGGCAGCTGGATGTGGACTGTGAGGAGTCGGTGCGGCGCTGTGTGGAGGCCATCCCCCAGCAGCGCGTGGATGTGCTGGGTGAGGGGTGAGGGGCTGCCCTTCCCAGTGGGCAGGGGCCAGGGATCTGCCAAAGGGGACAGGCATGGCCCACTTTCCTAGACTCTGGCCACTTGGCCCTGCTCACCCAGACCCAGCCATTTAGGCTCCACCTACTTCGATCAAACCCACTATAGGCTCCACCCACCCAGACTAACTCACTTTGGGCTCCACCCCCTCAGTCCCTGCATTCCCTTATGTCCCACCCACTCAGACTCCACTCAAACCCACACGCTTAGGCTCCGCCCCCCCCAGACCCTACTCACTTAGACTCCATCCCATCTAGAGCCCACCACTCAGGCTCCACCCACCCACTTAGACTCCGCCCATCTAGATCCCACTCAAGTAGGGTCCACCCACCCACTTAGACCTGCCCCCCACACCCAGCCATTTAGACTCCACCCATCTGGATCCCACCCACTTAGGCTCTACCCATACTCCCATTGGCTCCCCCCTGGACCCAGTGGTCAGGATGTCCATGGTGGGAGAGGCTGGGAGATGCAGGTGCCCCAAGAGGTGTGGGGGGGTCTTTGCAGCTCACAGCCCCCCTCCCCCTGCAGTGAGCAATGCGGGGCGGGGGCTGGTGGGGCCGCTGGAGCTGCAGAGTGTGGAGGCTGCGAGGCGCCTGCTGGACACCAATGTGTTGGGGCTGCTGCGACTCGTGCGTCAGGTGCTGCCCGACATGAAGCGCCGGCGTAGTGGCCACGTCGTCGTCATGAGCAGTGTCCTGGGCCTGCAAGGTGGGGGTGGCAGGGGCACTGGGGCCCATAGGGGGCACAGGATGGGGCGGGGATCT
>NW_005842065.1:335036-336992 GCF_000455745.1 Alligator sinensis | reverse complement strand
TTGGAGCCACATAATAGGCCCTGGATGGGGGCTGGGTGGGATCATAATGGGTCACAGAGGGGAGTGTCGGGGCCCCGTCCCCCCATCCTTCCTTCCCCCCAGGCCTCCTCTTCAATGACCTCTACTGTGCCTCCAAGTTTGCGGTCGAGGGCTTCTGTGAGAGCCTGGCCTTGCAAGCCCTGAAATTTGGGGTGCAGTGAGTAGCTGTGGGGAGTGGGGGGTTCCCCAACCTGGGCATGGTGGGAGTAGGAAGGGGGGCAGGTGGTCAGTTTGGGTGTGGGATCCCCAGAGGTGGCTGCAACTGGGACCAGTAGTGGGGGTGGACGGAGGCATCAGTATGGCCCTGCCTGTGTGGCACAGGGAAGTCTACTGCGGGGGGGAGGCCACATGGGGTGTGCCTGGGGGGCCAGGAGGTAGGGGTCTGGGGCCCATACTGGGGGGTTTGGAAGGATCCTGCTTCAGTGGTGTTGGGGGCCACACCATGAGCTGGGGGGGTCTCATATAGCAGGCTACAAGGTGAAGGATCATGTCATTGACCATGTGAGGGGGGGCTAGAGGGCCACACAATGACTCAGGGAAGTCAGGGGGTTCCCAGGTCATAGCCCACAGGGTGGAGGCTCTGGGGGAATTCCTGGCTGCCCCACATCTGCCCTCCTGCCCACCCCCCAGCATCAGCCTGATTGAGCCAGGGCCGGTGGCCACGGAGTTTGAGCGGAAGTTGTATGAGGAGGCGGCCACCCTGGACTTGTCCGGCCTGGACCCTGAGACGCGGGAGCTCTTCCAGGGCTTCTACCTGCCCTACTCTCGGGAGGTTTTTGCCGCCCTGGCCCAGTCGCCGGCAGAGGTGGCCGAGGTAGGAACTCCCCTTGCCCACAAATCCTCCATTTTCTGGGGTGCTGGCTGCCCACCCAGACTGGGCATGACTCAGCACCCTCCACCCTAAAAGAAGGGGGGGGAGCGGGGGGGGGACACGGGTATGTCTCTGCTGTGACCCCTCCAAGCCATGGGGGGAGAGGGCAGGACCATCACCCAGGTCTCCCCAAGCAGGATAGGCCCTAAATCTACCCGTCAGGCTGCCCGGAGCTGGGGTTTCTTGCAGCAGCTTTCTGGAACATGCCCTGCTGTAAGATTTTTTTTTCTGGGGGGCATGTCCAGTGCCTTTGTTAATATCACTTGGATGCTGCCCCCCTCCCCAGTGTTTTGGGGGTTCAAGGGCAGACTGGGGGGGGTCCAGGGTCCTTGTTATGTTCAAACCTGTTGACCTGCTTCCCCTGATTTTGGGAGTTCAGGGGGTGGGTCCAGCTGTGGGTGCCTGTCTGGGGGGGGTGGAGAGAGTTTCACTGACTTCCCCCCCCTCCCCCAGCACTTTGGGGGTTCAGGGTCTGGCAGGAGGCGGGGTCTGGCTATTGGGGGTATCGGGGACTCTGGAAAATCTGAGATCCACTGACTTTGCTCCTCCCTCAGCACTTTGGGGGTTCAGGGTGGGGGGGTATGTCTGCAGCCCTAGTTGGTTTCAGATCCAGACCCCCCCACCCCCCTAGCATGTTGAGGATTTAGGACTCGGCCAGGGGGGAGCTCTGTGTGTCCTCAGCCCTGGTCAGTCCAGGATCCTGCCCCAACACAATGCTTTGCGGGGGGGGGGTCAAGGTTGGGGGTGGGGTGGGAACTGGATCCAGACTTGGGGGTATGTCTGCAGCTCTGGTCAGTTTCAGACCCACTGGATCCCTGTCGCCCCCCCCGGGGTTCAGGGTCTGGCTGGAGCGTGGGTCTGTGTGTCCTCAGGCCTGGTCAGTCTCTACCCCTCTCCCTTGGCCTTTTGGGGGTTCAAGATCCAGCCATAGGCTTCAGATCCAGACCCCACCCCCGCCATGGCACTTCAGGGGTTCAGGATCCAGCCGTGGAAGCGTCTGTCCAGGGTCTTGCTCAGTCTCAGACCCACTGACTCCACTCCCCCCC
>NW_005842065.1:333759-335026 GCF_000455745.1 Alligator sinensis | reverse complement strand
TAGAAATTCAGGATCTGGCCTGGGGAGGGCGGGGCATGCTCAGGGACCCACTGATCCCTTTCCCCAGCACTTGGGGAAGATCTGTGTTCCTGGAGCCCCAGTCGGTTTCAGGCCCCGGTCCCTCCTCCTTCCCCTCTCCAGCACACGGCTCGGGTGATCACGTCAGAGTCGCCGCCGTTCCGGTCCCAGACCAACAGCCTGTATGCGCCGCTGGCCACACTGAAGCACGCAGACACTAGCGGGCACTTGCCCCTTGCTGCCTTCCAGCGCCTCATCTTCCAGCACGACCGGCTCTTCAAGGCCAGCCTCAGCCTGCTCAAGCTGCTGCAGTGGCGCAAGCGCCGGGACATGGACCACACCAAGACCCCTTGAGCCCCAGCCTTCCCCCCCATACAGCCACCTCCCCTCTAGGATCCTCAGGAGGGCGTGAGGTGCCGGCTTTTTTGTGGGGCGGGAATGGGGCAAGGGTGGGGAGTAGGGATCTGGGTGGGGCTGTGAGTTGCCCCTGGGGGCTGACCCCACTCAGGGGAGGTTCAATTTGTACTGTGGATTAAAGCAGCAGGGAGACCTGCATGGTGAAAGGCAGAGGAGAGGCGTCCTCTTGGGCTACAGATGGTGGAACTTGGGTGTCCGGGCTCCCAGCCCCCCTGTGACACCCCAGACCCTACTCCCAGAGTTGGGTGAGAACCTAGGCATCCAGGCCCCCAGCCCATCCCTGCTCTGACTCCCCAGACCTCACCCCCTCCCAGGGCTGAGAGAGAACCCAGGTGTCTGGTTCCTAGGCCCCTGCTCTAACCACCCCCCCCGCCCCAACTCCCCGGAGCCAGGGGCAGAACCCAGGCATTTACCGCCACTCCTAGAGCTGGCGAGAGAACCCCAGCTCCCAGCTGCCCCCCACAACTTGTTCCCACCCTGGTACAGAGCAGGACCTGCTAGAAGATGCTGGTAAGAGAGCCCAGCAACTACCATATTTCTTGGCATAGCAATGCCCAACCTGTGGCCCATATGGGGGGTGCCTTATCTTAGGAACATTAAGGTTATCCAGGAAGCAAGTTTGAGGAGGCGTTGCTGTCCCCAGGTTCACTCCCTCCTGCACTGGGAGGGGAAACTGAGGCGCACACAGAGTGGCAAAATGACCTGACTAGACCTATGCAACAATGAGAATTGCACCCCCAGCTGGCACCTGCGGCCCTATCTCATCCTCCCTCTACACTCTGGGAGGGGCTGGAGCTGATCTGAGGTCAACTTGGGGGAGTACCCCAGCCTC
>NW_005842065.1:326139-333749 GCF_000455745.1 Alligator sinensis | reverse complement strand
CCCCCCCCCCCCCCCCCCCCCTCCACTGGGCTGTTGTTTGAGTTTGCAAAACTAAGCAGGGTCTGGTTGGGTTAGGGCAGGGATGGGAGACCCAACTGAGAGCTAAGTGGCCTTGGTTGAAATTAGCTCTTGGGGGAGGTAACTTTTATGTTTCTGTGAAGCATTTTGGGGCCAGAATGCACGTTTTGGGGGGGTGGGGGCAGAGGTCAATCTTGGAATTGAAATGTGACTGCTTCTGGGGTGGAACCACGGGGACAGGAGGCTTGGGGTCCAGATGTCTGGGTTTTTCTGTTCTCTATACATCTTTAGTTAGTCTATAAGGTGCATCTCTCACCTGCCTTTGACCTACACAGCCAAGTACCCGCAGCTCCACCAATCCCTGCACTCAGCCCTGCCCTTCCACCAATCAGTGTGGAGCCCTGTGTGTGAGCCTGCCCCTGAAAGGTAGCCAATAGGAGCACAGTAGGGCAGGTGTCAACGGGAGCTGTAGGGGTTCATGTCAGCACCGAAGGCTGAAGCTAGACATGGTCTTTCCTGTGAAACTTTGGGGCAGTTACTACACTTCCCAGCATGCTGTGTGCCAGGGGCTTAGGTGGGAACTACAGCTCCCAGCATGCTCTGGGGCCCTTGGGTGCAGCCACTTCTGGGGGGAGGGGCAAGGAGGCTGCGCAGCCATTGGTGGCCACAGAATCCCTGACCTAGTTTAAGTGGGGCCTGGGGCCAGGACTCAGGGTTTCTGCTCTGGGAGGGGCAGGTCTGGGCTGGGAGTGCGGGTGCCTGGGGACTCTCTGCTTGGGTCGGCGAGAGGCTGGAGCCTGGACTCCTGGTTTTTGCTCTGTTTGCGGGAGGGGCTGGGACCTCTGCTGCCTGGGTTGTCTTCTCTGCTGCGGGGGGAAAGGGGCTCAGACACCATTTCCAGTTGGGGCAGCAGGGTGAGAGGCTGTGAGCCTGGATGCCTGGGTTTTAGTTTCCGTTGGGGGAGGCCGGGAGTCCAGATGCCTGGGTTCTGCTCCTATCGGGCCTGTCTGGCGCCAGGCGCACAAACCTCTCAGGCACACAGACCTCAGCGAAGAACATGCTGCTCTTGGCAGGGGGGGAGATCTCAGCTGCCAGAGGCCTCAGGAGACCTGGAGGTGAATAATTCACTACAGCAGCATGCAAATAGCAGGGAGCTCTGCTGACCGTCCAGACTTGGCGCTTCTCCCTTCCACCCCCTCCCTGGAGCTGCCTTGCCAGGGCCCCTTCAGCCTGAAGGTTGAGTCATCGGCAAGGACACATCACCCTCCATCCTACGCCAAAGTCTGTGGCCAAGTGCCTTTCCCTCAGTATCTCCTTCCAGCTTATTCAGCCCGGCCTGAAAAAAAACAAAAAACCAGCTGCTGTAAATCAGAATGCTCATTATACATGAGAAATATGGGAAGAGCAGTTTCAGCCCCTTGGTAATACTTTTGGTGTGAGATTTCCCCAGAGTGCCCAGCTGCTGGGTATCAGAGTGCTCATTTATATGCAAGAAATATGGTAAGAGCTGTTTTGGCCACTTACTGGGCACCCTGGAAAAACCATGGAGCAGATCCTCAAGGAATCCATTTCTAAGCACTTGGAGGAGATGAAGGTGATTAGGAACAGTCAGCAGGGATTCACCAACAGCAAGTCATGCCTGACCAAACTGATTGCCTTCTATGATGAGGTGGATGCGGGGAGCCCAGTGGATGTGGTATACTTTGACTTTAGCAAGGCTTTTGATACAGTCTCTCACAATGTTGTCGCAGGCAAGCTAAGGAAGTGCGGGCTGGATGAATGGACTGTAAGGTGGATAGAAAACTGGCTCAAACATTTGGCTCAGAGTGTAGTAATCAGTGGCTCGATTTGTAGTTGGCAGGTGTTATCAAGCGGAGTGCCCCAGGGGTTGGTCCTGGGGCCAATTTTGTTCAGTGTCTTCATCAACGACTTGGAAGATGGCGTAGAGTGCACTCTCAGCAAGATGGCAGATGACACCAAGCTGGGGGGAGTTGTAGATATGCTGAAGGCTAGGGGTAGGATTCAGAGTGACCTAGACAAATTGGAGGATTGAGCCAGAAGAAATCTCATGTCAACACGGACAAGTGCAAAGGCCTGCCCTGGGATGGAACAATTCCATGCACCGGGACAGGCTGGGGGCTGACTGGCCTGGCAGCAGCTCTGCAGAAAAGGACCTGGAGGTTATAGTGGACAATAATTTGAATATGAACCAACAGTGTGCCCTAGTTGCCAAGAAGGCTAACAGCATCCTGGGCTGCACTAGTAGGTATGTTTCCAGCTGATCAAAGGAAGTGATTATTCCCCTCAATTCAGCACTGGTGAGGCCACATCTGGAGTACTGTGTTCAGTTTTGGGCCCCCAGTTATAGAAAGGATGTGGGGAAATTGGAGAGAGTCCAGTGGAGGGAAAAGAAAATGGTGAGGGGGCTGGGGGACTTATGAGGAAAGACTGAGGGAACTGGGTTTATTTGTCTTCTCTTCTGAAGACTAAAGGGGATTTGATAGAAGCCTTCAACTACCTGAAGGGTGGCTCCAAAGAGGACGGAGCTGGACTCTTAGTGGTGGTAGATGACAGAACAGGGAGCAATAGTTTAAAGTTGCAGCAAGGGAAGTTTAGGTTAGATATTAATAAAAATTTTATCACTAGGGGAGGTAGTAAACCACTGGAACAGGTTACCCGAAGAGGTGGTGGAATCTTCATCCTTGGAAGTTTTCAAGACCCGGCTAGATAAAGCCCTGGCTGGGATGATCTAGTTGAGGATGTTCCTGGTCTGAGCAGGGGGTTGGACAAGGTGACCTCCTGAGGTCCCTTCCAACCCTAATTTTCTATGATCTCAGAGCCAATTTCCATAGTGATCCCTTTGGTATGAGATTTACTGGGCAGTCTTCATTCTTCAGATCAGCCCAGAGATCATCAGATCAACCCAGATATCAGATCAACTCAGAGATCAACAGGTAAATCCTGAGATCATCAGGAAAGCAGGGCTGGAAGGGGCCCCACAAGGTCTCATTTAGCTCAACCCCCTGCTCCAGGCAGGATCTCCCTTAGCTAAACTAGCCCAGACGTCAGGGTAGATGTGCACCTTCTAGACTTATGAAATCAGCTTGCTTCACCAGATGCATCCTAAATCATCCAACCTGCATCCCAGTGTCCATCCAACCTACTCTTGGACACAGCCAGGGATGGAGACTCCACCACATGTCTGGGCAGCCTGCTCCAATGCTAGACCACCATGGGTGTCTGGTGCCTCTTGAGTCAGGGGGGAACATGCCCCCCCTCCCCTGACACCAGTCAGTGACAGGGGTAGGAGGTGGGGGAGGGGTCCATCTCTTAGTTATGAGATTAAAACCACTCCACCCTGTTCTGGGTTTGATGAAGCCTTTGCTGTAGTAGAATCTCTCTGGGATTTTTCTATAGTCAGGAAAGGATTGGAAACAAAGAGTTGGCGTTTTCTGAGGTAGTCTGGGATCTAACATAGTGGTGGATAGGTTAGGGAGCAGAAAGAGATCAGTCAATGGTGCAGGGAGCACAGGTCAGATAGCAGAAAGCAGAGCAGCCAATGGAGCAGGGAGTATAGGGAAGGGAACAGAAAGCAGAGTAGCTGATGGAACAGGAAGTTCTGGGCAGGGAGCAGAAAGGAGAGCAACAGGTGGTGCAGGGAGCAGAAACCAGAACAACAGATGGGGCAGGGAACAGAAAGTAGAGCAACTGATGGGGCCAGGAGCCCAGGGTAGGGAGCAGAAAGGAAATTAGCCAATGGGGTAGGGAACAGGAAACAGGGCTGCTGGTTGGGCATGGGAAGGGATCAGAGTAGTGCTCAGGGAAGGGCCTGGCATTACTCTGTGGCTCCCTGCCAAAGAGGTCACCCCCCCCACCAAGTTAGTCTATAAAGTGCCATCCCCACCCCTGCCTGTTGCCTGACCCCAGGCTATGATACATGTTGCAGTGTCACGATTCTCCTCCAAGGGGCACTGGACCAGCACAGAAGAGCCTCTCCCAGTCAATGCAACCAGGTCATTCCTGCCTGTATCCCATGCTTGGGGCAGAGGTGGGGATTAGCACCCCAAACTCTCTCTCCTTTTTGGGCTGCTGGAGCAATGGTGGGGAAGAAGTGGAGATGCCTGGCAGTGAGACAGAGGAGCTATAAATACTTGAGCAGGAAGGCGAGAAGGACTTTGAGCTGAAGGACAAGGGGTGGCGGGAGCCAAGAATAGATTTAGGCCTGGAAATGAGGAAGGTGTTGAATCAGGGGTGGCAAACAATCTGCTTGGAAAAACAGAAGGGCAAAGAAAAATACCCTTCTTTTAAATAGTTTATAAGCTGGAGCTGGCTCTGACCGGGATTAGCCAGCAGCCAGGACCCCAGAGCTCCCTGTTCCCAGTGCGTTAAAACGAAAGCCTTTTTAAAAAGCATGAGACTGGTGTTAAGGTATCACAAGGTCTGGCCAGTGAATGCAGCTTTTGAATCTGCTGGGGGTGGGGAGGGGGTTGGATGTACCTCAGCTCATTGAGCTGGGAACTCAGTTTCTATATTTACTAGCCTACAATGTACCCAGGAATCATCCCCCATCCCCCATCAGGGTACATGTCTGAAGTGGAGAAGCTGGTATTTCTACCCTGCATAGGGCGCCCAACTGTCCCCCCACTTTGGATTCCTGCTCCATCCAGCAGCCAAGGAAGTTCGTTGACTTCACAGCTCATTCTTCTTCACTCCAGAAGGGTTAACAGCCATAGCTTTATAGATTCATTAGATTGCGAGGCTGTAAGGGACCTCAGAAGATCATTGGGTCTTCCTGCACCAGGCAGGAAAGGCAGTTGGGGTCAGGTGACCCTAGCAAGGTGACTGTCCAGTCTTCTCTTGAAGATTTCCAGGGTAGGCAATTGTACCACCTCTGGAGGGAGCTTATTTCACAGTCTGGTCACCCACCTCTGCTTTGTAATGGTCTTGATGTTCTACTAATTAAGCTAACTTTTTAAGGGCAATATTGCTGTCTGCTTGCTGCTCCTGCTCTCTCTTTTCCTATTTCCCAGCTCTGGAGACACTTTTTAGCTCTTTTCAAAATCCTACATCCTTCCATAGAGACCAGGCTGCAGCAGCAGCTAAGGATTCAGCTTTAGCTAAGCAGGAAAGGGAGTGAGTTGAAGATGAGGCCGCATCCCTGCGGTGTGCAGCTGTAACTCTAGAAAAATTCCCATTTTTTCCTTCTCTTCAGTCTGCCTTTATAAAAAGGCATGGGTTTTATGGGGTGGGGGGGTGAGGTATGTGACAAAATACAATATTAGGAATTACCAGCTTCCCATATACTATGATGAAATCATGAGGTCAGGAGTCATGGAAGATCCTTATTTAAGGGGTTGCAAAGAGTGGATACAATGGATCTCATCCAGATTCATGCAGTTGTAACTCTGGCAAGAATCTTTGATTTTTCTTCATCCTACCTCTCAAAAAAACAAGGCACCGTTTTTATTTGGTGGCACATTTTGGGCCCCAAAATGTGGTACATTGATGATGTTGTCTCCTCCTCTATAGTCCCGTGAGCTAGGAACTCAATTATATTGATATATTTTTTAAAGGAAAGCAGGGACTCTCCTGACTCTGGGAGCTGGAGAAGTAAAGATTATGAAAGTGGAGGAGCGTTTCGTGGAGCTAAATCAACCCAACTCTTCCAGGGTTCTGCTCTTCTGTTCATTGTAGTGTCATGCTTTTGCCACTAGGGGGCACTAGACCAGTGCATTAAGCGTGACTGTGCAATGACAGCAGGGCTCTAGGCCCCTATTTGTGAAAGTCAAGAGGAATTAGGATCCCAAGTGCCCTGGGAGCTGTTGGAATCAGCCCTCGTGTTATTTGGGGGGCTGAAGTGAGGGCTGGGGACTCAGGAGAACTGGACAGAGATTGTCAGGTGTGACGTGTGTGGCGGGGGGGTGAGGAGGGGGCAGACAGGAGGAGATGAAGCTTCATTTGGGGGTGGGCAGCATGTGGCATGTGTGTCACAAGTGGCACAGGCAATTTCCATGTGGGGCATGTAGCAGATGGGGTAGCAGGGAGGGAGCAGAGAAGTGGATGGGGCAGGGACCAGAAAGCAGAGCAGTGGATGGGACATGGGGCATGGGGCAGGGAACAGAAAGCAAAGCAGTGAATGGGGCAGAGAGCACAGTATAGAGCAGGGAGCAGAAAGCAGACTAGTGGACAGTGGGGTACAGGGCAGGGAGCAAAAAATAGTGGCCAACAGGACAGGGGGCTGAAAGCAGAGCAACTGATAGGGCAGGGAGCACAGGGCAGGAAGCAAAAAGCAGAGCAGTGGATGGGGCAGAGAACACAGGGCAGGGAGCAGAAAGCAGAGCAGTAGATGCCAAAAAACGTCTGTCCCATCCCCCTGCAACTGTGGTAGCCTTTGTGGGTCAATCAGGATGGAGAGGCCAACTCCTCCCCTTCTGACATGAGTGGGCCATAAGGGTGCATGGCCGCCCTGCCCCACAGGCCACACCCACCCGACTTGGTGGTTCTTTTGAGGCCTTCCCCCTTCACCTCTCCTTTCCCCCCTGGTTTCCCGGGGTCGCCTGGGTCCTGGATCCCAGTCTCACCCTGGATGGAGGGGATGTGTCTGAGGTGCGTGTTATATGCAGGTCAATATGGTACCACGGAGGGCTCCATCCTTCTTGGGACCCAGTGGCAAACAAATGCCATCCCTGAGGATCAGAGACTGCAGCCTTCCTTGAAATGTCTCCAGGGCAGCCAGGAAGCGGGGCGTTATTGATTCGTTAACAGAAGGAGCTGCTGGAGGGAAACGCAGTCATCCCACCGGCAGTGGTGGCGGGAAGCAGGAGAGGAAACTGAGGCACAGAAGCAGAGAGGCGGGGCCAAGGTCACTCCGGACAGCGGTGGCAGGGCTGGGAGGAGAACCCAGGTGTCCTGGGAGCCGGCCAGGCCCTTGTCCCTCTCTATAGGGCCCCTAGGGGGGTTCTGGTAGCATGCTGTAGAGCCTTGTAGGGTGGCCTTTCCTCCATAAGGCCCATGGGTCTCTCTGTAAGGCCCCTGTTTCTCCCTATGAGGTGCTCTTCTATAGGGAAATGTAGGGTCCCCACATACCCTATACGGTGCACAGCAGAGTCCATGTGCTTGGTGTTGGGTGTTGGGTGGGCTGGCTGTGTCTTGCGCTATAGGGGGAAAATGGGGGGGTGCCAGCCTCACCCTCTATAGGGCTCCTGCTCCTCCCTATAGGGCTCCTGCTCCTCCCTATAGGGGCCCATGTCTCTCCTGACAGGGCCCATATCTCCCTCTATAGGGACAGTGTGTAGGCAGCAGTGTCCCTTTCTATAGGAACAATGTCTTCATGTCTATAGGGGCAATGGGGAGGGGCATTTGTCTCCCTAAAGGGCCTATAGGGGGCTTGGGGCGAGGGTGTCCCTCCCTATAGGGCCCATAGGGAAGCAGCCGTGTCCCTCCCTGGGTCAGCAGAGAGGGGGTGTCACAGGGGTGGGGGTCGCCCGTGCCCCTCCCAATAGGGCCCGCAGGGGGCGCCCGTGTGGGTCCCGCGCCTATAGGGCCCGCGCGGCGTCCATAGGGCTCGGCTGGCCCCGCCCCGGGCGCGGGGG
>NW_005842065.1:324304-325942 GCF_000455745.1 Alligator sinensis | reverse complement strand
CCTTCCCCCCTAAGGCTGCCGGGGGGGCAGATCTCGGGGTGGGGGGACAAACAGTTGTAGGGTGGGGTTCGGCTGATCAGGGGAGCCGGGGGTGGCTGGGGGGGCAGAGCTTGGTGTAGGAGGGCATCAGTTTTTCCACCTCCCCCTACCCCGGCGCGGTTTTGAGGGAGGGAAGTTTCATGCAGGGAGGGGGGCATCTTGTGCCTCTTTGCTGGTGGGGGAGAAATAGAGTCCTTAAAGGTGCCTAAATCTGGCAAGTTTTGGTGCAAGTGCTTTAGGAGCCTGGTTGGTGGGGGCGGCAATTGCAGGGTGAGTACTGGGGATCCTAGGGGCTGTAGATCCTGGGATCTCTTGTGGGCAGGGTGAAGGGAGCAGCTGGTACTGAGAGGGGGTGCGGGGGGGGGGGGTACAGCAGGGCGGCGGGGGGTTACAGCAGGACGCCAGGTTGCCCCTAGCCAGGACGCCTGGGTTCTCCCCCCAGCTCGGTGAGGTAGTGTGCTTGGCTGTTTGCGTGGGGGAGCAGGGGGTTACCCCTAGACAGGACGCCTGGGTTTTCTTCCCAGCCGTGGGATCAAGCATGTCCAGTGATTAGCACCAGGAGGGAGGTGGGGGGCGTTTCCCCCTAGCCAAGATGCCTGGGTTCTCCCCCCAGCTTCTGGAGGCAGCGCCCTTGCGCAGTTATGCAGACAGCCCGGGCTCCTGGGTTCTCTGCCCCATAGATACACCCTGCGTCCCAGCTCTTGCAGCTGGGTGGGGATGAGATCAGTGCTTCAGCTGGGCCCCCCCCCTCCCCCCCAGCTTCAGGCTTGCAAGGCAAGAAGGGTCCATCTCTGGCAGTGGCTCTGTGCAGACAGGCAGTTTTGGGGCGAGAGTATCCTGATCATGGGGCACCCCCTGCCCTGCTTCTGCCTGAGAAAGCAGCTACACTTGGCTACGCTTGCTAGTAATCACAGTCTTATCGGCCAAGCTCGGACTTATCTCCTGAGGGCTATCTGGGAGGCTAGAGAAGGCCCTGCTGTGAGTCACCCTGCCTTGGATCAGGGGTGGAGGGAGAAAGGACACGGGACTGAATCTGGGTGGGATCTGGGATCCTGGATGAATCTGGGTAGGATCATGAATGGATCTGGGACTGCAAGCAAATCCACAGTGGGATCTGGCATTGTGGACGAATCTGGGTGGGAGATGGATGAATCGGGGTGGGATCTAAGATTGTGGATGAACCTGAGTGAGATCTGGGACCATGGATGAATTGGGGTGGGATTGTGGATGAATCTTGGAGGGGGATCTGAGATTATGAATGAATCTGTGTGGGATCTGGGGTTGGTAACAAATCTGGAGTGGGTCTGGGGTCATGGATGAATCTGAGTGGGATCTGGGATAATGAATGAATCTGGATGGGTTCATGAAGGAATTGGGTTGGGATCTGGAATTGTGAGTGAAACTGGAATCTGGGATCATGCGTGAATCCAGGTGGGATCCAGTGTATCCACCATTTACATCCCCTTATATAAGGGTCTTTCATGTCCCTGACCTCATACTTTCATCATGCCCTAAGGGCCTAAGCGAAGCTGGTAATAAGGTACTTTCTCACCCTCCTCCAAAAAGCCCCCACAGCTCATTTTTTGGGGAAGGCAGAAT
>NW_005842065.1:316802-324273 GCF_000455745.1 Alligator sinensis | reverse complement strand
CTTTTGTGTTTGAGGAGAAGAGGGAAGGGGGGGGGGGGGGGGGGGGGAGATATTTCCAGAGTTATGACTATGTAGAGCAGAGATGGAGCCTTATCTTCAGCTCATTCTCCCTCCCTTCCTTTTTGAACTGAACCTGAAACCCTAGCTGCTGCTGCAGCCTCATCTCCTAGGGTGGATCTAGGATTTTGAAGAGCCAAAAAGTCTGCAGGGCTGGAGGAGGAGAGGGACTGGCTAGCAGACAGCTGCATAACCAAAGGAAAGGCTAGCTCAATTAGCAGTACCTCAAGATTCCTAAAAAGAGGGTGGATAACACCTCTGGAGTGATAAACCATGAGTCCTGAAGTCCACTCACTTCCTCAGGAGGCTGGGGTGTGGAGCTGACATCTGTGCTGTGTGGGTGGAAAATCAGTTTCCTGGCTTAAGGCACATGGCCTAATTTTGGAGGGACTGATTTTTGGGGGGTAAAGCTATGAGTGGTAGCCAGGTAAGTACGGTATTCCTGCTTTCCCCTGCTTTCTCTTTTGTAATGAGATCCCTGCTTGGGATCAGCAGGGCTGGATTAGAAAGGAATCCTAGTTTTCCTTCCCCTGCAACAACACAGCCAGCTTCAAGGATCCTCAGGTGACTGAAACCAGGTGGCAGATACCCCCTCTGCCGGGGCTGGGAGCTCTGGAACCAGACTGCTGGTGATGGTGGGGGTGGAGGGGGATGGCTGCATGTATGGGTCCTGGGTGTGGGTCTGTGTTTGTCCCTAGGTTACAGAGCTGAGCAGAGGACGGAGTCTGATCCAGGAGTCTGGTTGCCACATGGAGCTGGGAAGGAATTATCCCCCTCTTCCTGTTGCTGCGGTATTGTGGGGGAGGGGAGGGGTATTCTGCCCCACCTCAATCTTCCCCAGCAGCGCTGGATATGCTGCCTGAGGCTTGGAGCCAGCCCTGTAGACAGCCTGATGCCAGGCCAGGATCAGGCCCCCCTGGATCAGATGAGTCCTGACTGTGGGTAGGACTTCTCCTGCCTTTGCTGCCAGGCATGGCAGGGGGTGGGGGTGGGATTTGAACTTGCATCTTCCTGGGCAGGGCCCCTGGAACAGATTGGGGGGCAGGGGGGGTGCTGGGCCTGGGTGTGTAGGTAGGAGGCATCTGTGTCCAGGATGGGCTAGGCCTGGGCTGGATATGACCCCATCCGTAAGTGACTTTTTTTCAATCCCAAAAGCTTCTGTGGGACAGTTTCCCCTTGGATGGTTAGAATCCTCCTAGAGAGGCAGGCTGTGGCATTGTCTCATTGCTGCCTGCTCCTTTCTTGGGGGGGGCGGGGAATCTTTCCCTGGCTGCAGTGGGTTTCATATCCCTCTTGGGACAGTCCAGAGGATCTGGGGTAGGGGAGAGGGGAAATCCTAGGTGCTGGATTTCCCCTCTCCATGGCCTGAAGCCAGCGGGGATCCTTGAGGCTGCAGTGAGATGGCTGAGCTAGGAGCTTTGAGCTGGGGGGCTGTGGCAAATGTAGGGACTGTGGGAGGGAGCATTTCTTAGGGAAGTGGTTCTTAACCTTTTTTTGTACCAGGACTCATTAAACATCAATGGCCAGTCCTGACCCAGTGTGCCTCAGCCCCCCAGTGTGTGGGGCAGGGGGGCAAGCAGCCCCTTGCAGGCTGCAACTCTTCTAGCCTGCAAGGGAAAAGCCACAGTTTCCCACTTTTTTTTTCTTTAAAGGAGAATCCATTCTTAAAGTTTGTTGATCCTTTTTTAATTTTTTAAATTTTTTTGCAACCCTTTTGTATGTTCTTGCAACCCACTTTGGGGTTGCAACCCATGGGTTGAGAAACACTGTTTTAGGGGACCTACAGGTCTCTGAGGGGGGAGCAAATCCCTGGAGCGAAACTGAGAAGGCTTCAGAGTGAAACTTCCAGGCGTCCCAGTTTCCAGGTGCTGGGTGAGACTGGGAGTCTCCCAGGAAAGGGTCCAGGAGCTTGCCTCACTTTCCCCATTCAGCAGGGCAGAACTGGGAGATGCCAGGTCACCAGTGGGGAGGGGCTGCAGGTATGGGGGGGGGGAGAGGCCTCTGTGAAACCCCACTGCATTTAAAGTAGCAGATCCCAGGGGATGGAGTCCCTGTGCCCTGGCAGGAGGCTGGCTGTTCATCCTGCCTGGCCCTGCTGAGTGGGCTGCCAAGGGGCAGGGCTTCCAGTCCATCTGCCAAGGTGGCATATGTGCTTCCTGCCCCTGCTCCAACTCCCAGTCCCTACTCCCCTCCCAGAGCGGGGAGAGAACCCAGGTGTCCAGCCCTTGTACCCCCCCAGGTACCATTCACTTTCCACAGTTGAGAGGGAGCCCAGGTGTCCGAGTGCCCAGGCCCCACTGGGGAGAGAACCCAGGCATCCAGGCTCCCAGCCCCTTCCCCACTCCGGCCTCTGCCAGGGGGATGCTGGGAGCTGGGGGTTACCATGGAAACTGACTCACACTTGTTCAAGAGGGAAAGGGCGGGTTGGAATTGCTGCAGCTGGGATGGGGGGATCTGGCCGGCGCCTGGGTGTGGGCGGAGGGGGGCAGGCAGGACTTTGGAGCCCCCTGGGCTTAATCATCTGGGCCAGGACTGGCTGCTCAACTGATCCTGGTGGCTGGAGGATCTGCTAGAAGCCAGTCAGCCTCTTTGCTAGGGCCTGGGTCGGTCAGAGAGCATTTGAAACCAGGCTGGTAGCTGCCATGGCTTTGCCTTGTACAATAGAAATCACAGGGTCGGGGAAACTGAGGCATAGGGTTGGCAGCCAGGAAGTAGCAGGGGTGGGATTAGAACTAGCATCCCCTGGGTCACCCCCAGTGCTGGTGGGGGAGTGGTTCTGGGACTGGTGCTCTAAAGGGGCTGTCTAGGTGTTGGCTTCATGCAGCTCCACCCCTCTGCCCCACAGCTCCTGTTGGTGGGGGGACCCCAGCTGTTCTTGGGAGCCCGGATGCCTGGGTTCTACCCCCAGCATTGGCAGGGGGGGGGGCGGGGGGGGGGAGGGGGTGGGGCGGGGGGTGGGGGCTGGTGGTTCCAGCAGAGATGAATGACTGCCCCCCCACCATTCCCTCCCAGCCAGGAGTGGCTCTGTGCCCCCATCTCAGTGCATGGCTGTAGTGTGGGGCACATTGCCATGGCAGTTTGCCAAAGATCTGACCTTGTGGGGGCCCCCTCTGTGATCAATTTCAAGCCCCACCCTGATCAATTTCAAGGGGTCTCCCAGTGATCTGCCTCAAGGCCCCAGTAAGCCTCCCAGTGCTGGATTTCAAGGTCCCCCTTGATCGGTTTTAGTGGGAGGCAGTGATCCATTTCACACCCCCACCATTGCAGCTCCCTAGTGATCTCTCCTCTTCCCACAAGCCCCCTGAACCCAAGATCCCTCCTCCGGGAGATCTCTCTGAATCCTGCTGCCCTTTCAGCCTCTTCCCAGCCCTACACAACCTAGCCCTGGTGCCAGGTCGGCTTGGCAGGGCACTAATCCGTTGCCATGTGTTGTATGGTTTCTTTTTAGTTCACTCCCCCTTCCTCCCTTCCTCCCTTGCTTTCAGTTCTTCAATCCAGCTGCCCTGGATTTCCCCAGATCTTGCAGGGTGGGGGAGCATTGAAAGCTGCTGGTTTTTCCTTAGGGGCAGAAACTGGAGGAGCTGGGTTAGATGGGAGTCTTTTCTGGGCTGATTTCCCGCCCCCCCCTAAATGCACCCCCCTTCCCAGTGAGGCAGTCTCAACAGAGGGAAACTGAGGCATGACCCCGCCCCTCCCCAAGCCAGGCCTGACAGACTGTGGAGTTTAACAACTCGGAGTGGGGAGCCAGGGGCTGGATCTCATGGAAGAGAAACTGGATCTGATGTCTTACCCATGAGGCTTTGAAAGGAACCTCTTCTGACCTGGCTTGTCCCTTCTTGTCCCCTTCCCCCAGCCGTGGGGCACTTCAGTGGGTAAGGGTGCTGGCTGGCAGGGGGCTGGGCTGGGCTGGTAGCCTCCAGGCCTTGGGAAGGGAGGTTGTATCTTATCTGAACAGCTGGGGATCTGGGATCCTTGTGGATCCCACTGTTGGCTCCCCTTGGGGCATGAGATCTGCTGGATCCCAGGCTAGAAAAGCAGGGATCCACATCCGTTCCAAAGGGGGGGGGGTGTCAGCTGGCAAGATCCTGTCCTGTTCAGGGGGCCCTCAATGATCAATCTCAAGACCCAGAGTCTGATTGGGGAGGTGGGGGTGGGAAGGCCTCTGCTGTGTGGGAACTGCCCTGACTGAAGACAGGGCCCCCAGCCCTGTACAGCTGCCCCCAGCTGGGGTAGACTCCCCTGGGGTAGCTGGACCCCCACCGTGCTCACTGCTATACAAAACACTCCATCAAAGATGAAAAGGTTGTGGGGAGGGGAAATGGGCATGACTGGGCCCTCTCCAGTCCATGGCATCCATAGGGCCCATGCTGCAGCCACTTAGCCCTGCTGCTGGCAGACAGGTGGACTGAGAATCTGCATCTGGTTTCTAATCTGCACCGGTATGGATAGATAAAGTGATTGGGGGGTGGTCACAGAGCCTGAAGCCCCTGCTGTTATGTCGCGCTTGCCCTTTTAAGCTAATAAAAGTCACTTGGATCTCCACCCCCATCTGGCTTTCCTACAGTGTGATGGGACCTACATGTGACCTCTGGGGCCTCCTGCCTCAGTTTCCCCACCATGGCCTGGTCCCTGCCTTGCTCTGCAGCTGGGATGTCTTGTGTCTGGCTGATAATACTGTACTTTCTCACATATACATGCACTCCTCTTCAAAAATCTGCTGGGCTGGCCTGTTCATTATACCCCCTGTTCAAAAAAAAAAAAAGTCGCTGTGCTGATCTCTTGTTTTTCTTGGTGGATAAATAACTTCTTTTGCATATATATGCACTCCCCTCCAAAAAGCTGCTGGGCTGCTCTCTTCATTGTATCCTCTGATGGCAATACCATATTTTCCCACATATACATTCCCCCACGCCAAAAGCTGCTGGGCTGGTCTCTTAGTTGTCTCCAGATGTATAATAACATTTTCTTACATACTCATGCTCTTCCCTGGTCCTCAAAAAAAGCTGCTGGGCTGAGCTGTTCATTGTGTCTCCTGGCAGATAATACCATATTTTTTTGCATATACATACATTTCCCCCTGAAAAACAGCTGCTAGAAATTGGAGTGTGTTTATTTATGTGAGCAATACAGTAAGAGCTGTTTCTGCTGGGCAGAGGGGGAATAACAATGAGCAAGCTGGGGCTCCCTTCCTGGGGCTACAAGGAAAGACCTTTTTTTCTTTGATTCAGCCTTTCATAGATGAGTTGCATGTTATATTCCAGGGGCAAATATGGTAAAGCTGCCCAGACAATGGGCCTGATTTCTGTTGTGAGGAGGCAGGGAGCAGATGAATCCGGGAACAAAGGTGTTATCTGGGCAAGATAAAGGGCAGGGAGGGATGGGCAGCCAACAGTGGGGCTGGGCTGGGTGGGGCTATGCAGGCCTGGTGTGGGGGTTGATTTTAGTCTTCAGTAGGGTTTTTTTAGGTGCCAGGTGGTGCCTGCCATAGGTTCACAGACTGCCTAGACAAAAGGGAAATAAGCACAGAGAAAAGAAGTCTAGGGTCCCAGCCCTCTGGGATCTGGTGGTTTGAGCATATTTCTCCTTCCAGAGCTGCAGAGGAAACCCAGGCATGGGGACTCCCAGCCCTCTGTGCTCAAACCCCTAACCCCCACTTGCCCACCCTGCGCTGAGGGTAGAAACCAGGTGTCTGGGTTCCCCGTTCTCTGCAGTTTTGTGGCTGGAGTGTATTCCAGAGCTGCAAAGAGAACCCAGGCATCCGGGCTTTCCCAGCCCTTTGTTTTCAAATCCCCTAGGCCGCACTTTCTCTCGGAGCTTGGGATAGAACCCAGACATCCGGGTGCCCCAGAACAGAGCCGTACTCCGCCCCCTCCTTTCTTGGCGCAGTGCAGAAGCTGCCAGCTCTGCCAGTACCCGAGCATCTGGGCTGTGGGTTCAACCCTCCCTCTGCCTCTCTCTCCCCAGGGGTGGGGAGCTGGGATGCCTGCATCCTACTTCCTGCTCTTGGCAAAGCCGGAATAAACACAGGCAGGAAGTGGAAATAGAGACCAGATGTGGGACCCCGGCGCTTGGAAGCCACCCCTCTCCTGGCCTCCCAGACTCCTGGGTTCATTTCCTGGCTCAGCTGGAGTCAGCTTGAGCCTTGCCTCAGTTTCCCTCCATGCTGTGCTGGGAAGGGGAAGTGTTGGGGGGACTGGCATTTGGACTTGGGGGGGTGGGGGGAAGTGGAATAGAGCAGAGTCTCAAGATTCCTGGGTTCCTTGTGTCCCGGCTCAGCTGGAGTCAGGTGGAGCTGTGCCTCACTTTCCCCTCTGTGTCACAGGAGGCTCCCTCCCTTGCTGGGAAGGGAGATTAGGGTGGGTGGGACCTGGGTACAGTGTAGCCTCAGGACTCCTGGGTTCCTTCCATGTGTCCCAGCTCAGCTGGAGTCAGGTAAGGAACCATGCTTCAATTTCCCTCCACTGGGAAGGTGGGGGAGAGGCATTTAAGAGGGTTCAGACAGGCCTGATCCTGCCTGGAGCTATGGGGCTGGACTGGATGTGACCTGTCAGCTTGCAAAGAGGAGTTCAGCTGGAATGGCCTGTCTCTGGGCCGGCTGCCAAGGGCAGGTGGTTCTTCCCCAGCCTCCTGGGGGTGCTGAGTCCAGCTGTCGGGTTCCTCTCTGGGGGTATGGAGCAGAAAGGCTTTGGGAGCAACTCGGGCAATGTGCCAAGGCTTGTGATCAAGAGCACAGCACCCCTGATCTCTCCTCCCCTGATTCATATTGGAGTTAGGTCTATGGCGGAGGGTGGGGATTACCATATTATCTTGCATAAAACATGCCTGGGGTAGGGGCTGATCCTGCCTCAGGCAGGGTGTTGGACTAGATGTGACTTCTGGAGGTCCCTTCCAATCCCACTTTTCCGACTATGACTTTATGACAACCAGCTGCTGCAAATGGGACTGTGCGTTAAACGTGAGAAAATACAGTAATGGCCTTGTCTGCTGCTTCGAGTGAAAGCATCCTTTCACTCGGGAGTAGGAGTTTTGAAGTGATGGGAGCCCAAGAAGGGTGGCTGTGCCTTAAGGAAACGATCCTTCGGGCACAAAGCAAGACGATCTCCGTGCGAGGTAAAAGAGGGAAAGGGGCTAGGAGGCTTCCCTGGCTGACCAGAGAAATCCAGGGCAGCATAAGGGCCAAAAGGGGAGCACATAAAAAGTGGAAACAGGGAGAGATCACCAAAGACGAATATACCTCCTCTGCTCGTGCTTGTAGGGAGGCAGTTAGACGGGCCAAAGCTACCATGGAGCTGAGGATGGCAACCCAAGTAAAAGACAACAAGAAATTGTTTTTTAGATATATAGGGAGTAAAAGGAAGGCCCAGGGAGGAATAGGACCCCTGCTAAATGGGCAGAAACAATTGGTGACAGACAG
>NW_005842065.1:276022-315446 GCF_000455745.1 Alligator sinensis | reverse complement strand
CTGGGGGTCTTCAAGAGGAGGTTGGATATGCATCTAGCTGGGGTCATCTAGACCCAGCAATCTTTCCTGCTTATGCAGGGGTCGGACTTGATGATCTATTGAGGTCCCTTCCGACCCTAACATCTGTGAATCTATGAATCTCTGAATCCTGCCCCGAGCAGTGAGCAGCCTTGTTTGCCACACAGCTCCTGCCATGAGAAAGTACTGTCACAGGCTCCTCTGTCTATGGGCGTCTCTTGAGACTGGGCAACTCGTTACATGTGTGTACACATCCCCCATTCCCTGATCCCAGGAGGAGGGTGGATTTTCTGGTGAGGCCCGGGTTTGGATTTGTCTACATGGCCTTCGGCCTGGGATGCTGGTGCTGGGCCCGATGGGGGCAAGTGGTCAATCAGTCAATCAACCCTAGTGGCATTCGTAGCCTTGGGACCTGAGGCTAAGGCAGGAACTGATTGGATGGCCCAGGGTAGGGGGCAGGTTTTTCCTGAGATCCTTGTCTCTCCAGCAGATGTCTGTGATGGCCAAACAGAGTAGGGGGTCTCTGGGGTGAAATCCCTGCCTCTGGCTCTTCCTATGGTCTCGGTCCCCTTGCTTTGCCTCTCTGAGCTGTAGCTTGTGGCTGTTAAGGGGCACTGACTGGTGGGCAGGTGTCTGGGCGGTGCGTCAGCCATGCCCAGGTTGGCCTTAGAGCCTGGACAGCACCTGGCACAGAGGTGGGGGGGCCTGATCTCTGCATGTTTGTACAGCTCCTGGCACAGTGTGTGATCTTGGTCCCTACAGGCCTGTGCAGCACCTGGCATTGTGAGGAGAGTGCCTTAATGTCTGGAGACTGCCCAGTGCCTGGCACTGAGGTGGGGGGCTTGGTCTCTGTGGATCTGACCAGCATCTGGTGGGGGGGGGCGCGGGGCGGTGTCGGGGTCCTGATATCTGTGGCTCTGTACAGCACCTGGCCTGTGGGTCATCTTGGTCTCTGCTGGCCTGTCCAGTGCCTGGCACTGTGAGGGTAGTGCCTTGGTGTCTGGAGCCAGTACAGCACTTGGTGTGGTGGGGAGAGTGCCTTGGTCTCTGGGGCTGTACAGCACCTAGCACGGAGGTGGGTCAGCTTGGTCTGTATGGATCTGTAAGGCACCTGGCACAGCAGTGTGTTGCCTGATCTCTATGACCCTGTACCGAGCCTGCTGTAGTTAGGGGAGTGCCCTGGTCTCTGTAGGCCTGTACGGTGCCTGGTGCAGAGGTGTGGGATCCTGATCTCTGTGGACCCATACAGTGCCTTGGTCATCTTGGTTTCCATAGGTCTGTGCAGCACCTGGCACATGGGTGGGGGAAGCAACCTGACCTCTGGGGCTTGTGCAGTGCCTGTCTCTATAGGCTTGTCCAGCACTAGGGGGAGAATGCCCTGCTCTCTGAAGCCTGTACAGCACCTGGTGCAGAGACATGGGGTTCAGTCTCTGGATCTGTACAGCACCTGGCACAGGGGTCCTCTTGGTCTCTGCAGGTCTGTCCAGCACCTGGCACTATGAGGGGAGTACCTTGGTTTCTGGGGCTTGTACAGTGCCTTGTGGGTCTGTCCAGCACGTGACATGAAGGTGGGGGGTTTGATCTCTCCAATACTGTACAGCTCCTAGCACAGTGGACGAATCCCCCTGGTCTCTGGGGCTCATACAGCACCTGGCCCCATGGGTCATCTTGGTCTCTGCAGGTCTGTGCAGTGCCTGGCATGGTGTGGGGAGCGCCCTGCTCTCTCACTTGTCCAGTGCCTGGTGCGTGAGCCATTTTGGTCTCTGGAGGCCAGTTCAGTGCTGGTGTAGGCATATGGACTTCTGACCTCTGCAAGTCTGTCCAGCGCCTGGCACATTGGCAGGATTCTCCTGGTTCTGGAACTCGTACAGTGCCTGGTGTGGTGGGTCACCTTGGTATCTATAGGCCTGTGCAGCACCTGGCACCATGAGAGGAGTGCCTTGGTGTCTGGAGTCTGTACAGCACCTGGTGCAGGGGTGGGGGTGTGTGATCTCTGTGGACTTGCATCTGTTGTGGTGGTGTTGTGGTTACAATCTCTGCAGGCTTGTACAGCGCCTGGCACAGTGGGTCATCTTGGTCTCTATAGGTCTGTACAGCACCTGCGTGGTGGTGTGGGACCTGATCTCAGTGGGCTCATGCAGCTCCTGGTGCAGTGTGGGACCTAATCTCAGTGGGTGCGTGCAGTGCCTGGCACACGGACCCAGGGTCCCAATCCCCCTAGGCCCATGCCAGCCGAACCCTCCTTAGCTTTGGTCTGAGCTGGTTTCCCCAAAGAGAAGATTTGGGTCTGCGTTGGGAGCCCGGACCCCTGAGTTCTATTCTGGGGGAGCTGGGAGTAGTGGTTGGAGCTGGTACGGGAGGGGACCCGGACTCCTGAGTTCTCTCCTGGCTCTGGGAAGGGAGTGTGGGGTCTTGTGGGAAATGTAGAGAGACTGGGATTGCAACCAGGGGTTGCCGGGACTCCTGGGTTCCCCTCCCAGCTCTGACAAGTCTCCTGTCAGAGCTGGGAGGGGAACCCAGGAGTCGCGGCTCCCAGACCCCCTGCACCATGATCAGCAAGTGGAGAGGGGGTGCAGGGTGCAGGGCTGGAAAAGGAACCCAGGGCTCTTGGAAGCAGCTGCTTTAACTCCTTGGTTGCCCCTTCCTGGTGCCTCTGGCAGCCCCCTTGGATCAAACCCCTGCGCTCAGAGCTGTAGGTCGGTGCCCATTGCTTTCCTGGGTCCATAGGGTCACCCCAGCTGCCCCTTTAAGAACGTTAACCCCTTTCCTGCTAACCACTGACTGTTCATTTGCATAGGCAAATGAGCTGATTTGACTGTTCAAATGATGGGCCTGCAGTGCAGAGAAAGGTGGGGTGGAGCTAGCAGGGGCAGAAAGGACCCAGGAGTCCAGATTCCAAGCTCCCTGCGCCTCTCCCCTTTCTGTTTCTGTGGAGGAGTGGGGCCTAATGGTTATGGACTGGGGGTGTGGCTTGGAGGGGGTGGGTCCTAGTGGTTAGCAGCAGACAGCTGCTTCTTTGCTTGGCTCTGGGAAGGGCCAGGTGGGTCTGATCCTGGACTCTTGGGTTCTAGCCTCTGGATCACACCTCCCCCAGGCCCGTCCCATTGTCCCCCCTGCACTGGAGCTCCCAGTAGACAGATGTTGGGGGTGGAGGGGACGTCCACAGCCTCTGGTAGTTAGCACTGGTGGGGAGTGGGGTCTACTGGGAAACAGTGCAAAGAGACTGGGATTGCAGCCTGGGCCCAAAGCTAGGAGGGCAACCCAGGAGTCCAGGCATCCAGCATCTCCCCTCAATCAGCAGAACCATCTCAGCAAATGAAGGGGAGTCTCCATCTGCACTTACTGTATTTTCACATTTACCATATGCCCCCCCCCCCCTTCCCGCCCCACAACACTTAGCTGCTGACAATTGGCTTGCCCACTCTGTGCAAGAAACATGGTAAGAGCTGGTTCTGCTTAAGGCTGGGAATGGAGCTGGTTGCCAACAGGATTCCTGGGTTGCTGCAGGGGCAGGAAGCCTGGGGAGTGGGTGTCCCGACCTAGCTAGGGCCCGGCATTGCCAGGTGCCCCTGGGCCCTAGCAGGGAGTTTTGTGTCCTCCCCAGGGCAGCAGGTTCAAGCCAGGCCCCTTGATCTGTCCCCTTGACCCTGTCTGTAGGGCTGGGCACCCCCATGGGGGGGTGGATCTCAGCCCCACGGGGTTCAGGGCCAGTCCATAGATGTCAGGAGGTGAGAGAGGGAGGGCTGTATTATACCCACCACTCCTGGGCACAGGATACATGGTGCAGATCCAGGGTGGTGCCAGTGGCATTTCAGTGAAGAGGCAGGGAGGAGCTGCAGGAATGTGGGGGAACCAGTGTGGCCTGGCTCTGTGTGTGCGTGCTGTGTGTGTAGGTGTGTGAGAGAGTGAGTGTGTGTGCATGCACGTGTATGTGTTGTAGGCACCTGGGTTCTTGATTGTGAGTGTGTGCAGGGTGTCGGACACCTGGGTTCTGCATGTGTGTGCAACTTGGATGCCTTGGTCCTGTGTCTGTGTGTGTGCAGATGCATGTATGCAGGTGTGTGTGTGTCAGATGACTAGGCTGTGCATGTGACCCAGACACCTGGGTCCTGTGCATATGTGTATGTGGGATACCTGGGTCCCAAGTGTGTGCATGCATGCATATGGATGCGTGTGTCCTGGACACCTGGGTTGTGTTTGTGTGTGCATGCATGCTTGTCTCATCTGCCCTGCAGTGGGTTGGGGGTACAAAGTCTGCTGCTGGAGCAGATCACCCAGCCCCTGCTCCCCATGCCCCAGAGAGGGGTGAAAGGGGCCTAGTCCTTGGACCTCCTCCCCAGCTATGCCCAGGGGTGGTACTGTTATGCCCAGGGTGATTGATGCAGTGGAAGGGGCATGACCTGATATTGAAATGACAGGAGGACGGGGAGTGGAGGGGGGGGGGGGGGGGGGGGGGGGGGGGGGGTTAGCCTGGCATCCATGTGGTAGAAGAGGCGTGGCCTGCTATTCATAGGATGGAGGTGTGGCTGGACTCTGATGTGATGGCAGGGGCATGTCCTGATATTCATAGAATCATAGAAAATGAGGGTTGGAAGGGACCTCAGGAGGTCATCTAGTCCAACCCCCTGCTCAAAACAGGACCAGCCCCAACTAGATCATTTCAGTCAAGGCTTTAACTAGCCAGGTCTGAACACCTTCCAAGGATGGAGATGCCACCACCTCTCTGGGTAACCTGTTCCTGTGCTTCACTGCCCTCCTAGTGAGGTTTTTCCTAATATCCAACCTAAACCTCCCTTGCTGCAACTTGAGACTATCATCTGCCACCACTGAGAACAGCTCCATCCTCTTTTGAACCCCCCTTCAGGTAGTTGAAGGCTGCTATTAAATCCCTTTTCAGTTTTCTTCTCCAGACTGAATAAGCCCAGTTCCTTCAGCCTCTTTTCAAAAATCTTGTCCCCCACCCCCTCATCATTTTTGTTGCCCTCCACTGGACTCTCTCCAACTTGTCTGTATCCTTTCTGTAGTGGGGGAGGCCAAAATTAGACACAGTACTCCACATGTGGCCTCACCAGTGCTGAATAGAGGGGAAGAATCACTTCCCTCAATCTGCTGGCAACACTCCTACTAATGCAGCCCAGGATACCATTAGCCTTGGCAGCACACCACTGGCTCACATTCAGCTTATTGTCCAATTTAGCCCCCAGGTCGTTTTCCGCAGAGCTGCTGCCCAGCCAGTCAGCCCTTTGGCTTGTACTGATGCATGGGATTGCTCTGTCCTAAGTGCAGGACTTTGCACTTGTCTTTGTTGAACCTCATGAGATTCCTTTTGGCCCAATCCTCCAAATTGTCTAAATTGCTATGAATCCTAACCCCCCAGCTTCATGTAATCTGCAAACTTGCTGAGGGTGTACTTTATGCCATCTTCCATGTTGTTGATGAAGATATTGAACAAATTAGCCCCAGGACCGACCCCTGGGGCACTCCACTTGATACCAACTGGACATCAAGCCATTGATCCCTACCCATTGAGCCTGACAGTCCAGCCAGCTTTCTGTCCACCTTACAGTCCATCCAACCTATACTTCCTCAGCTTGTTTACAAGAATGCTGTGGGAGATGGTATCAAAAGCCTTGCTAAAGTCAAGGTATATCATGTCCACTGCTTTCCCTCCATCCACAGAGTCAGTCATCTCATCATAGAAAGCAGTCAGATTGGTCAGGCATGACTTACCCATGGTGAATCCATGCTGACTGGTTCTAATCACTTCCTTCTCCAAGTGCTTAGAAATGGATTCCTTGGGCATCTACTCCATGATTTTTCCAGTGACTGAGGTGAGGCTGACTGATCTGTAGTTCCCTGGATCCTTCTCTTTCTTAAAGATGGGCCCTATATTTGTGCTTTTCCAATCATCCAGGATCTTCCCTTTTTTCCACAGTGGCTCTGCAATCACATCAGCCAACTCCCTTAGCACCCTCAGGTGCATCCCATCCAGCCCCATGAACTTGTACATGTCCAGCTTTTCTAAGCAGTCCCCAACTTGTTCTTTCACCACTGAGGACTGCTCACCTCCTCCCCAAACTGTGCTGCCCAGTGCACTAATCTGGGAGCTCACCTTGCCTGTAAAGACCGAGGTAAAAAAGGCATTGAGCACTTCAGCCTTTTCCTCATCATCTGTCACTAGGTTGCCTCCCCCAGTCAGTAAAGGACCCATACATTCCCTGATCTTCCTCTTGTTGCTGACATACTTGTAGAAACCCTTCTTGTTACGTTTCATGGCCCTTGCTAGCTGCAACTCCAATTGTGCCTTGGCCTTCCTGACTTCATCCCTGCGTGCCCGAGCAATGCTCTTATATTCCTCCCTAGTCATCTGTCCAAGCTTCCACTACTTGCCATACTTGCTAGGTTTTCTGCACACCAGGATGGTTTGTTCCTGTGCTCTCAGTTAGGCTTCTTCAAAGTACAGCCAGCTCTCCTGGACTCCTCTCCCCCTCAGACTGGCCTCCCAGGGGATCCTACCCATGCATTCCCCAAGGAAGTTCAACTCTGCTTTTCTGAAGTCCAGGGCCCTTGACGTGATGGGGGCATGGCCTCATGGGGGTTTGATGGAGGGGGTGTGGCCTGACCATCACCTCAGGGGTGGTGTCCTAATATTGACATTTTGAGTTCATGGCCTTATGAGGATGTTAGGGAGGGGATATGGCCTGATGGGACAGATCATGGGGTGTGGTCTGATACCAGATGAGGGCATGGCCTGATGGGGATGTGATGGAGGCAGTGTGGCTTGAGTGCTATGGGGCATGGCGTGATAGTCACGTGATGGAGGGGCATGGCCCACTGCTCATGTGGGGGAGCATGGACTGATATTGACATGACAGGAGGTGTGGCCTGATCTGCATATGATAGAGGGCGTGTGGCCTGCCTGTGACAGATTGGGTGCATGGCCTGATATTGATGGGGGGGCATGGCTGTGGGGGGGTGACACTGGGAGGGTATGGGGGTGGGATTCGGGCCTGCCAAACCTCAGGGCATTGTAGGAAGGTAGCTGTGCTGCCCCAGCACTGATGTAGTCCGTCTGTCCATCCATCCCCCCAGGACCAGTTCGACATCATTGAACATCACACCCAGTGGGGTCTCGACCTGGCTGAGAAGTACATCAAGTTCGTCAAGGAGCGGACAGAGATCGAGCAGGCCTATGCCAAGCAGTTGAGGTAGGGGCAGGGGTCCAAGGGCGCAGGGGTCGTAACCACTCCTGGACCAGGATGCCTAGGCTCCTGCCGCCAGTGAGAACAGAGCTACAGGGGCTCAGGATGCCGGGTTCTACACCAGCTCTGGGGATGGGTTGGAGCAGGAAAGGTGGGAGCCAGGATGCCTGGGATCCCTGTCTTGCATTTAGGAGGAGAGGGGGGCCCAGGACTCCTGGGTGGGTGGGTGGATTAAGTCACTCCCCTGTGGCATGTCAGGTCATGGCCCCATGGAGGGTGGGGGGAACCAGTTGTATCAGAACTGTGGTCCTCAGGTCCTGTTCCATGCCTTGTCACTGACCTCAGGTCTCTCTGCGCCCATCATATGGGCACCTTTGCCCTGACCCTGGAGAATCCTCCCATAGTAGTATGGGGCCTCTGACACATGCTAGGGTCCTTCTCTCCACTTCCTCCCCTTGGTGGGGGGATGGAGATGGGAGCCTGGATACAAGCTTGCTTTTCTTCTTGGTGGTGTGGAAAGCAAGAGCCTGGGTTTGCTGTGCCTCCCCACCCCACTTCCAGAGCTGGGATGGAACCCAGGTATCCAGGCTCCCAGCTCCATCACTGGATAATAGGTTTGAATCCCCTTGTGTTTAGTTCTAGGAGGACAGCAGAGTTCACTGTTACTGTGGGGAGGGGCTGGGAGCCAGGACACCTGGGTTCTTTCCTAGTTCGGAGTGGTGTTTGGCAGGTTAGAGCAGTGGGGGCTGGGAGCCTGGACTCCTGTGATCTTTTTTAGGCAGGATGGTGTGGGGGAGGAGAGGGGGCTGCCTGGGAGTTTTGTCTAGGCTGTTTTTAGCTTTGACTTCTCGTTTCCAGGAGCCTGGTGAAAAAATATCTGCCCAAGCGCAATGTGAGAGAGGATCTGGAAGCCAAGTAAGTGTCGGCATGTCTTGGGCCTGATGTGGGGACAGGCAGATGGATGGACCTGCCCCAGACTCAGCAGCATTTGAGCAGTCAGGGGCTGGGTCTATGGCATGGGGTGTAGGGGCTTTCGATCCAGCCTGGAGGCCTTACCTGGACTCACTGGGTCCATTTTGGGAGAAGTGGGAGTGGATCTTTGGACTGTGAGAGGGAGGAGGGCAGGCTAAGGGGCTCGGCAGGCCCTGGCTATCTGTGATGACCTCATCACGATAGATTTGCCTCACCCCCCACCCCGTGATGACCTCATCACAATGGACCTCACCTCCATGGTGATGCCCCCCCTCGTGATGACCTCATCCTGATGGCCCCCCCCCATGGTAATCTCATCATGATGGATTCCCCTCTCCCCTGATAACAGCATTGTTATCTTCTGTGCCATTGACCTTATCGTGGTGGACCCCCCATGTTGACCTCATCACAATAGACCCTCCCCACGACACCCTCATGATGGATTTCCCTGCCCTGGACTTCTTCTTGTTGACTCCCCCTTGATGATCTCATCACAATAGATCCTCACACCAAATCCTTCCTCCCACAACCTCATGACAGTGACCCCCCTCTCTTGATGACCTCATCACATTGGCCCCATAACAAGCCCCCAGCCCTCAACTGGGTTCCTGTGGCTGGAGGGCGCCCCCTACTGGCCAGGCAGGGCATTGCATCCAAGCCTCCAACCCTGGGGCAGGAGCAGGTGTGTGAGGGGGTGTGTTTTGGAGCCAGATCAAGGCTTTACTGCCCCCCAAGCCCCTTCATGGGACTGAAGATCCCATGTCATGGCTCTTGTGGAATATGACTGTTCCCGCAAAGGTGGTGGGCTGTGGCTGGGCAGCCATGGCTCCTTGAGCTGACCCTTGGTTCTTTTTGCCCCTCTTTGTCCAGGTTTTGCCAATACCAGGCTTTCCTGCAGGTGGTGAAGGAGCTGAATGACCTGGCTGGGCAGAGGGAGGTGGTGGCTGAGAACCTCACGACGTGCATCTGTGTGGAGCTCTCCAAGTACATCCAGGAGCTCAAGCAGGAGAGGAAAGCGGTTGGTGGCTCTTTGGGGCTGGGCGGGAGGGACAACCCCCTTGTCCTTTGCTGGGATCTTGGGGAAGATGTCGGGGGGTGGACACCGAGGGAGGTGGTGAGATTTTCATCTTTGGAAGGGCTTGTGGGGAGGTTGGAGAAATGTTGGGTGAGGGGGGACCTGGGGGTAGCCAGGTGTGTGCACTGCTGGGGCTGTCTCCTGGGCTTCTGAGTTTTGGTGGTTGGTTGGATGGAGCACTCTACCCACCTCATTGACCTCACTGTGATCACCCACCTGTGGACCTCATCATGATGACCCCCCCAGTGACCTCATCATGATGTCCCCTTTTGCTTTTACCATGATGGACTCCTCCAGTGGTCGTATCACCATAATGACCTCCCTGTTAACCTCCTCATGATGGACTCCCTGTTGCTTTTACCATGGTGGACCCCCACCCCTTGATGACCTCCTTGTTGACCACATTGCATTGAACCCCTGATGCCCTTATGATGACCTTCTTGATGACCTTATTGTGATAGACACCCTGTTGCTCTTACCATGATGGACCTGCCCCCATTGGCCTAATCATGATGATGCCTCTAACCTTATTGTGGTGGACCCCCCTTGACCTCATCATGATGACTTTATCATGATGGATCCCCTCATGATGATCTCATCATAACACAGGAATGAATTTATCCTCCTCCTGTTGTTACAGGGAATTGGGAAGAGGGGTCTCTGCAGTGCATTGAACCCTCCTGGCATCTTCCGGACCCTTCCAGTCCTCAGCCCTTGACTTTCCCTGGGAGCTCAACACTGGCTGGGAAGTGTGGCAGCAGGGGAGCAGTGGCAATACTGCCACCTCATGCAGCCACCAAAATCCCAAACCCCATGGGGGAGAGGGGGTTGGACCTAGGGCAGGCCCCTTTCCTCTGTCCAGCCAAATCAGGGCATAGCCAGGCCTCTTCCTCCTGTGGGCCTGGATCATGCCCCCTTCCCATTGCAGGGCCAGGCTGGGTCTGGGCCAAGTCTTCTCCTCTCTCTCCCCCCCCATGACTGGATTGGGGCTGAGCTGCCCCCACTCTACATGCCGGATGGGGCCCTACCACGCCCATCCCAGCTGCCAGATTGGGTCCACTGGCGGGATCAAGCCTGTGGAGGGATCAGGCCCTGCCCATCCAGTTGAGCTTCATTGGTGTAGGAAACTCTGACTGTTTTGAACTGACGGCCTGTTGGGTTTCATTTGCTAGGGACCTAGTGCAAAGGGGGAGGAGGTGGGCTGTCTGCTCCTGGCCCCGCCTTTGTTAGGCACCCCACCCTGACTAGAGCGCTGCCCTGTCTTTTGCTCGGGAGGGTTTGGATAGGGCTGATACAGTCTGGAGCATGGGGCTGGGTTGGATGGGACCCTGGAGGGCCCAGTGTGCTCTGATCCATCTGGGATCCTTTGAGAGGCCCTATGCAAGGCTGGCATGGCTGGTAGCTATGCAGCAGGGAAAAGATGGAGACCTAACTCCCTTCCCCCCAAAACCTCCCCACAGCACTTCCAGGAGGGGCGACGTGCCCAGCAGCAGCTGGAGAACTCCTTCAAGCTCTTGGATAATGTGAGTGTCCCGCAAACCCCTGGGATCAGGCCTCTGCCCTTCCCCTTCCCCTTGACCTTCCAACCTTATTCCCAGGAGCCCCTGGCCCTGGCTCAGGGGCTGGGATCCAGCTGTGCTGGGTGGGCTGGGACTTCCTGAACATCTGCTGGAGGGAGAGGGAGGGAGGGAAAGGAAAACCAGAGCCTTGATTCAAGGAGAAAGAGGGTACTTTATTTTGTCCTCTTTGTTGAGGGTGAATCCGGGTAGGGGGCTGTGGCTGACACAGGAGGGTCTCTGGGTGCATGGTGCAAGGTAGATCGGGGAGAGAATGGAAAGCAGAGCAGGCAAACGAGGCATGGGGTGTAGAGCAGGGAGTAGAAAGCAGAGTGGCTGATGGGGCAGGGAGCTGAAAGCAGAACAGTGGATGGGGCAGGGCTCAGCCGTCCTGCCCCCAACTTCCCCCACACTCCTTCCTCTTCCCTACCCAGAGCAAGAGGAAGTTTGAGCGTGACTGCCGGGAGGCAGAGAAGGCACTGCTTACGGCTGAGCGTCTGGACCAGGACATCAATGCCACCAAGGCCGATGTGGAGAAGGTGGGAACCTGCTCTCTCTCTCCCTCCCTGTAGCCCAGGGGGTAGTGGCCAGGGTAGGGGGCACCACAGACCCCCTCCCCGCACCAATGCCCTCAGCCAGGTCCCAGTTATTGCATTGCCATGGGGTGAGCTGTGTGTTCCGCTGGGGGTTTGTACAGCTCCTGGCATGGCCAAGCCAGGCCAGCCAGGGGGGTTAGGTGGGAGGAGCTGGGGTCTTTCCAGGCCCCCACAGCTGACGATGTTGGTCCCACAGGCCAAGCAGCAAGCTCATGTGCGGGGCCACATGGCAGAGGAGAGCAAGAATGAGTACGCTGCCTGCCTGCAGCACTTCAACCAGGACCAGAGCCGCTTCTATTTCCTGGAGATGCCCCAGATCTTCAATGTAAGGCCCTGGCCCCCTACTCTAGGCCCTGCTCCCCTTGGCTATACCCCACCACCCTGTTGAGGGCCCTGCCGTCTCGATTAGAGCTCTGCCCTGCCCCACTGATGCCCCAGTGATTAGATCCCAGGCTCACCCGCTTTGGTTAGGCCCTGCCCCTCCATAGTTAGAGCCCAATCCTCCCCTCCCTCTTTTGCTAGGGCCCCGCACTCTTTGCTAGGATTCCACTCCCTTGATTAGAGCCCAGTCCTCACTCTCCTCTTCCAGGTAGTGTCCCATGCCCCTTTGGGGATAGGGCAGGGGGCACAGGGCAGGGAGCAGAAAGCAGAGCAGCTGATGGGGCAGGGAGCACAGTAGGTGTGATGAGTTTGGCATGTCTCAGCCTTGCGAGGGGAGTGGGGATGATGGGACCGTGGGGGCCTCAGTGGAGCTTTCGGGGTCCCCCCTGCCCCCCAGAAGCTGCAGGAGATGGATGAGCGGCGGACAGCACGGCTGCGTGAGGGCTATGGGCTGTTCTCGGAGACGGAGCGGCAGGTGATGCCCATCGTGGGCAAGTGTCTGGAAGGCATGAAGGTGGCTGCTGAGGCCGTGGATGAGAAGAGTGTGAGTGGGGCGGGGCAGGGGGAGCCCCAGATGCTTGGGTTCGGGATCCTGGCACTGGGAGAGGACAAAGGTGGGCCTGGAGGCCTGGGTTCACTCCCTGGCACTGGGGGGGCGGGGGTGGCAGTGGGGGTTGGAGCAGCTGGAGCTGGAGACCCGGATGCTTGGGTTTGCTCCCCAGCTCTGGGACATGAGGTTAGAGCATAGGAGGCTGGAAGCCAGATCTCCTGGGTTCTCTTCCCCTGTTATGGGGATGGTGGGGGTGGAGGGTTGGAGCACAGGGGGCTGGGAGCCTGGACACCTGGGTTCTATCCCCCACACTGGAAAGGCGGGGTTAGAGCAGAGGTCTGGGAACCTGGACCCTTGGATCTGTCTCAGGTCTGGGAGGGGCGTAGGGTCTGATGGTTAGTGAAGGGGGACCCGGAAGCCTGGACTCCTGGGTTCTCTTCCTTGTCCTGCTGGAGTGCGGGGTGGTGCAGCCTGTTTTGGGGGGGTGCAGCCCATTTTGGGGGCATGGAGCCTCCCCTTTAGCAGGGGCAGTTCCAGGGAGGGCGGGGTTGGACATTTCCCTCGGGGGCTCTGATCCGTAGGACTCCCAGCTGCTGATTGAGCTGCACAAGTCTGGCTTTGAGCGCCCAGGAGACGTGGAGTTTGAGGACTTCAGCCAGCCCATGAACCGTGCCTCGTCCGACAGCAGCCTGGGCACCCCACGTGGCCCCTCAGATGTCCGGCTGGACCCTCGCCTGCTGGGCAAGAACAAGGCCAAGCGCTGGCCTTTCAGCAAAAAGAACAAGGTAGGAGAGGCCAGGGGCTAGGCTGCACCCCGCAACGGTGTCTCCCTGGGCTTTCACTTATTCTGGGCTAGGGAGTAAACAGACCAGCTGCTACCCTAGGCTGTGTCTGTGTTATAGCACCCCCAGTCACCAGGTGGTGCTGAAAGCTTGAGTCCTTCCTTCTTCCGCATCCCCCATGGGTACATGGCAGGGAGCAGGGACTTGCCTCTGGCCCCAAGGGTTCCCGGGATAGCTGCCGATGCACAGCACTTATCCCAGTGTAAACCTGCCCCGATTCACTGGGCTTAATTCAAGGCTTGGACTCCTCTTCCCAGCACCGGGGCAGAGAACCCAGGAGTCCGGGATCCCAGCCGCTGCAGCACTGAGCCCCACTCTCCTCCCAACACTGGAGAGAAGAACCCAGGAGTCCTGACTCCCTGATGCTGCTCTAACCACTGAACTCTGCTCCCTCCCCCCAGAACTGGGCAGAGAACCCAGGCATCCGGGCTCCTGTCATGTTCTAACCACTGGGCCCCGCTCCTTTCCTCTGGAGCTGTGTGGGGAACCCAGGCCTCCTGGCTCCTTGAGGCTGCTCTAACCACCAGACCCCGCTTCCCCCAGACCTGGACAGAGAACACAGGTGCCTGGGCCCCCAGCCTTGCTCTAACCACTGGATCCCCCTCCCTCCAGAGCTGTGTGGGTAACCTAGGCTCCCTGAGGCTGCTCTAACTACTGGACCCCACTCCTTTTTCAGATCTGGCCTTAACCCACCTAACCCCATGTTCTAGGTAGGGGGAAGACCCAGCTGCCCCTCTCCCCCCCACATCTGTCTTGGCTGGAGCCATATATGCCCTGCCCTCTATGCTGCATCACCTGTCACTCATGGCAGACTCCACCCCCTTCCCCTGGCTGCCTCTGCTGTGCACCCCCCACCCCCTTCCAGCTCCTCTGGTCCTTATGACTCATGCCCCGGATGCCCCACCCTGTCATTTGCCAATCAGAACAGCCCGTTCCTGGCTCCAGGCTCCCTTGCCAGGTGGCTTTTTTGTATAACCTTCTCTTGCTTCCTCCTTAAGCAGCAGTTAGGGTCTGGGCTGGTTTGGAGGGTGGGAAGGGCATGATTTGGGCCTCCTCTTGCCTGGGACTGGGCCAATGGCTCCTTAAGCCAAGGTTGTTCCCAGCATGGTGGGCAGGGGTATGATGGGAAATCCCTGCCCCTTCCCTGTGACTTACTCCCTCCCCACCCACCTGCTGGCCCCAGCCCCTGCCACAACCTCTTCCCCCCCTCCCGTCCTGTCTTTTCTGTGCCTCCATCCTATGTGTCTTTCACCTTTGTGTTGCCCCTAGAGATTCTCCTCCCCCCTTGGGGAACAGCCTGGGTTGGGGCTAGAACTTGTGTTGGGCTGGGAGAGACTGGGTAGGATGGGGCAGGTGAATGCTGTGGCTAGTAGTAGGTGGCTTGGGGCTATCTGGGTTGCCCAGCAGAAAGAAGGAACTCTATGTAGACCTGTTCCCATCCTAACTACTCCAAGAGTACTGTAATTTCAAATATACACATGCCTCCTGAATAAGACCTGTCCCTGTTTTTGGGCACTGAAAACAGAAGGAAGGGGGTTTCCAGCCACAAAGGACAGGGACCTGGCTTGTTCCCTGTCCCCACCCCATTTCCTGTTGAGGCAACAGCTAGGATTTTTTAAACCTTTTAATTGCTGAATTAGGAGCAGCTGTGGACAGCTCAGCCAAAAGCTGAAACCCCAGCTGCTGCTGAAACCTAGACTCCATTGCAGGGGAGGGGGGACTAAAATTTTGTAAAGAGCTAAAAGCAGCAGCGCTGTGATTTAGGGGAGAGACCGGGATTAGCTCATGGAGGACAGCGACATTGCCAGGGAAAGGCTAGCTTGATTAGTAGAACATTAAGAAAGGAGATTGGGTTGTTAGCAGCCCTGGATGGAAGAGCAATTAGCAGGACTCAGCTTTGAATGAGCAATGAAGTCCATTGACTCCCTGAATAGAAATGCCACTGGTGCTTCCCGAGTTAAGCCCCATGTCCCAGTTTTGGAAGGCAATTTTTTGGCGTGTGGTATGCGAGTATATATGGTATATATGTAAGCATATATGGCAAATGCAGTCTTTATTTATACAGTCTTATACAGTAGATACGGTATTTTCTACTGGGAGCGGGGGGCAATTCAGTGCCCCTTTGCTCCCACTCCAGCTGCTGTGGGGGGCCCACAGGGGGCTTGGATGTACCCCCTACCCCTTTTCCCCTCTCCTACCCCAGAGGAGTCTGGCTCACATTGGCTTCCTGCTTTGCTCTGTGCATGAACTAAAACACCTCCTGCTTCCCCCCCTCCCGGCCCTGCCTCCTGCTTGGGAGAGGGGCTCCAGCCTGGACTGCCAGACCAAACAGAGCTGGGATTTAGGGTGGACCCCTTGGCCCTATTCTCCCCCCACCCCCCATCAGGGCATGTTGGAGGGAGGGGCAGCAGTTGCTGGGCAATTTGGGTAAGACTCCCCTGCCTACCATATTATTTTGTCTATAACACGCTCCTGGAATATAATCCATCTTGTCCTGCTCCCTTGGCCTGCTGCAACCTCCCTCCATGAGTGGTGGATGCTGTTCTTACCGTATCTCCTGCATATAATCCACACACCAATTTCCAGCAGCTTTTTTTGGGAGGAAAAACTGCATGTTGCTTGCGAGAAAATATGGTATTGTGGAATGGGGTAGAGGATCCAGCTCCTTCCTCTGGTTGGGCCCCCAGACCCTTTCCCAGAGGAGTGCGGGCAATATTTGGAAGAAGGAGAGATGGGGGGGGTGTAAATGTGACATTCTCCTCACCTGTTCCCACCCCCTCCCCCCCCATGCCCCAGAGGGGTATATGGGAAGAGATTTTGCACCCCCTCCCCCGTAGTTTTCTCAGCAGATGGGAGGGGGTAGGGGCCAGGAATACCATTGGGATTGGGTCCTGGCTGGAGTCTGTGCAGCTCACAGCCTCGTGGGACTTGTAGTCCATTGGGGTGATGCTCCCTCAGACTTCTCCCATAGACTGGAACTACTGCTCCCATGAGCCTTTGTGCTCTCCCCTCATGGCACCTCTGGGGGTCATCAGGGCTCCTGGGAGGGACCAGCATAGCTCCTACTCACCAAGTGGCTCCAGGTGGGACTGGTCCTGTCCAGCGTCCTAGGGGCCATTACACACCCTGGTCCCATTGCCGTGGCCCAGCGGTCGGCCCCTGTTGCCCTCTGCTGGCTGGTGGCTCCTCTGGCCCCTCTCGCCCCCTGCTGGTGGGTGGTGGTATTGCTGCTTGTCTCCCTCCCCCTGTTTTTTTGCCCCCCTCCCCCATTTTTTGCCCCTCCTTCTGTGTTTTTGCCCCCTCCATCCCCCATTTTTGCCCACGCTGGGTGTGGTTTTATTTCTGTGTGCCTCTATTTCCTGCGTCTCTGCCTTTCTTTGGTTTTCTTACAGCAATTTCTTCCCTCCCATGTGTGTCCATGTGTTTCCCCCACCAATGTCTGTCCTCCACCAGCCCCCACCCCACTCTCTGGCCAGCTCCCCCCTCCCTCCTCTGGCCCCATTGGCTCCCAACGGATCTCGCTCCCCCAAATTCGCCCGCGACCCGCTGTCTTACTGTCTGAACGAGATCAATAAGACAGTGAAGCCCTGCGTCGCCTCCTTGCGCAGCCTCAGGTGGGCGGTAAGTTGGGGAAGGAGGATTTTGGGGGCAAAAAAGGGGGAAAAGGTGAAAAAATTCCACTTGGAAAACCCAAGTCATCAAGATTTGGCCCTGCTGCTGCGAAGGTTCATGGGAGGTGTCGTTCCTGCTCTTCTCTAGGGGCTGTGAAAATGGTACCTCCCACAATGCCTTGCAAATGTCCAGAGTGATTTTGCCATGGAATGGGGCAGAGTTTGAGCAGGAAGCCCAGCCCATGGAGCGTGGGGTGGGAGTGGGTGTTGCATGGCTTTCCAGCTCCCATAATGCACTGCTTCCTTCTCCCCCAGTGATGTGTGCCCAGTGTCACAAAGACTGGGACTGGGACATTGTGGGGTTGGAGTTGGGCCAGGGAGACCAGCCCTGAGAAGAGAACAGAGCCTTGAGCAAACTAGCTATCATATCCCCACCCGAGAGGCAGTTGCATATGTGTTTATACTTAGCTGCTGACACACTCCACCCCAGAGCTGGCTGCATCCATTATATCTAGCACGCCACCCCAGAGTCAGCCACATCTCTGTTATACCCTGTTTCTCATACACCACCCCAGAGGCAGCTGTATCTCTGTTACACTTGTCTGTTGATGCACTGCACCCCAGAAGCAGTCTCATCTCTGTTGCACTCAGCAGCTGACGTTTCCCACCACAGAGCTGGCCACATCTGTTAGATCCAACCCCTGTCACCCCCTACTTCAGAGGCGGCTGCATCTTTTGTTACACCTGGCCTTGACACCCCCCTGCCTCCCACCCCAGAAGCATCTGCATCTGTTATACTCAGCTGTTAACAAGCTTCACCCCAGAGTTGGCTGCATCTGTTATATCTGGCCCCTGACACTGCACTCCAGGGGCAGCTGCATCTGTTATACCCAGCCTGACACACTCCACCCCAGAGGCGGCTGAATCTTGTTACAGTTGGCCCCTACACGCCCCACACCAGAAATGGTGCCAGTTCCAGCTTGTTCCCTCTCCATCTGCAGTGGCAGGTCCCATTCCCATGGGTTAGGAGAGGGCAGGGGGTCTGCCCTCAGTGAGATGATCCATCATGTTCCCTCCTGTGCAGGGGGATTTGTGGTGGGGTTCCTCCCAAAAGCCAACTACAACCCCGAGCATCCCAGTAGCCTCTAGCCAGTTCCAGGCAGCTGTTCTAACCATTTCCCCCTGTCCTGCCAGCCCGTGATCACTGAGGACTTCAGCCACCTGCCCCCGGAGCAGCGGAGGAAGAAGCTGCAGCAGAAGATCGAGGACAGGAACCGGGAGCTGCAGAAGGAGATCGACCAGAGGTACCTGACCCCCCACTCTCACAGCCCTGCTATGGGCTAGGCTTTATTTCCCAGCATGCACTTCCCCAGGGTGCAGAGCAGGCTGCATGGGGGCAACTAGGGGAGGGGGAATGACTTGCATGCAGCATTTGGTGGGAGGGGCCATATGTTTTGCATATAATGCGCCATGGAATAGAAGACGCCCCTCACTTGGGAAAGGACGGATGGAGGACAGGTCTTTAGAAACTGAGTAGCAGCTGCTGGGGAGCAGAATCTGCCCCTGGTTTTGCTGGCAAACAGCTGCACCTGCTCTTACCATATTTCTTACATATAATGCATGCTCCCAGGTGCCAGCTGCTGGGTTTTTTGGGGGAGAGGGCATGTTGTATGGTAGATGGGTAAATATGGTAGATGGGCAACTCCCCCCGCCCCCCAATGGATCTTGTGCTGGCAATGCCCTCTAGTGGGAGTGCAGGGTGTGAGCAGATTAAGATCTACTCCTTGAGGTAGCTCTGTGTACCCTGCAGTTTTCTTGCTGGCATCAGCTATAGGGATGGGTCATTTCCTCCCTCCCTCCCTCCCTCCCTCTACCCCCCCAACCTGGGTATCAAAGTCTAGTAGTGTGGAGCAATTCTGTGCTGTCAGACGTGGATTAGATCAGTCCTGTTCTCCCTCCCAATCACCTTTTCAGTCCCAGATCCTTTAGGGGGAAGTGTGTGTGTTCTATGTAATGAAGTATGGTATTTAAATTTTCCCCCCCCACCCTCCCTAATACAGGGATGCCTTGAACAAGATGAAGGACGTGTACCAGAAGACACCACAGATGGGTGACCCTGCCAGCTTGGAGCCCAAGATTGCTGAGACCCTCAGCACCATTGAGAAGCTGCGGCTGGAGATCCAGAAATATGAGGTGGGGGGAGGGGCTGGAAAGGCACATTGAGAACTGGTACCTTGTAGAAAGCTTTAGGGGTCTCCGGGGCATTCCAGGGATCATGGTGAGGACACCGAGGCACAAGGAAGTGTCTGCGCGTGTGTGGTGGGGTGTTGACTTGCTAGAGATCAGGGATCAGGATGGGGAAACTGAGGCACAGTGTGTGTATGGGAGTGGGGGATGGTCTAGTGGTTTGGGGGGTGGTTCTGGGAAGCTCAGACTCCTGGGTTTTGCTCTCAGGTTTGGGGGCTGGACAGAGACTGCTTCAAACCCTGTGAATGGTTGTGGGGAAGCTGAGGCACTGGGCTCTCTCCAGCTGTTCTGCCCCTCCTCCTGGCTTGGGGGGGCATGGGTGGGTTGGGTGGATCCCCTCTCACACACGCTTCGTCTGAAGTACCACCCTCAGCCACCCAGCAGGGAGTGACTGGTGGGGGGGTGGAATGCAACCTGGGAGCCACCCAGCAGGGAGTGACTGGTGGGGGGGGGGAATGCAACCTGAATCCCGACCACCCCCCTTCTCCCTTCCCACCCCAGTCGTGGCTGGCTGATGCTGAGGGCCGAGCTCTGAGCAACCGCCCAGACAATGCACCCCGTGGTGGGCGCCAGCTGGACCCCGCCAGTGCCATCAACAACAATGTCAGCTCCCATGACAAAGACAGGTGAGGGTCTGGGGCGGGGACGGGGCCCAGATGCGGGGAGGGGCAGGCTTGTGGGAAGCCTGAGAGATGTGCAGCTCCATGCACCAGGGTGAGACAAGCCAGGCGTCCTTGATACCTGGCATCACATGATGTCAGGGGTGCCAGGGAAACTGTCTACACTCAGGCTGTCACAGTGCTATTGTGTGTGTGTGTGTGTGGAGTGGGGGTGGTCCTCTTTCTGGTAGCTGGAAGCAGGGGATGGTCATTGGCCACTAATAAGCTCCTGGCTCTTAATTAATAGGAATGAATTCCTATTTCTGTTAATAGTTCTTGTGATCCCTGAGATGTGCCGCCTCCTTTTCCAGCCAGACCAGGGCTGGGGCAGGCAGTGGTGGGAGCTGTTGGTGTCATCAGGGCAGGGTTTTGCCTTAGGTCAGAATTGAACTCAGAAGTCCTGAGCTCAGCAGTCCTGACCTTGCTCCCCACCCAGAGATCCCAGGCATCTGGGCTCCCAGCACTCCCTGGTCTAACCCCTCAGCCCTACTCCCTTCCCAACACAAGGATATAACCCAGGTGTCTGTGCTTCTAGCCGCACCCTTAATCTGCCCTATCCCCCCTCAGCCCCACTCTCCTTTGAGGGGGAGAGGATCCAGGCTTCCAGGTCCCATCCTCTTCAAGCTGTGTGGCCCTGTTCCCGAGCTGGGGATAGAACCCAGGCATCTGGGCTCACCATAGCACTACTCTAACTACTAAGCACTCACTCCTTCCTCAGCCCTGATGCACCCCACTCTGAGGACGGGACAGACACCCTGAACCAGCCCATCTACACTGAGTTCGATGATGACTTCGAAGAGGAGCTGGTGTCACCCATTGGCTCCTGTGTAGCCATGTACCGCTTTGAAGGTATTGCACTGGGGGGAGCGCCGAGCATTGTGGGAGGGCCAGGCCCGAGTGCACTGTGTCTGTGTGAGTGTGTGTGTCGGTGTGTTCCGGATGCCTGGGCTCTGTGCGTGTCTTTGTGTGCATATCCTGGATGCCTGGGTTCTGTATATGTCTGCATGTGTGTGTCCTGGACGTGCCTGGGTTCTGTGTGTGCATGTGCATGTGTTGTGTGTGCATGCTTGTCCTGAACCCTGAATGCCTGGGTTTTGTGGATATATGTCTGTACATGTGTGTGCACGTGTCCCAGGCTCCTAGGATTTATACGTGTGCGCATGCATGTCCTGGATGCCTGCATTCTGTATGTGAATGTCTCAAACTCCTGGGTTCTGTTTGTGTGGGCGCATGTCTCAGATGCCTGTTGTGTGTGGGTGGGGCAGGGAAGGAGATCTGGACTCATCTAACCCCTCCCCTCCCCTCCTCCCTCAGGCTCCAGTGAGGGTACCATCTCCATGGCAGAGGGTGAGGAGCTGAGCTTGGTGGAGGAGGACAAGGGCGATGGCTGGACCCGGGTGCGCCGTGGCCCTGGTGACGAGGGCTATGTGCCCACCTCCTACCTGCGCCTCAGCCTGCACTGAGCACCGGCTGGCTGGGGGGTGGAGGGGGCAACCAGCAGGAAGTGCTGCCTCCCCAGGCCCTGGGGCGGGGGCATACTGGGGGCATCAGCCTGAGATCAGGGCTGGGGGCTTTGCCCATCAGATCTTCCATGGGGGTGGTGGGGGAGGGGAGAATCCTGCCCTCTCCAAGCCAAGACTCCAGTGGGGGGGTTCATCTGCTCCCCTCTTTGCTGTCAGCCTCATGGGGGGGGGTGCAGTGTTCCTGGTGCCCACAAAGGGGCGGGCTTCCTGCTCCTTTCTGCAATGGGGGCTGCTATCCCCTACCCCACTCCTGTTTCCCCATTTGGGGGTAACAGGCCCCTTTTTGCCTCCCCCCCTGGGGCAAGTGGGGAGCAGAAGGGCACAGGGAGGCAGAAGACAGCTCCCCTCACATAGCAAACCATTGGCATCTGCTGCTCCCTCTGGTATTTGAACCCGGGGCCTTGGGGATTTGAATGCCTGGTCACCACCCGGGACAAATAGCATCAACTGTTCTCTGGGAGTAGCTCTAAAACCTTGCTGGTGGTGGGGTGGGTTGGGGACATTTTGCCTCCAAATGCTTCCCCCTTCTGTTTTCATTTACCCCTGATGTAGCAGGGGGTAGAAAGAGGCCAGGCCCCATCCCCTTGTTAATGACAGGCTCAATGGGAATAAGGGCTGGACTTTAGGACCCCCACCCCCTTTGGGGTCACAATCCCACCCCCTTTGAGGACATTATCCCTGCACCCTGTGGGGTTATGACTCCACTCCCTTGGGGTCACCCCCCACTTCCTTGGAATCATACCCCCACCACCTTTGGGATCATGCCTCCACACTCTTTGGGGTCACAGTTCTCATCCCTTTGGGATTATAATCCATCCCCTTTTGGGGTCCCACCCTCAAGTGTTTGGGGTCACAATCCCATCCCCTTAGGGTCTTGTCTCCACCCCCTTTTGGGGTAATGGGATCCCAGGCCTTACCCCTTCCTCCTATCTTCCCAGCCCCCCACCCCCTTACCAGGACCCAGTGCCCCCTAGAGGTGCTGCCCACCTAAAGCAGCCAGCTCCTGCCCCTGCCCCCCCACGATATGCACTTTATCCCCTTCCCAGCTCGCTCGGCCAGATGCAAACCTAATAATAAATCAACTCAACCAAGTGCCTGCTGCGGAGATCCCCTGGATCTGGGGGGTTGTGGGGCGGGATCTTGCTGTGGGAACCTAGGCGTCCAGCTCCCTCTCCCCTCGCTTCCCCCCTCCCACACACTGATTTATTGTTTTTTTTAGAGGACTCTAATATATGATAGCCTTTTATACTGGGACCCCTTCCCACTGTGTTTTAGCCTCAACCCCTCAGCCCCACTCTGATGGCTTGTTAATGGACTTCTGGGCATCCCAGTGGCTCCCAGTTAAGAGGGGGGTGGTCTCTTGGTTCTGACAGGTGGTTTCTAGGCTGCTGTATCTGAGCCCCTCTTGCTAGCGCCGTCGAATGTACTCGAGCTCAGCCCGCGGTGCCTTGCTTACACTTTATGTACAGAGATTTTTTGGGGGGGGTGATTTTTGCAGGGGCAGGGGGGTGGGGTGAGTCATCGTTATTCCCTCTCCTGTGCCAGGTTTTAAAGGAAAGTTTATAAAAACAAGATGAGATGCAGTTTGGAGGTGGTTGTGGCTTTATTTGGGTGGGGTTGTTTGGGAGGGTGTGTGTGTGTAATAACCCTTATTTTAGCAAGCAAAGGGATTGTAAGGGCATGTGGACACACAGCACACTTTATTCCAGAGTAATTTACCCCAGATGTTATTTTGGGGGGGTGTGTGTGTGTGTGTAAAACAAATAACCCTTTTGTGCTGTTAAAATAACACTTACCTTACCCAGAAGGGGTGCGGGTGGGGGGGGAGGGATTGGGGTTTGAAAGATGTGCGGACACACAACACACCTATTCCAGAGTAATTTACCTTGGATCTTATTCTGGGATTGGAGGGGTGGGGTGTGTGTGCGTGTGCATAATGAACAACTTGCGGGAATCATACCCCCACCACCTTTCGGATATTTTAACCTTTGGAAGCTGGTTAAAATAATCCTTGTTTTAGCAAGCAAAGGGATTTTAAGGGTGTCTGGACACAGTATGCTTAAACTGGAATAATTTCCCCTAGATCTTTTCCTATGATGGTTGTGCATGTTCATATGTATGCGTGTGTAACAAACAGCCTTTATTGCTGTTAAAATAACTCTTAACAAGCAGGGAGGAAAATGTGATTTAAAAGGCGTGGACACACAACATGCTTAATGTGGAGTCATGTGCCCCGGATCTTATTCTGTGGAGGGGTGGGGGATGCACACAACAAACAGCCTTTTTGTGCTGGTTTAACTAGCCCTTGTCTTTAGTAGGCAAAGAAATGGTGGTAAGGGTGTGTGGACATACAATACACTGATTCCTGAGTAATTTTACCCTGGATTCTGTGATCAATCTGCCCCCAAATCTACCTTCTACCTCCCTCATAGTCCCTGCCACGACCCTCTCCTCCAACCACCCCTTGGGCTAGCTGCATCTAAGTTGCTAGCACATGTCTTTCCCCATTGCCTGGTGTCAGGGTAGTGTTCCTGCTAGCGCCTCTCTGCCACTGCCCCTGCCTGGACTGTGAGAGGCAGAACGGCCCACAGGGGTCCTGGGACAGCGATAGGCACACAGCACCTTTTGCAGCCAAGGTTTTCACCCCCTGCCCTGCCTCAGCCAGGGGGAAAGAGAATCGGAAGATCCTCCAGGTTCTTTTAATTTAAGGATACAAAAGAACCAAGGTGCTGTTCTTGCCTATTTTTCCCCATCCCAACACTGCCTATTCCCCCTCCACCTGTCTTATGTTTCATCCCACCAGATCTGGGGGCTGTCCCAATGCAGAGATCCACACCCCCTTCCCCCATGGGGGTCAGATCTGGCTAGATCCTAAGTTTCTGTCTTCCTGGCTGGCTCCAGCTTCTGAGACAGGACGGTAAGGATCCGGTCAAATTTCTCATAGCGTTCTGCTTGGCTGGCCTCTGCTCCCTTGCTGCCCCAGAAGAGGCGGAGGGCAAATTCCGTCTGGAAGGCTTCCAGGAGCTCGGGGGTGGGCTGGAAGCCTGAAGAGAGACAGCCCAGATAGGTGAGATCAGAGCATTGACTGGGCGACTTATACCTGCCAGGCTGTTATATAAGGTGTATTATGACTGGAGATCTCTTTGGTAGCTCAGGCCGATGGACCACCAGAGAAAATCAGGGGTCAGGGAAAGCATTGGGTTCCCTGCCAAGTTGGGGAGCACCCCCTGGATGCAGCATCTGTGGGAGGGTCATTACCGTATTTTCTTGCATACCACACCGACATTTTCCCTTTGCAATCATAAGACATGTCTTAAGTGAGGAAACTGATTTCTATGCCAGAATGGAAGCATGAAAACGCTGTGATATCTGCCATGGCCAGGAGGGACGCAGCATCTTGGGCATCAAAAGTAGTTTTAACCCTTTCACTGCTGATGATGAATTGACAACAACTTTTAGCTGAGCAGAGCTCAGGCTATAGGAATTTGGGAGTGGTTGGGGATGAGGGCTGAGGCTGCTCTAGGGACTAGACTATAGTTAGACTACTTTTTCCAGCATGCGCTGCATAGGGAGTAGCAGCAGTATTCTAGGCCAGATGCACTGTGGGAAACAGAAGTCCAGGTGGGGCAGGGGGGAGAGATTGCAAAGCACAGAGACTGAGGGGTGAGGCAAGAATAGGGCTGGGCTGTGCAGCTGGATTACATTTCCCAGAATGTGCTGAACAGGAAGGTGCAGGGGTATCATGGAGTTTCCAGGCAAGAAGTATTATGGAAGATTCCAGACCATTAAAAGTGGGCTGGGGATGTCCCTGCTAGCTTAGGGCCTGGACTGTGTGGTTGGACTCAATTTCCTAGCATGCACTGCAGAGGGAGTACCATCATACCATGTCACTTGGAAAGGGGCATTATGAGAAATGGAGTTTACTGGGAGGAGCTCAGACCATAGAGGTTGGTGGGGGGGCAGGTAGGGGAGGGCTAAGACTGCCTGGGTTCCATGGCTGGATTGCATTTCCCAGCATACATTGCACAGGAAACGTGTGGCACTGCAGGCCAGAGGCATTATGGGAAATGGAGTCCAGGAGGGTACAGAACCTCAGGCCATAGAGACAGTAGGGGTGGATGGAGCAAGGCCTGGGCTGTTCAGCTGGACTACATTTCCCAGCATGCACTGCACAGGGAAAAAGCAATGGTATTTTAAGAGTCCCTGGGCCAGAGGCATTATGGGAAATGCAGGACTTCAGCCTATAGAGGGCTTGGTGATTAGACCTCATTTCCCAGCATGCACTGCACAGGGAGTACCATGTTATGGTGCCTTGCAGCCAGGAGCATGATGGGAAATAGAGTCCAGGCCAGGGCCAGAGCTGTCCTACCTTGGAGTGTGGCCTCTGCTTGGGCCTGGTAGCGTCCGGTGTGGGCAGCCATGTCCCGGGCAGCACCCAGTGTCCGCAGCAGCGACTCACAGCTGTCCTCATGGTCATCCCACAGCCGTTCGCCCTCCAGGAGCCCCAGCAGGGGCACCACAAAGGGCACTGCTACAGCCCCTGGGGTGCTGGTCTCTGGCGGGGAGCACAGGATATAAAGTTGGTGGGAGGTCTGAAGGTGTCTCCCCAACCTGGAGACTCCCCACCAGGGGACCTCAGAGTGAGGGGAAGGAGCTCCCCTTGGCTGGCAGCAATAGTAGGATCTTTATCTTTGCTGCGCCAGCCACTATCAGCCTTCAGAAGACCCAATGCATGTGCCCTGTAGGAGCTTAATCTTGTGGGAACAGGGGGGTGCAAAAAGAGGTGGGTCCCTGGGGATAGGGGACCCCATTTGAGACAGAAAGTGCCCTTTCCCCATCAGCAGCACCCCCCAGCTCATAGCTTTACATGCAGGGAAGTCCAATTTCTTTCCCTCAAGGGGGCAAAGAACCAAATGCAGGACCTCCCAAGGGCTTTAGGTGCCTATGTCAGTTGGATTTAGGCACCTCAAAGGCCTTTTTTGTGTGTGTGTGTGTGTGTGTGTGGGGGGGGGAGAGGGGGGATAGAAATCTGAATTAAAGTGATATGAGCAGGTGCCAACACCAGACACAGAGAAGCCTGGGATGGGGAAAGCTGTGGGGTTGGGGAAACTGAGGCACAGAGAAGCAGGGGGTGCGGACACGGAGGCATGGAGAGGTGGGGAAATTGAAGCACAGAGAAGTTGGGAGATTTGGGGAAACTGAGGCATGGGAGAGCCTGTTTTGTGAACCCAGGTATCATGGCCCCTTTCTGGCAGTGAATCCAAGTTCAAGTGACATGGATAGGGTTACACAGGCAGTTGGTGGCTGAGAGGAGGCAGCTGGAAGCCAGGGGAGAGGGAAGACCCACCTGCTTGCCCCCCCACTCCATCCCGGTAGATATGACCCCCTACAGCCTGGTACAGCCCCCTCCCCACCCCATAGCCTCACCTTCCCCCCGGCTCAGGCGCCTGACGAAGGGCTTGAGGTCCTTCTCAAAGGCCACAGCGCTCTCAGTGTGATTCTGCCGCAGGCATCTCCACGTCTCCTCCAGCCGCGCGATCTGGGGGGAAGAGGTGGTGGGAACTGAGATGTGGGGGGAACCTGAGGGTACAGGGGTGAGAGGGTGCAAAAAGAGGCAGGTCCCTGGGGCTGGGGAGAGGGAACTCCATTTGCGACATCTGCACCCCCTAGCTCAGTTTTACATACAGGGAAGTCCATTTTCTTCCCCTCAAGGGGGCAAAGAACCAAGCCCAGGTCCTTCCAAGGACTTCAGGTGGCTACGCCAGTGGGATTTAGGCACCCCAGAGACCCTTTTGTGATTGGGCACTGACTTCCTTCCTCCACCTAATGGACAGAGGAGGGCAATTGCTTTGGTGATGAGGCCCTTAGAGATGGAGACAAGCCTGAAAGGGCCCTAAGAGGGGGGTCCTCCTGCATCTCCCGTGTCCCCAAATCAGGGTCCCTCAAGAGTCCTAAGCCCCCAGTGAGGATCTAGCCCCCACCCCGTCCCAGTCTCAAGCCCCCAGTGCCAGGCACTGTACAAGCTCCTTTGACCAGGATCAGGTCCGTCCCCCCACTGTGCCCCCACCAAACTAGTGAAGTGCCTGGGCTGAAGAGCAACCAGCCTAATAAGAGCAAGGGCACCCGGGGGCGGGGAGCACAGAGGAGCTGCAGAAAGTGCGGTACAGACAAGGAGAGGAAACAGGCACAGAAGCTGGTGGGATAGGAAAACAGGAGCTGCAGGAATTGAGGCACGGAGGAGCTGTCGGGCGGGAAAACTGAGGCGCAGAAGAACTCGGGACATTGAGGCACAGAGAAGCTGGTGGGTTGGGAAAACAGTCCTGGAGAAGCTGAGGATTGGGGAAACTTGATGCACAGAGAGGCTTGGGAGAGGGACACTGAAGCATGGAGAAACCGGGGGGTGGGGACACTGAGGGACACAGAGGCATGGAGGAGCTGTGGCAGGGGGAACCTGAGGAATGAAGAAGCTGGGGAACGGAACTGAGGCATGAAGAACCAGGGGAAGCCAAGGCACGGAGGAGCTGGGCAGAGCTGGGGAAACCGAGGCATGGGGGACCTGTTCTCCAAACCCAGGCGTCCTAGCCCCAGCCCCCGCTCCCTCACCTGGGGCAGCTGCAGGGCGCTCATGACGGCTGAGAGGGCAAAGAGGTCACCGGCCACATCCCGCAGGGCACGCGCCAGTTGGATGATGTGGTGCAGCGTGGCTGTCCGCTCTGCCACAGTGCCTGTGCAGCCCAGCAGGTCCACGGCAATGCCCAGCGCCAGCACCCTGTGCCTGGGGGGCAGGAAGCAGCCAGCATGGGGCTACTAGACTTGGCTACCCTTCCACAGTGGCACCTCCAGGTAAGCCAGTAGCATGTGGGGCAAGCAGGGTTTGGCCTGGCCTGGCCCAGATGGGAGACTAGCCAGACAACCCACCCCCCACCCCTTTGGTGTCAGGAGGGGCTGTGGCCTCCTCCAGAGGAGACAGCTAATGCCTCTAGCCAGACCCAGTCTAACTCCTCTAGCTGGTTCTTTGTTGCACCCCACAGACGGCTGCATTTCAAGCAACCTCCCTAGGGAAGGAGGGAGTCATTCAGCGCTACTCATGGGAGCGACTCAGGCCTCCACCCTAGAAATGGCTGCATCTTGAGGCCATTTGTGTGAGCTATCCCTTGGTAGCTGTGTTCCATCCCAGAAACAGCTGCACCTTGTTTGAGCTGGCCGAGGTTCCCAGGCTGGCTGCATCTCAGCTACCCAGCTGCTTCACTACTTCAGCCCATGGCTGGGTGCCTTAGGCAGACAACTGAGGCTGCGAGGACTGCGTTCCACCCCAGAACTGGCTGCATCTTGGCCTGGGGGTGGGAGCTATCCCCTGGCTGCTGTGTCTCAGCTTGTGGGTGGGAGCTTGGGGATAGGACTCAGGCATCCAGGTCATGCTCCCAGTAACCCATCAGATCCCACTCCCCTCCCTCCCTCCCTCCCTGAGCTGGGGATAGAACCCAGGTGTCTGGGATCCCAGCCTCCCCACTGTTCTAACCCCCCAGATGCCCCCTCCCTTCCCAGAGCTGGGGGATAGAACCAAGGTGCCCGGGCTCTCGCTCCCAGCCCCCAGCTGCGGTGTTCCACCCCAGAACTGGGCACATCTCAGCCACCCGGTGGCTCCGCTGAGCCAAGGACCTTCCTCCATGGCCATGACAGCTGTGCCCCACCCCAGATGTGGGCATATGCCTGGCCCCCACCTCTCCAGCAGCTCTCTGCGCAGCTGGTGCCCGTGGGGCAGCGTGATGAGCTCCAGGCCTGAGCTCACCCCCATTGCCCGCTGCTCCTCCTGAGTGACCCCTGTGATCCTGGTGGCCTGGAAGGAGGAGAGGGATGAGGCCTAGAGCCCTGTCCCTGTCACTGAGGGGAGGGAGGGGGTAAATGTCCCCTGGGAGGGGCTGTTACTGTGGCAACAAAGCTACCCTCTGCCCCTTGGGAGAAGCAGCTATGCTAGAGCTGGGGAGAGAACCCAGGCATCCAGACTATAACCACAGGACCCCACTAGAACTGGGGAGAGAACCCAGGTACCCAGGTCATGTCCACTGTAACCCACCAGCCCCACTCCCTGCCTAGAGCTGGGACAGAACCCAGGTGTCCGAGCTCCCAGCCCCACCAACTCCAATCCCCAAGACCTCCTTCTCCTTCCACAACAGGGGATAAAACCCATGTGTCCAGGCTTCCACCAACCCACACTCCTCCCACCACCCCTTCGTCACCCAACAGACTCTCTTTCCTCCCAGACCTGGGATTCGAATGCAGACATCCAAGCTCCTGCTCCCCTAGGCCACTTCCTGGGCCTGGCAAAGAACCCAGGCATCTGGGCCTTCCCCCCCACTCCTTACCAGGCAGTCCATGTGCAGCATGTGCAGCGCCGTGCACTGGGCATCATGCCGGGCAAAGAGCTCCTTGAGCCTGCGCAGCACGCTGGGCTCCAGGGGCCTGTTGTCAGGGGGCAGCAGGAGGGAGGGGACGGCAGGGAGCTGAGGGGCCGGCTCCAGCAGCGGGTGCTGGAAGCCCCCCACCTCCCCACCCACGTTCAGGAGCCCCAAGTCAGCCTCAGTGGCCCGTGCCCGGCGCCGCCGGATCTCCTGGGCCCGCAGCCGCCCCACATGGCTGCGGAGGGCAAGGGGTGGGCTTAGATGCCCCTCAGAGTTGCTGCGAGCGCCAGGGCCTGAGCAGTGGTCGGGCACCAGCCCGGGGTCGCTGCCTGCCCGGGACACGGGAGACAGGGGCGGAAACCGGGGCCGTTCAGGGCTGCCTGGGCAGGGGAGAAGGGGGAGTAGTCAGGGGATGGGGGGCAGGAGGGGCTTGGCCCTGCCCTCATGCCTTACCTCCCACCCCACCCCTTGGCTTCTTCTCCTGCCCCCTGGCCCTCCCCCCTTATGCTACATCCCACCTCCTTCCCCCCAGTCCAGTCTATTCCCTTACCTGTTGCTCCGCCCCTTTCCCTGCCTGCCCCCTTACCCCTGGCCCTGCCCGCTTTACACTCCCCCTGGCTCCTTACACTGCCCCCTGACCCAATGGCTCTGCTCTCTTCTCCCCAGCCTCCTCCCCATACCACCTCATCTCCTTATCCAGGCTCTGCTCCCTTATCCTATGGCTCTGCCCCTTATTTCTTCTCCCACCCCCTTTCCCCTAGCCCCACCCCTTTCCCCTGATTCTGCCCCCTCACCGGCCCTCAGGTCAGGATGGGTGGGGGGCCCCAGCCTTGGAGGGCTCCGGCCCAGCCGCTCCAGCCCCGCAGGTTGGCTCCCACTGCGCTCAGCTGCCCTGTGGGGAGGAAGGGCCTGGCTCAGAGCTCTGAGGGTGCCAGGGGGTTAATGGTCCTGCTCAGCCCAGTTGTCAGGGCCAGAGCTACCCTGGGAGTCCCTGCCCTCTTTGGAGAACCGAGGTCCCCGGGCTCCCCACAACCCACTAGCCCCATTCCCCTTCCCCCTGCTCTGAGCTGAGACAGAACCCAGGTGTCTGGGGGCTCCCAACAGCCACTTGCTCCCTGCCAGCTCAAGGGAGCAGAGAACCCAGGTGTCCAGGCTCTCAGGACCACAGCAGCAGACTCCTAAGCCCATTCTGCAGCCTGCTAACGCAGCTGGACCCCGGGAGTCCGGGCTCCCAGGCTTTGGTTCCCCCCTTCCCCAACCCACCTGGCCAGACTGTTTAGGAGTCCTGGTTCCCAGTCCGTTTGCTCCCCCCACTCACCTCCCAGTGCTGGAACTAGAACCCAGGCGTCTGGCCGCCTTTCCTCCCCCCGCACCCCAGTCCATAATAGACCCCAGTGTCTGGCCCCCAGAGCCTACCTCAGCTGCCCCCGCCAGGTGGCTCCAGCATCTCTGCCTAGTGGCTCCAGCTGGCAGCGGCTCCGAGCAGGGTGCTGTACATCAGGAGGCTCCCGTGGCGCCCCCTTGGCCTCCTGGGAGTAGGGGACAGTGGTTAGAGCAAGCCCAGACACCTGGGTGAGTCTGGTAGGTTGCAACCCAGATGCCAGGGTTCCCTCCTGGATTTGGGGGCAGGGAGTAGACCCCAGACACCCGGGTTCCCTCCCAGGCCTGGAGAGGGGAGGGGGTTGGTGGGTTAGACCAGAAGCAGGGCTGGGATCCTGGATGCCTGGGTTCCCTCCTGGGCTTTGGTAGGGGTAGGGCTGGGTGGCAGTGGGGGAGCCCAGATGCCTGCATTCTCTTTCCCAGCCGGGGGGGCGCGGGGGTGTACTGGGAGCCCAGATGCCTGAGTCCCACCTCCCTGCAAGCTGAGGCTAGTCCATGTCCCTGTGCTCCCCGTGCTTCAGTTTCCCCCTCCGGTGCGTAGCTTCTCAGCCACAGCCTCTGTGTGTGGGGGAAATCTGGGTGCTAACATATTTTCCTGAGTACAGGGACAGCAGTACCTGGCGGCGCAGGGCAGCAGGGCTCAGCTGCAGCTTCTCCCGCAGCTGCTCCAGGTCTCCGGCCATGCTTGGCCCTGAGGGCACCTCCTGGGGGCAGAGGGCAAAGGTCAGGCAAGGTCCCTGCCCCCTCTGACTCAATTGGGACCCTCCTAGTATTCCCCACTCCTCTCCCACAGCTAGTAAAGACCCCAGGTGTCTGCCCCCCACCCCCCAACTCAATGGATCCCACTCCCTTCGCAGAGCGGGGGGAGAACCCAGGCGTCTGGCCTCCCATGTCTCCCTGCTCTGACTCACCAGACCCCACTCCTCTCCCAGAGCTAGTAAACTACCCAGGTATCTGAGGTCCCCCCACCCGTAGTCCACCAGGCCTCACTCCTCCCAGAGCTGGCAGACATCCCAGGTGCCCGGGCTCCCAGCCTATGCTCTAGTCCAGGGGTAAGCAAAATGTGGCCCGGGGGCTGGATACAGCCCACCAGGCCACTTTATCTGGCCCGCAGGGCCGCTAAAAAATTTAGAAAATTAATATTAATCTGTCCTGAGCTGCCTGTCATGTAGCCCTCGATGGCTTGCTGAAACTCAGTAAGTAGCCCTCTGCCCAAAATAATTGCCCATCCCTGCTCTAGTCTAACCCCTACCTCAGACACTCAGGGGTCTTCTGAGGGAGGGGCGGAGAGCTCCACAGCCCTGAGGAGCCCAGGCATCTGGGCTCCCAGACCCCCTCCCCACAACTCCCTTGTTCCAACCCAGTGGACCCTGACTCCCCTCCCAGGGCTGGGAGAATCCAGGTGTCTGGACTCCCGCCCCACTTCCCCCAGTTCTAACCTCCCAGCCCCTTGTCCTCATGCAGCCTCCCAGCCCCCGCCAGCTCTGCTCCCCCCCAGCCCCACCCCAAAACCAAAAACCTGGTAGAGACCCCAGGCATCCAGGCCCCCAGTGGCTCTGCTCTAGCCCCTACCTCTGCCAGGCTCTGTCCTCCCAGCCCCGCTGGGTACCAGTCAGGTCCCTCTACCTGTACTGGGAGCTGTACAAACCCTGCAGCCAGGAACAGGCCCTTGTGCCAGGAGCTATATGAACCTCCCAGGCTGAAGCTGGCTGGGAGGGGAGGAGGCAGCGGGTGCCACTTCCCTCACCACTGCCCCCAGGCTCTGACTCCCCTGGGCTCTGGGGGTCCAGCCCCCCAGCCCTGTCTCCATGGCCCAAGCTCCCTGTTGGGGGCTGGCGATCCGCCTTGCCTGGGGCCCTCACACACCTGAGCTGCCTGGGCCCTGAGTCAGTGGCTGGGAGCTGGCCAGGCCCTGCCCTCAAGGGGGGAGGAGCTGGGTGTGGCGGGCACTGGAGTAAGGGGCCCAGGAGTCCAGGCTGCCCACCCCCTCTCACCCGTAGCAATCAGAGCTGTCCAGCTTCAGACCCCCTGCCCGGCTTGAGCCCACCTACGAGACCCCAGGTGTCCGGGCTCCCAGCCCCTCCCAACAGGCCTTAACCCTCCTACTTTCCCAGGAGCCCAGGTGTCCGAGCTCCCCTGGTCTAACCCACCAGACAGCACCCTCCTTCCAGGAACCCAGGTGTCCCTCCCTGCTCTCACCCACCAGCCCTCACTCACTCCTCCCAGGAGCCCAGGTGTCCCTCCCTGCTCTCACCCACCAGCCCTCACTCACTCCTCCCAGGAGCCCAGGTGTCCGGGCTCCCAGCCTTCCCTGTTCTAGCCCACCAGACCCCACCCACCTCCCAGGAGCCCAGGTGTCCGGGCTCCCGGTCTCTCTGTGGTCTTACCTTCCAGGAGCCCAGGTGTCCGGGCTCCCAGCCTTCCCTGTCCTAGCCCACCAGGCCCCACCCACCGCCCAGGAGTCTGGCCTCCCAATCCCGCCCTGTTCTAACCTACCAGACCTCACTTCCAGTCCCCACCCCTCCTTGTCATTTTAACCCCCTGGTTTCCATTCTCTTCTTGTATCTATGGATAGAGCCCAGGAGTCCTGGGTTCCCCCTTCCCCTGGGTCTAACCCACTGATTGCCACTCCCCACCTAGATCCAAGCCATCTGGGCTCCTCCCAGCCCTTCCCTGTTCTAATGCCTCAGACCACTGCACCCCCCAGAACCCCAACCTTGCGGGCGCCCCTCCCCCCCGGTTCTAACCCACGTATCCTCCACTCTCTTCCTAGATCCAGGCATGGACCCCACGTGTCCGGGCTCTCTCAGCTGTGGGCCCAAGGCACTGCATGGGGAAGCTTGCAGCCCATTAACCCTTCACGAGCCTGGCATGTGGCTTTCAGGTCCCTGTCAACTTGGCTGTCCGGGTAAGAGAAGGAAGGATGGACATGTGCCCCCACCCCCACACCAGGAGCTGTACAAAGCCCCCTAGCCAGGATCAGGCCTGGCCCCTGCATAATCCTCCCAGCCAGGATCAGGTCCCCTGTGTCAGAAGCTGTACGAGCGCTGCAGCCAGGAAAAGGCTTCAGCCAGGATCAGATCTTCCCATGCCAGGAGCTGTATGCAGTGTTGCCAACTCTCATGATTTTTGGTCTTGTTCTTAAAGTCTACACTTCGGGAATGTGAAAACGTAGCACTTTCTTTTATGTAGATTTATTTTTTATATGTGTACATATATAAAAGAAAGCCCTACGTTTTTCACATTCCCGAAGTGTAGACCTTAGAAACAATGCCAAAAATCATGAGATTTGGCAATATTGGGTATAAGCCCACAAGCCAGGATCAGGCCTCAGCCAGGATCAGGTCCCCCTGAGCTGGAAGCTATACAAATGCCCCTAGAGACAGTCCCTGCCCCAGCTGGGATCACGTTCCCCCCTGTGCTTGGAGCTGTACAGGCTCCCTGAGACAGCCTCTGCACTAGCCAGGATCCGATTCCCTTGTGCCAGGAGCTGTACAACCTTCCCCCAGACGCAGCCCCCACCCCAGACCCCCATCCCTAAGGCTGAGTGGGGCCAGGAGACCTGCTTTGCGGGGGGGTGGGGAGAGGGGTATATAGAGCAGGGCACAACCCCTCCAGCCGGAAGCCTGGCCTGGCCCACCCAGCCCCATGGTGGGAACTGTGGCACAAAAGCATAGATTTGGACAATGCAGAGGAAATCCTGCCCCCACCCAGCGCCCAGGAGCCAAGCCCTGTGCGGGAGTAAAGCAGCAACAGGCGCAGCCTTAATTTAGCCTTCACTGGCAGGTTCTACCTGGGTGTAAATCCGGAGGCAGCTTGGAGGGGGGAGGATCACCATGGGGGTTCAGTTACCCTCCTGGTTTGTACAGGGCTCAGTGCCTCCTGATCCTGGCCTGGGGGGTCTGTATAATGCTTGGCACTCCCCAGTCCTGGCCTGGGGGGTCTGTACAATGCCTAGCACCCTCATCCCGGTCCTGGCCTGGGGGTTCTGGGCATTCCCCTCCCTGCTGCATCTCCAGGGGTCTCCAGGGTCCCCTGATTTACCCCCACCCCCTGTGCTGGGGTACTGGGGGGGAGGGTTGGTATTAGGGAGTACTAAGGGGTTGGTACTAGGGGGTACTGGGAGCCAGGGAGTGTGTACTGGGGGGGGGGATACTGGGAACTGGTGGGTTGTCCAGGGAGCCAGGAGGTGTTTTCTGGAAAGTACTGGGAGTTTGGGGGGGGTAGGGGGGTCTGGGTGTGTGTGTCGGGGGGGGGGGGTCACTGGGTGCCAGGGCATGTGTACTGGGGGGCACTGGGGTCTGGGAGGTATATATGGGGAGGTATTGGGAGCTGGAGATTGTGCACTGGGAGGCTCCTGGGAGCTGGTGGATTGTAGTGAGGGCCAGGGGTATGTACTGGGAGGTAATGGGAACAGGGGAGTGTATGCTGGGGGGTACTAGGAGCTGGTGGGTTGTCCTGGGGGGCCAGGGAGATACTGGGAGCTATTGGGAGCTGGGGGGTTCTCCCGCTCTTGCCCGCCACAGCCTCTACCCCTGGGGAACTTCCTGCCCTGGCTCTTACCTGGCCTGAGCCATCACAGCCCAGGCCTTTATCCCCACCCAGGGAAGGGGAAACTGAGGCACAGGCACCAACAACTTACCACAGGTCACCCTGTGAGGAGGACGGGGATGGGACCAGGCGTCCAGGCTGCCTTGCTCCCCCACTGCCCGAGTCTTTCTGGCTAGAGGATAATCACATGAACAGAGGAGGGGGTGGACAGCCCCAGGCTTGGACACTTGGATTCTCTCCCTGGCTGCCTGCCTTGTGTAGGACTGTCATGGCGTATACCCAGAACCCAGGTGTCCAGAATGCATGCCCACTCCAACACACATGTGTGCACACCCCCTTATATGTGACCCTAGGCTGTTCTTGGTCACTTGAGGACACTGAGGCATGGAGTTGGGGAGGGTGAGAATGCACGGGGTTGGGGCACTTCCTCCTTGAGGTCACCTGGGTCCCCCATAGGCCTGGGCTCTAGGTTCTTCTCCAATGCAGAGGAACCCAGGTGTCCTGTCTCCCAGCCCTGCAGATGCAACACCCCCCACCCCTCCCCCCTGAGCTGAGGATGGAACTTGTCAAAGGGGGAGGGAAGCCCCAACACTGGTTTATTTTGCACTCTGCACCAGCGAGACAGGGGTTAGCTGAGCCATGGAGGATTCTGGTCTGAGATGGCAATCAGAGGTCTGGGCCCTGTTGTGCCAGGTGCTGTACAGCCTCCCAGGCTGGGATAGGGGCTATGCCTGGCACTGTACAAACCCCAAGACCAAGATCAGGGGATGCCGGGCACTGTACAGACCCCCAGGCCAGGATTGGGGGGCTCCAGGTTCTGTATAGTCCTCCCAGGCTGGGATCAGGGGGTGTTGGGTGCTGTAGACCCCTCCTCCAGGCTGGGACTGGGGGCTCTGAGTGCTGTAGAGACCCCCAGGCTGGGCTTGGGACCACACCAGGCACTGTACAGACCCCTCTTGCTCCTTTGAACTCTGGGAATGACTCACAGAGGTTGCTTATGGGTGGATTCCTGGCCTATGATGGGGCCAGGAAATGAGCTGAGATCAAGATTGGTTTGCGTATCTGGCCAGACACACAGAGAAATCCCTTTGTCATTAGAAAATAACCTGTGCCAAGGAAGATCCTGGGGCTGGAAGCTCTTCCCTGAGACATCAGCCCCTTAGATCAAGGCCCATTTATTTTTTTATTAGCCATTAAAATGAAAAGGGTGGAGATTTCCCCTCTGTAGGTAGCTCCAGGTTTAACCTGGAAGACCATTAATTAATGTTTCTCATCTGCTTGGATTGTTTTCAGTGAAAAAATAAAATCTCTTCCATCTAAATCCCTTTAAAAACGGTAATTAATGGCCAAATTTTGGCCAATTAAAGCCCAAAACTGGCATTTTCATCACGATTTTCATCACCAAATTTTTTTTTCCAACAGAAAAACTCTGCTTTTCATCAAATTTACCGTATAAAAATTCCAATATTGTCACTAAAAAGAAAAATGGTAATTTTTATCTATGTTCCCTTGGGAATTGTTTTTTTTTTTCCCAGCAGAAAAATTCTACTTTTCTTTAAATTTACTCTCAACAATTCCATGTTTTTCCACTAAAAAAATGGTATCATTTTATCCACATTGACTTGGAAATGGTATGTTTTTTAAGCAGAAAAATTCTGCTTTTCATTAAAATTTTCTGAAAATTGTATTCTTTCAGTGAAAAACTGAACTTTTATTAACATTGCCCTGCAATTTTTTTTTCAACCAAAGAACTAGCCTTTCCATAAAAACCTCTGAATTTTTGTAGACCAAAACATGGCTTTTTTCATTAAAATTGCCATGAGAAATGCCTTTGCTGGTAGAAAAACTAGATTTTTATTAAAATTGTCCATGAATTTTTTTACTGTCAGCCAAAAAGGCTCCCCTTTCCCTCAGAATTCCCTGAAAATAGCATTTTTTTTCATGAAAAGACCTTTATATAAAAATTGCACAGGAAATTTTTGGTGTTTTTTCACCCAAAAAACTGGCATTTACATCAACATTTCCCCAGCAACTGCATTTTTGAGGCCAAAAATCTGACTTTTTAGTCAAAATTGTCCAGAAAATTGCGATTTTTCCAGTGAAAAACTGGCCTTTTTGTTAATATTCATGTCTAGCTCTTTTCCACCCAGGACCCCTCAACTCTTGTTTCCCCACCCCAGCCTGCCCAGAACCCAGACCAGCTGTGGGGGCCTGGGCTAGGGAGCTTGGGATGGATTCATCAAGGGCAAGACATGCCTAACCAACCTGATTGCCTTCTATGACAAGGTGACTGGGTCTGTGGATACAGGGAGACTGGTGGGTGTGATGTACCTTACTTTTAACAAAACTTTTGATACAGTCTCCCATAGCTTCCTTGCAGGCAAGCTAAGGAAGCGAGCTGGATGAATGGGCTGTAAGGTGGATAGAAAACTGGCTGAAGCATCGGGCTCAGAGAGTAGTAGTCAATGGTTTAATGTGTAGTTGGCAGCTGGTTTCAAGTGGAGTGCCCCCAGGGAGCGGTCCTGGGGCCAGTTTTGTTCAATGTCTTCATCAGTGACCTGGAAGGTGGCACAGAGAGCACCCTCAGCAAATTTTCAGATGACACCAAGCTGGTGGGAGTAGTAGATAGGCTGGAGGGTAGGGCTAGGATTCAGAGAGACCTCGACAAATTGGAGGATTGGGCCAAAAGGAATCTCATGAGGCTCAAGAACGACAAGGTCAAGGTCCTGCACTTAGGACAGAGCAATCTCATGCATCAGTACAGGCTGGGGGCTGACTGGCTGGGCAGCAGCTCTGCAGAAAAAGACCTGTGGGTTACAGTGGACAAGCTGAATATGAGCCAGCAGTGTGCCCTTGTGCCAAGAAGGCTAGCAGCATCCTGGGCTGTATTGGTACAAGCGTGGCCTGTAGATTAAGGGAAGTGATTATTGCCCTCCCGTGAGCACTACTGAGGCCACATCTGGAGCACTGTGTTCAGTTTTGGGCCCCCTGCTACAGATAGGATGTTGACAAATTGGATTGAGTCCAGTGGAGAGCAACAAAAATGATGAGCAGGTTGGGGGTCATGACTTATGAGGACAGGCTAAGAGAACTGGGTTTATTTAGTCTAGAGAAGATAAGACTGAGGATGGATTTAATAGTGGCCTTCAAATACCTGAAGGGAGGGTCCACAGAGTATGAAGCTGAACTGTTCTTAGTGGTGGCAGATGACAGAACAAGGAGCAACAGTCTCAAGTTGCGGCAAGGGAAGTTTAAGTTAGATATTAGGAAGAATTTGCATACTAGGAGGGTAGTCAAACACTGCGACAGGCTACCCAGAGAGGGTATCTCCAGCCTTGGTAGAATCTCCATCCTTGGAGGTTTTTAAGACCTGGCTAGACAAAGCTTTGACTGGGATGATCTAGTTGCATTGAGTAGGGGTTTGGACTAGATGACCTCCTGGGGGCCCTTCCGACCCTGATGTCCTGTGATTCTAAATGGATGTTCCCAGCTGCCCCTGCAAGACATGGAGAAGTGTGACCCCTAGTGGGCATTTCAGGTAAGACAGCCAAAGGTAGAAAGGGTCGGGGGCAGGGTGGGGGGAACAGGACTGTTAGGAGGAGTAGTGGAGTCGCTAGTTCAGGGGTCAGCAACGTTTTTGGGCTGAGTGCCAAAAACACCCGCAACCATGACCTGTAAGATGTTTGTGTGCCAGGGTCAGAAGGGGGCAACTGCAAGGACCCCTGTCGTTGTGACAGCACAGCTCCGGCCCCCTCCCCAGCGCCATTGGTGCCATACTCTGGCACGTGCTGGGGGTTGCCTACCCCTGCACTAGGTGCTGGATGCTGTTGGTCTCAGTATGTGAGTGATGCCCCCCAGTCCC
>NW_005842065.1:270303-275991 GCF_000455745.1 Alligator sinensis | reverse complement strand
GCGCGCCGCGCTGCGCGTGGGGGGGGGGGGGGGGGGGGGAGTTCCTGGCACTCCCAGATTTCAGTCTGGGGGGTCTGTACAGTGCCTGGTGTCCCCTGGTCTTTACCCCAGGCAGTACATGGATGTGTGTCCCTGTGCCTAGTACATGTGTGTGCATGTGTGACCTCTGCTTTACTCTGAGCATTGCGGGGTGCTTTCCCCAGGTACATATATAGTCAGGCATGCTACCCCTATGCAGCGGGAGGTGTCTGTCCCAAGTACACACATGTACATGTATGATCTCTGGTTTTACGTGAAGCAGTGGTGGGGAGGTCTTTAGGTATACACCTGTGCATGTTTGCTGCTCTGACTTGGGGGTGGGGGGGATCTCTTCCTTGGGGTCATGATCTGATTTCCCTCAACCTTCCCTGGGGGGGGGACAGATCCGGTTCGCGCCCTTCTCCCCCACACTCCTCCCTCCCCCAGCCCTGTGGTTTGGTGTCAGTTGCAAAAGAGGAAGCTGTCACCCAGTTCCCAGCCGGAGGCGCCTGGGGGAGGAAGCAGCAGCGTCAGCCTCAAGCAGTGCCGAGACCCCCCCAGGCCAGGGTCATGGAGCTGTGGAAGCAGTGTGCCCACTGGCTCATCCAGTGCCGCGTCCTGCCCCCCAACCACCGGGTCACCTGGGATGGGGCTCAGGTCTGCGACCTGGCCCAGGCCCTGCGGGATGGTGTTCTCCTTTGCCAGCTCCTCAACAACCTGCTACCCCATGCTGTCAATCTGCGGGAGATCAACCTGCGGCCCCAGATGTCCCAGGTGAGTGCCTGCCTGTGGCTCAGGGGTTTGGGGCGGCATGGCTGGGGAGAGGGAGGAAAGGTCCCTGCTGGCAGCTAAGGGGTTAACCATGGGAATCTCCCGCCAGCAACTGAGGGGTTAACTTTGGGAGAGGGGGTGCTGTCAGCTAAAGGGTTAATGGCTATGGGGGCTGGGGGAGGGAGGCTGGGAGAGGCCTTGATGGCAGTTAAGGGGTTAACCATGAGTCTCCCACTGGCACCTAAGGGGTTAACATGGGGGGTGCTGGTAGCTAAGGGGTTAGTGGCTGAGGGGAGGAGGAAGCCTGGGAGGACCCCGCCCAGCAGCTAAGGGGTTAATGGATGTGGTGTAAGGGTAGGAAGACCAGGTTGGGTCTTGTCAGCAGCTAAGGGGTTAACACTGGGAGGAGGAGGGGGTAATGGGACTCAGCTGGTGACTCATGGGTTAACAGCCTCTGGGGGCAAGTCTTTGGGCCCTGTCTGGCAGCTAAAGGGTTAAGCATTGGGATGGGGGTTGGCAGGCAGCACTGGCACCTAACAGGTTAGGTGGGAGAAGTTTGGTAGGCAGTGGCTGAAGGGTCAAGTATAGTGTAAGGGGGTTAGTAGGTGATGGCTGGCTGTGAAGGGGGGAAGTATGAGGGGTTTAGGATGCCATGACTGGCAATTAAAGGGTTAAGTATAGGTGGGGGGATTGGTAGGTGGTTGAGTGGCAACAAAGGCGCCATGTGTGGGGAGTTTGGTAGGCAGCACTAGCAGTGAAGGGGTTAACAGGCCTGTGAGAGCCACTTGGGAGTGCAGGGGTTAATGCGGGGGCTGCTTCCCCACTCAGCAGCTGCAGGGTTAACAGGAAGGTGCGGGGTGGGGAGCAGACAAGGCTTGCCTGCACTTGGGAGGGGGGCAGGTACTAGCCATGGCCCCTGGTAGCTCAGGGGTTAACAGCTGGTACAGGTGAGGGGGAGGGGCAGCTGGGCTGAGTTCACTGGAACCCAGGTGTCCAGTTCCTCATTCTTACTGGAGTCCTCACAGGCCCCACTGCCTTCCCAGAGCTGAGAAAGAACTGGGCTCCCAGTCCTTTTGGTCTAACCCACTGGGCCCTGTTCCCCTCCCAGGGCTGGAAGAGAACCCAGGTATCCTGGCTCCCAGGCTCCCCTCCCCTCCAGTTTCCTGCCAGCAGTGGAGTAGAATCCAGGGTTAAAAAAGAAGAATAGGGCCCTGTCCCTTTAAATGGCTTGTGAACCCTCTGAGGGCACTCACTGTGCTCTGGTGAGCAGTGGCAGGGGGGACAGTGGCACCGAGCAGGTAGCAATGGGGACAGTGACTGGTAGGAACAGAGTGGAGAGTGCCTCTGGGCACCTGCAGACTCTGGGGCCTGCTGCTGCCTTGGTGTAGATGAGTCTCCATCTCTGTGCCTCAGTTTCCCCTGTTCACACAATGGGCCTGGTGCTCTCAGCCTTGGCCTGCAGAGCCTTGGGTTTAGGGTGCAGGGTAACCCCAGGCTGAAGACTGTGACTTGTTTCCTTTGCAACAGCCTATATATACCCCCATCCAAGAGCTGCCTAAGCAAGGCTTGGCTGTGTTTGAGCCCTGGATGGCAGACCAGGAGGGTGAGGTCTTGGTTGACAGATGGATTGAAAGCAGTGAGCACGGTGCTGGTCTGGCTTTGTATAGTGCAGTGCTCTCTGGGAATACAAGCACAGAGAGAGGGCTATGCAGGGCTAGGCTTGGTTGGGCCTTGGATGGGAGACCAGCCAGCAGCCATCTATAATCGGATTGGAAGCATTTTGGGAACAGGGAGTGCAGTGTTGGCCTGGCTTTGTACAGTGCTGTGCATGATGGGGTCTAGAACTCCAAATAAAAGGAGATAAGCAGGGCCAGGCTTGGCTGGCCTTTGGATGGGAGACTCGCCCATCCCATGCTGTTTTATAATGGAATTAGGAGGACTTGGGGCAGGGAGTGTCATGTTGGCTTGGCTTTGTACAGCACCGAGTGCCACGGGGTCTGGAGATATAGGTGCAAAGAGCAGGCTAAGCAGGGCCAGGCTTGGTTAGCCCTTGGATAGGAGACTAGCAAGCTTCCATCTGTAATAGGATTGGGGGCAGGGAACATTATTTTGGCCTGGATTTGTACAGCGCCCTGCGCAGTGAGGTCAAGAAATACAAATAGCTTCCAGGACACCAGAGCGAGTGGGCATGGAGCTTCTGGAGGAAGCCCCCAGTGATCACGCCCCCCCCGATAGTTTCCCTGCTGAAACCTGGGTGGTAAATCAGAAGAGCCCCTGCCTCAGTTTCTCTTCTGGTGCAGGCCCTTTGTTCCACACTGCTCAACTCAGATCCAGTGCTTTGCAGCATCGGCTCCTTCTGGGATGTGGAGTAGCAGTGGGGGCTGCTTCTATATTTCACAGCTGCTGGGGACGTCACCGGAAAAGAGCAGAGGACGTGAATGCGGCTGTCTCGGTTCTGCTAATCCAGTCTTGCTCCCCAACATCTTTACCTGCTGCCTGACTGTGGCTTTGTAGCTGTTTAAGAGCCACTGTGTTCCGCTCCCTCCCCCAGCAGCAGTTGCATTTCAGCACCGGCTGATTGCTGCGTAGCTAATGAGCATCGTGTGATATCCCACACCAGAAGTGGCCACATTTCAGCACTATATGAGCAATTCTTTGTGTGGTCTAGCCATGTGCTATTGAGCCAACAGCCCCAGAAAAGGCTGCATTCCAGCCCTGGGTGATTGCTGTCCAGCCAGTGAGCCTAGTGTTATATCCCACCCCAGAAGTGGCTGCATTTCAGCATCATGTGAGCCATCCATTGTGATACCATGTTCCACCCCAGTAACGGTTGCGTTTCAGTGCTGGCTCAGCCTGACCTGTTCAGTGTGGCTGTGCTCTGTTGAGCAGCCACCCTGCTACACCCCAGAAGCAGCTGCATTTTAGAGAAAGATTAAAGCATTGTTCTGTAGCCCATCACATGCTCAGGACTTGGCCTCCAAGAGGCAGACTAGGCCCCAGACCTGACATCCACAGGGTGTTAGATTCAACCCAGAGCATCAGACTCAGTGGGAACTGACTGTGATGTTGTCTCAGAGCCTTTTTGTCCACACACTCTTGGCAGGGGGATGGGGACGGGCAGGGGCTTTCCCAAGTGACACGGAACACACCAGCAGCCTCCCTGCACATGTGTGTCTAGCGGGGAGCCGCGCTCGGGCTCTGCTCCTGCTGCAGTAGCATTTGAGTTTCTTCCTCAATTCCCCTTCCGGCAGCTGCTCTCACTTTGCCTCTCCCACATGGCAAGGGCTGGAAGTAACCCTGGGTGTTATAATCAGCAGTGCCAAAGTCCTTTTTTCTGCAGAGAGCACAGGGGCTGAAATGCAACTGCTTCTGGGGTGGGAGGTAACACCACACTTACTAGCTGCACTGCAATGGCCTAGTGCTGAAATGCAACCGCTTCTGGAGTGGAATGCACATGGCTGAGGTTCTTAGGGCTTCCCAAGTGAGTTAGGAGCCAAAAGGTCAAAAATGGCTGTTAAATGGGAATCTCGAACTATAAGCAGCCCTATTCTATTTGGCTTCAGTGCCCCATCATTGGGTAGCTGTTAAGCACCTCCTGGATCCCACCCCAGAGATGGCTGTGTTTTCTCACAGAGGGAGCGCTCACTTGGGCAGAGTTGCTCTCTGCCCTTCCTGAGCCACATCCACGCTTTCACTGCAGTGGGGTGTGACACTGCTTAGGTGTCACTTCTGGGCCTGATGCTCTGCATTGTATCTAACACCCTGTGAATATTGAGTCCTGGGCCTAGTTCACTCCTCAGAGCCCTGTAGGAGTCCTAAGCGCTTGATGAACTACAGAACAATGTTTAATCTCCCTTTAAAATGCAACCACTTCTTGGGTGGAGCAGGGTGGCTGTTCAGCAGAGCACAGTGACACTGAATAGGTCAGGCCAAGCCAACGCTGAAATGTAGCCACTTCTGGGGTGGACCACAGCAGCTGTTGAGTAGTGCCCAGTAATACCCACAGTGGATCCTTCACACGGTGCTACAATGTAGCCACTTTCAGGGTGGGATATAACACCATGCTCATAGGCTGGACAGCAGTCACCTGGGGCTGAAAGCAGCTATTTCTGGGGTAGAACATGATAGCTGTTCAGTACAGTAGTGCACAGCTGTACCACATGTGGGTTTGCTCACATGGTGCCAAAATGAGGCCACTTTTGGGGTGGGATATAACATGATGCTCATTAGCTGCACAGCAATCACCCAGGGTTGAAATGTGACCACCGTTGAGGTGGAACATTACAGCTGTTCAATAGAACAAAGCAATACCACGTGAGGGATAACTCAGGGTACTGAAATGTGGCCACTTCTGGGGTAGGATATAACCCTATGCTCACTGGCTGGTCAGCAGTCATCCAAGGCAGACATGAGACCATCTCTGGGGTGGAACACAGCAGCCTTCAACAGCATTCACCCATGAGTTCACCATGTTCCCGGTTGTGGGAGGAGGTGCATATCCCATGATGCTTTGCACTGCTGAACAGCTTCTTCCAGGGAATTATGTATGTGGGGGTGAGGACGGGTGGAATGGAACTTGTCTGCTTTATCAGGGTGCAGGGCAGGGGATTGTGGGAAGATGTTGGAAGACTTGTCACCAATGGGCCTATCCTGGATTAGACTGAATCCTGTTTGGGAAATAGGCTAGAGTGGGGTGCTGTGTGTGGACAGGGTGGCTGAGATCAGTGGGAATGGGGCTGCAGTGCTGGGTAGCAGCGGGGAAGGAGCAGCATTGTTCTCAGCCATGAACAACTGCTAGGCTGCACTCTAGAGGTGGCTGCATTTCACCCTGTGGTGTTTGCTCCCTGCTGATTTCCTCCCAAGGTGTGGGTGGGGGGGAGGGGAGAGCACTGGGGCTGG
>NW_005842065.1:217124-269295 GCF_000455745.1 Alligator sinensis | reverse complement strand
CTGCTCTCATCCCTCTGCATGGCTTCCTGTTTCCGGCCCAGCCCTCCCAGGGCGCAGAACACGGGGGCTGGTGGAGGGGAGCAGGGTGGGCATGCTGGGGGCGTTAATCCTAGGCCCTTCTGCCACTGGGTCCTGTGAGTTCCATGCATCAGCTCCCATCCCAGTATGACAGTTTCCCCAGTCCCAGTATGGCATTGCCAACCCCCAGTCCCAGTATGGCATTGCCAGCTCCTCAGTCCTGGTATAGCATCCCCAGCTTTCCTGTCCCGGGATGACATCATCAGTCCCCAACCCCAGGATGAAATCACCAGCCCCCAGTCACAATATGGCATCACCAGTCTCAGTACGACATTGCCAATCCCAGCCTGCCTCCTCTGGTCCCAGTATGGCCTTACCAGTATCCACATGCAGTCCGCAGTCCTGAATCCAAGTATGGCTCCACCAGTCCCAGTGCAGCCTCCCAAAACCTGAATCCCCCCACCTAAAATCCTGAGAGCGGGGTAGATATCGTGAGGTGTGTTTCTTTAAGAAAAGAAGCCATGCAGTTTGTGGGGGAGGGGGAGTTTCCTTCATTTGCCTGCTACTGTTTGAGCCCTTTCAGGTGCTTGTTTCCAGCCTCTAGTAATATTCTGTCTGTGGTAGGAACTGCCTCGGTAGTGTCTTTATTTGTACAGAGCCTGACATAACCCTGACCAAATCTGACTGCTTCCTTGGTTTCTCCTTGCCTGTGAAGTGGGGAAGAGCTCTTATCTTGCCTATTCGAGATAAGGAAACTGAGGCCTGGGAAACTGCTATAAAGTGGCAGAGCTGGGATTTGAACTTGTGGCTCTTTAGGAGATTCTTAACCTCCAGGTGAGCCTGCCTGAAGTACTACTAGCAGCAATCAATCCCATGCCCCAGTATGGGTAACTAGTAATACCATATTTACTGAGTGACCAAAAATGCTGTCAATTTGGCAGTGGCCATGAGAGGGTTAAAACTGTCCAGTCAGCATTCCACCATGAGTCTGGGGAAATCTTTTTTCCTTCTGCCTTCCTGAAACAAGAGGCGTGGCTTATTCAGAGGCACATGATGTGTGATAAATTATGGTAATGACCGAGGAAGTGAGAACCCAGCATTGCCAGCATTAGCAAATGCTGGTGATTTCTTTGAAGGCCTGGTTTCATGCACTGATGTAAGAATTTTATTTGAAAAAAAAAATAATCAAGTTCCTTAACATGCCAGGCAGAAGTCTAAAAAAATGCAAATCCAGGCTCCCAACCTCAAAGAGCCAATGAAAAAAGGGCTTTGTTGCTATTATGCCATATTTATTCACATACGAGTTCCCTGAAAATCAGCCATTGAAAATTGGGGTGTCTCCTGAACAAGGAAATGATTGATTCTGAATTCTGTAGTTAAAAGGAAACATCTTTTCCTTCTGCCTTACTCAAACAAGGTGTGTGTCTTATTTGGAACTGTGTGGTATGTGGGGAAATATGGTACCTCATTTCTTTGCATCCATTATGTGCTGTTTCCCTGGTAACTGGAAAATGAAACTTGGGGGTGCAGGTTTTAAAGAAGACCCATTCCTCACAGTTTGCCTGAAAGGAAAAATCTTAGTTGGTGGCATGCTATATGTGAGGAAATAACGGTGTTTTGATAAGTATCATGCAATTTTTGAAGGCGATCAGGAGATCCTTGTGCTGGCTCTTGATTCCCACCTGGTTTGCGGCTGGAGGGATTTGAGCAGAAGAGTCTCACAGGGTCACATAATTTGGGCAACCAATGGGATGGCATTCAGGGGAGAGGAAGTGGCGTGGCTGGGGTGACAGCGTTGGCTTTGGTGAGGACATGAGTTTAGCTTGGCAGTTAGGTCCTCTTGGACAGGGCCTGACTCCCAATTCCCAGTATGGGAAGCAGCCTGGGGGGTATACTGTGTTCTTATCTCAGTGCCCTGCTTCTCCAGGCCCATAACAGCTAGATCGGGGCCATTGCCTGATCCATGGTGCCTAATTCCTCTTGCTGACCCCTCTGCCACAGGGCTCAGATCCAGGTCTGCCCAGCTGCAGCGGTTCCTGCCGGTGGGTCAGAGAATGCATTAGAGCAGACTTGAGGTTAAGGGCTGCTGTAAAGAAGAGGGAAAACACTTTTTCTCTCTTGCTGCAGTGAGGAAGACTCAAAAACATGGCTTGAAGTTGCAGAAAAGTAGGTTTAGATTGGAGACCAGGAGAAACTTCCTCACCATCAGATCAGTGAGGCTGTGGAATAGATGCCTAGGGGAGCTGTGGACTCTCCATCACTGGAGGGGTTCAAGGAGAGGTTGGGCAGCCACTGGTCAGGCATGATGGAGGTGTAGTGATGCCTGTGTTCTGCTATAGGGATTTCCCAGGCTTCTGGGCTTTGCTGGTTGCCCCCCCCACACTTTTGCTACTTGCGTCACGGGGTTTAAGCCTCCCCCAGAGGCGCTGGGTGTTGGTTGCAGCTCAGGCTGGGGATGGCAACTGGGCTGTGCCAATGCACCTGCTGGGACTCAAACCTAGAGGATCCTGGCTAAAGTGCCTTGTCCCTCTGCTCAGGCTCAGACCCACATCAGATTTGGGGTTAGAAAGGAATTTTCCTCCCTGGTCAGATTGGTATGGACTGGGGAGGGTTTGCCTTCCTCCATAGTGGTGGCATGGCCTCTGCCTTGAGTGTCTATTAACAACCTTTCTCTAATAACAGGATCTTGGCAGCCCTGGTCCCCCCCTGGTTTTTCTGGTCTGATGTCTGATACTGTGTCAGGGCTGATGGTAGTTTTAGGAAGAGATTATACTATGGATTTGTCTGGGATGGTTTGGATAGAGCTGATGTGACCCCCAGAGGTCCCTTCCAGCGCAACTTCTCTATGACCTTGCTGCCCCTAAAAATGCACAGGACCTTGCGCAGCCCAAGACTCTTTACATTGTCCTAAACCCCACTCCCATCACCATCTTCAAGCAGGATGCCAGAGCTAATTTCCCAAGACTCCAGCCTCCCTCTCTCCTGCTCCTTGCCTTCTGCCTTCTCATTTGAACTCGCTGCCCCTCAAGACTTCTCAGGAAGCCAAAAGCAAAACCCTGGCCCTGGGATGTGCGTCTGCTGCCAGGTTGAGCTTGTTCTGGGGCTAAAGGCCTCAGCCTGAGGGAGCCTGAGGCCCTGGGGGCTGGAGGGGGCTAGCACAACGTCTCCATGCTTCCATTCCAGTGCAGAAAATCAGCCTCCTCACTTGACACATGTGCCCTGGGTTCTCTCCATAGCTGTGGGAGCTGGGTGGAGTTGCATGGGGGACAAGGGATGATTTTGGAGGGCTGATTTTTTTTCAGAACTGAGCCTGAGGCCCTGGGGATTTGGGGGTGGGGGGGAGCTGCTACAAGTTGGGCCTAAGATGGTGGGGGAAGGGGTGGAGAAGAGGAGAGGCAGAGGGAGGTAGAGATAGAGGAAGGAGAGAAGGGGACAGGAAAAGGAAGTGGAGGGGGCGGAGGGGAGAACACAGAGATTTTCAAAAGCAGGAGAGACTTGGTCTCTGCCTCCTCCCACTGCGGCCTGTGAGTCAGCCGCAGCCACAGCAACAGCCCCAAGTGCAAGGTCTGGAGGCCTGGGAGCGAGGGGTGATTCAGCCACCATGTCACAGACCCCCCTCCCCCCAGCCTAAGCACCTCAGGTGTTAGCATGGGAATTCCCTGACACTTGATTTGACCTGGCCAAAATAGTGCCCTTAAAGCTATCATTATCCCCTTAAAAATCCTTTTCTCTCCATACCTATTCTTTAGGATGATGTTATTGTATTTCCTGACATACCACGTGGCCCCACTTCATTTTGAGATGGCAAAATGAAGGGAAAAATTATTTCTTTTGTCATGGCTGTAGCTGGAGCACAGGGGCAGCATCCTTTCCCCCATAGCATCAGCTAAAGTGACAGTGATACCCCCCCCTCACTGCTGCTGCCACATTGGCAGCAGCTTTTGGCTTCTTTCCCCAAAACTGCTGCTAATTTGGCAGCAGATGGAAAAGGATTTACTTGTGTAACTCCATCTCTCACCAGCCAGCTCCACCCTCCTCTCTTGAGGGCAGCATGGCAGCTAGGACAACATCTCCATGCTTTCCTTCCAGCACAGAAAGAAATCTGGGGTGGGGTATGGAAAGATGCATGTGGTATACAAATATTTATGGTGCCCTTGCTAGCCAGCCCTCCAGGCTTGCTTCCCAGCACAAGGCTTGCTTCTTTCCTTTGGATGGTGCATCACACCCCCAGTTGATTTGTTATGCAAATCTCTGGGCATAAACCATTTGCGTAATCAGCTGGATGGGTCATTTCTGAGGCCTGGAAGCTGCAAAGACCAGACCAGAGCAAAGCACTGAGGGGTTTCCCATTGGCCAGCCTCACCTCTATGCAAATCCTGCAGCCCTACAAAAACTTAAGAGCCTGGAGCAATGTGCTTGGAATATGAGATCTGTTATCCAAGTGTGTCATAAGGCCTGTACTGCAACAGCCAGTGTGAGTCCCCTCCCTCCCTCATTTCCAGGGAAGAATGAAGGGGCGAAGGAGATGGTTGGCTTTGAGGGTCTGGTCCTCCTTTTTCCCACCATGTTTCCTGAATACCTAGAAGCCCACAAGAGCTTGGTCTTCCCCTGCCACAGCTTGCCCCGATTGGTCTCTGGAGGATTCTTCAATCATAGAACCTAGTGAGCACCTTTAGAGGCCATGCAGCACCTAAAGGGATATGTCCCAATTTCCTAGAGTTTCTGATGATGCCTGATGCTGGGAAAGGGAAAAAAGAGGTCTGGAGACACGAGGAGCTCCAAGCTTTGTTGGGTCGTACAGTGCTGGGATGCAGTGGGATCTGGGTCTCGGCTATGGTCCCTAGAGCAGATGAATTACAGCTCCATCATCATGGCTGAGCTCATAAGAGATGAGACAGAGCAGAATCTTATTCTTCTCTCCGGGCTTGGCCAGACCTGGACCCCCCACCCCATTTCTGCTGGGAAAGCTGAAAAAGTCCCCTTCCTTCCACTGGGGAGAGAACCCGGGTGTCCTGGTCTTCCCCTGCCCCCCACTCTCCCTTCTCCCCTCATCTCCTCTGCCAATCTCCCCTTCCTCCCCTGCTCTAGGTCTTTTCTAGCTCTGCTGGAGGTAAAGAGACCAAAGCCATACCTTGTTGTCATGGCGTGGGCGGGCTGAGGATTAATATATGGCCCCTCCACCCCGCACTGGTCCCAGACCTGGCTCAGAGCTCAGCTGATCACGTGGGTCTTGTGGGTGTTACAGGCATGCCTCACTCAGGCCCTGGGGGGAGGGTTTGCGGGGACACAATCATGGGGGGCTGGGGTTGTAAACCAGCCAGGAGAGCTGGAAATGCTCCATATCAGCCTTGCCTTTGGCCAAAACTCGCTGCCCTACAGGTATTCAGGGGCATGTGGTAGGTATATCAATATGGTAGCCTGGATTTCTGGCAGAGCCTTGCCTCTCTGGGATGAAATGAGACCCAGCTCATGGGCTGTCAAGGGAGAAAACAGGAAAATGTCAAGAAAACCAAGGAAAAGTCAGGGGAAAAAAGCAGGAAAAGTTCATGAAAAGTTGGGAAAAAACCAGGAAAAAGTAAGAAAAAACAGGAAAAGTTCAGGCAAACAAGATGGGAAGTCAGAGGAGGGGGGCGGAGGAGAAGGAAAAAGTCAGAGAAAAAAGTAGGAAAAGGGCAGGAATAAAAACAGGAAAAAAGGAGGTGGGGAGGGCAGGAAAAGGGCAGAAGAAAATCCCAGGAAAAAGTCAGGATGAAAAGCAAGTAAAAGGTGCAGGGGAGGAGGGGTGGGGGGAACCCACAGGAAAAAGTTCAGGGGAAAAAAAACAGAAAAAAAAAGTCAAGGAAAAATCAGGAGAAGAGAAAAAAAATCAGTAAAAATGAAAAGAATCAGAAAACATAAACAGATGACAGGAAAATAACCCAGAAAAAAAATCAGGGAAAAAGAAAAAAAAAACCAAGAAAAAATGGAACAACAAGAGCAACCAGAAAAAGGCCAGAAAAAAAGTCAGGAAAAATCAGAAGAAAATAGAAACAATCAGAAAAAGCAGCCCAGAACTCACACCCCTACAGGTGCTCCCAGCTCATCAAGGGAGCAGAAGTGAGTTCAAGCAGGCCTGAGGTTCAGACCTGTTCCAGCCAATCATAACACCCACCAGCCATTTGAATGCCTCTGTACCTTCATTCCAACCAATCACAGCTCCCAACAGCCAGTACCCCCACCAACCAATTGTAGCCCTTGATAGGCATTCTAATGCTCCTGTGCCTCCATTCCAGCCAATCACAACCCACAACAGTCATTCCAATGCCCCCATGCTTACATTCCAGCCAATTCCATCCTTCAACAGCCAGTCTAGTGTCCCTGTGTCTCTGTTCCAGCCAATTGCAGCCTCTGGAAGCCATTCCAATGCTCCCACACCTCCATTCCAGCCAATCACAGCCCTTGACAGCCGTTCCAATATGCCCACAACCAGTCACAGCCTCTGCAGCCATTTCAGTGCTCCATGCCTCCATTCCAGCGCAGAAGCCACTTTCCTCACATAAGTCGCTCTTCCAGTGCTGGAGGCTGGGGAAAGGGGCATGTGGTATGTGAGAAATTACGGTATCACATCTCACGCAGGCAGTTCCTCAGGTCTCCAGTGGGGATGGGGGCCCTGAGCAGCCGCCTGTCCCCCCGGGAGCTGTCCCCGGCCTGACACCTGCCCCCCGTTGCCTCCACAGTTCCTGTGTCTCAAGAACATCCGGACCTTCCTGTCCACCTGCGGCGAGAAGTTCGGGCTGCGCAAGAGTGAGCTGTTTGAGGCTTTCGACCTGTTTGACGTCCAGGACTTTGCCAAGGTTTGTTCCCTGCCACCGCGACACCCAGAGCCAGGGGGAGGTGGGGGAAGAAACTGAGGCAGGTGATGTGGTGCTCCCCAGGTGTGTGCAGGGGGTTGAGCAGGGCAGGGAGTGGGGTGGGGGGCTGGGTCTCTGCCCCGAGTGGAGCCAGACCGTGAGAACCCAGGGGCCCTGAGTCCCCCAGTACCGCTCTAACTTGTCTCTATTCCTCTCCCATTGCTGGGAGAGGACCCCGGAGTCCTGGCTCTGCATCCCATGCCCCACTCTACCCTGCTGGGCTCCTCTCCCAGCACTGACTCCCCTCTCCCTCCTCACCCCCAACTGGACTCCACTTCCCTCCCACAGCTAGAGAACCAAGGAGTCCTGGCTCTGTCCCTCATCTCTACCTCGCTAGACTCCCCTCCCCTTACTGGGGAGAGAACCCAGGCATCCTGCTCCCCAGCAGGACTTACCTGGCAGGGGAAATACCATGACCACAATGGTGGCAGGAGAAATACACTGACCGAGGTAATGCAGTTAAAATGGTACTGTGTAGTGGAGGGTTGCACCCTTGTCTACTTCCGGACAGGACTCCTTATGACAGCCTCCATAGTTAGCTTCCCACTGGCCAGCTTCCCGTGGGAGGATCTTGGCTACATGCCAGCTTTATGGAAAAGGGGAGACTCCTCCCTAGCTTGCTCCTGTGGCCACCTGGCTGAAGGCAACCCAAACTTGGGGGCGTGCGAACCCCAAGCTTTCAGACTTGGGCCTGCACATAGGATGCTTGTCAAATGATCTGGAAGCATCTGAAGCCCCAGGTGGGGGTGGATGATGTTTGCTGGAAGCAGGGCCACATTTGATTTTTGACTGACTCATGGGTTTGGAATTGATCTGGTTGATGTGATTTGGAACATTAAAAAAACAACAAACAAACGTCCTGCTCCCCAGCATCCCTGCTCTGGCAACTAAACCACACTCTTCTGCTGTGCTGGTGATGGAACCCAGGTGTCCGGATCATCTCTTGACTCCTGCTTGAACCTGCTGCTTTGAAAGCCCCATGCAGCCTTGCCCCGGCAGGGCTGGGGGGACAGGGGCTGGGGGTCAGGAGTGAGGGGGGCACCAGCAAGGCTGGTGGGGGAGCTGGAAGCACCCTGCCCAAATGAACAGGTCCCCTTGGCAGGGCTCCCAGCCTCCCCCTTGCTCTCCCACCCATATCAGACCAGCAGAACCTTGATTTTAGTTTCCTGTTAACACCTGAGGTTTCAAACCCCGGGTCTGTGCCCCACCCGTGCCCCCATCCCTCCCTCAGGGCCTACCCTCAACCTCGGTGAGTTATAACTACCCTGAGCAGATGCCATCATAAGCCTTGAGTGAAGTTATTTGATCACACCTGGTGCCTCGGGTCTCTGGGCCTCAAGTCATGACCCTTTCACACGTGTTTTCACTTGGAGCCAATTGAAACGGGGCCCAGCTCTTTTTCCCCACTCTCCCTCATTGGTGTGAATTTTCACGGGAGAAGTCAGCAAGATCGGCGATTTGTGGGGTGGGTGTTGAAGGGAGGCACTTTCCTGGGCAGAAGAATGGGGCTTTATGGGGAAAACCCTTGTGAATGAGTGAGAGGGTCATCAGATGGCAGTGCCACTTGTGAAAAGGGAAAGGTTTTCACAAGCCAGTGGTGGGGGTGGAGGGGGCAGGAATCGCGATGATTATCATGGGAGCAGTGGGGTTCAACAGGAGAAAGATCATGAAAAGGAATGAGTGAGGAAGAAAAAAATTGCAAGGCTATTTCCAGTTATCTGTGTGGCCTGGCGAGGCAGAAGGGGGCTTGTGAATGAAATGTGTGGGTGGAAAAATGGTGGTGAAATATTTGGAGTTTGGTTAACTTGGGGATTTTTCTGGGAAAGTTTTGCAGTTTTTGAGGTTTTGAGCCAACGACTTTGTGCAAAAATCATTATTTTTAAAATTTTGTGGGGGAGGGAAAAATCTTGTTGTTTTTGTTGAAAAACCATTGACAGGAGAGCAAGTTAGAGGGGATTTTTTCTTGATAAGATCTTGGTGAAAAATAGTGACTTTTGGGAGCAAAATCCTTACAATTTTCAATGAACCAACTGTGTGAAAAGTGAACAATATGGGAGGGGAAATTTCCCTGCTAAAATCTTGGTGAAAAATATTGATCTTTGGAAGGAAATCCTGTAAATTTCAGTTATAAATCATTGTGAAAGGAGAATGAGATTAGCGGGGAAATTTTCCCTGCTAAAACCTTTAGAGAAAATAGTGACTTTTTGGAGGAAAATCCTTGCAATTTTTAGTGAAAATCATTGTGAAAGGACAGTGAGCCTGGAGGGGAAAGTTCCCTTCTAAAATCTTCCTGTTTCCGGTGAAAATTGTTGAGAAAGGAGAGTGAGATTGGTGGAGAAATATTTCCTGCTAAGACCTTTGTGAGGAGGAATGATTTGCGAGGGAACTTCTTGCAATTTTCAGTGAAAAATCTTTGTGAAAGGAGATTTCTCTTTTGTGATTGGAGGGGAGTTATTTCCTGCTAAAACCTTTGGGAAAAATAATGCTTCTAGCAGGGAAATTTTTGCTTTTTTTGGTGAAAAATCTGTGTGAAAGGATAATGAGATTGGAGGAAATTTTTTCCTGTTAAAATCTTTGTGAAAAATAGTGATATTTTTTGAGGGAAATCCTTGCAATTTTAAATGAAAGATCTTTGTGAAAGGATAGAGAGATGGGAGGGATTTTTTTCCCTGATGAAAATTTTGGGGAAATGGTAAATTTGGAGGAAAATTCTTGCAATTTTCTGTGAAAATGATTGTGGAAGGAGAGTGAGATTGGAAGGGAATTATTTCCTGCTAATATATTTGGGGAAAACAGGGATTTTAAAGGATAATTCTCAAAGTTTTTGGTGAATATGCTTTGTGAAGGGACAGAAAGATTGGAGAGGAAGTTTCCCTGCTAAAATCTTTGTGAAAAACAGTGATTTTTTTTTTTACTGAAAATTCTTGTTTGATGAAAAATAATAGTGACTTTTGAATTGAAATATTCATCATTGTAGGTAAAAACCTTTGTGCAACAGCAGTGAACAGTTCAGTTGTCGGTGAAAGGCTTTGTGATCCAGTAGAGATTTCTGAAGGGAAATAGTCCTGCCCCTCTGGGGTGAGGAGTCTCCATCAGACTCTGCGATGTGGCCAACTCTGTGCTCACCAACCCATGAGATCTTATCTCACGATGAGATCGAGATTACCAGCCTTCGCAATTTTTATCTCCTGATATGAGGCGATTTTTTTTTCTTTCTCTTTAATCTCTGGTTCCTGGAATCCGGCAGTGACACACAGCAGCTACCATATTGTCTTATTTTAGCATGAGATTCAGGCCTTTCCTTCTCATCATGGAGGGGCGGGGAGAGGGCACGGGATGACGTGAGAATTTCGGCCATCATTAAGAAAAAACAGTGTGTTTCTTTCTATGGGCCTTGCAGTGGGATTCACTGGAAACTCTGATAACCCAGACACGAGACTGGGAAGGAAAACAGCACAATATTTATTCTTACATTGAAATAATTCCTGATTTTTTTAAGACAATCTCTGTGGGTGGCTGAGTGAGCTGAAGATATAGCTCTGTCCCTACCCAGAACTAAAAAAAAAAATAATTTTTTTTTCTTCATTTTTCCCAGGGGTGGATCTGGGAGATACAATGGTGCAGTTACCACCCCCCACTTTGATTTCTGCTCCATGCAAACTTTAGAGCCAGCTACCCAGGAGAAGCAGTGGCATTTCTATTCAGGCAGTGCTGATCAAACCATCAGACTTCACAGCTCATTAGGACCTAACTGATTTCTGCTAATCTCTCCATTGCACAGGTGTTAACAACCTTCTCTCCTTTTTAATGGTTGTGATGTTCCACCATTTAAATGATCCTTGTTTCTGCAATGTCGCTATCTGTCAGCCATTCTTGAAAATGTTTCTCTTCCATTTCACAGCTTCACAGACTGTTTTTAGCTCTAGCAAAAACTGTAGCTTGGGTGTGGTCAGATTAACTCAGGTGTAGAAATGACTGACAGTGAAGTATGGGAGGCACTGCCAAGATGTGCAAGAAGGCTAGACTTTGTTTTCCAAATCTGAATGAGAGACATGAATTGAAGTCTAATCAAACACTATCTTTGCACTATTTTTGCCTAGTTTCTTATGTTTTTTAAACTTAATATAGAAGCTAGCAAATTAGCGCATGTTAAAAAATAGTTATATTTATTTTGGCTTTGAATCATAGAATCCTAGAGAAGTTGGGCTGGAAGGGACCTCCAGAGGTCACACCTAGTCCAATTTCCTACCTGAGGCAGGATCATCCCTATCCATACCATCCTACACAAATCCACCATCTGACCTCTTCATAAAACTACGATCAACCCTGACTCACCACCAAACATCACAGCTGAATCTGCCACAGGGAAATCAGAGAACCACAGTGCCCAATGTCCTGCTTCTATAAAGGGTTCTTAATATATTCTTGAGATCCCAAGAAGAGGCCATGGCCCCTGCTACAGAGGAAGGCAAAACCTCTCCAGCCCATACCAATCTGACCATGGTGCAAAATTGCTTCCTGACCCTAAATATGGTGTCAGGCCCTGAGCAGGGAAGGGCAAGACCCTCTAGCCAAGACTGTCTGGGTTTGAGTCCCTGCAGAAGCATTGGCACAGCCCAGTCACCACACCTAGTCTGGGCTGAAGCCAACAACCAATGCCTCTGAGGAAGGCTTTAAAACACCGTGACACGTAGCAGCAAGAAGAGAGGAGGCAATCAGCAAAGCCCAGAAGCTTAGTGTAGCAGGTGGCCTACTTGGGCCGATCTCCGTGGCCCACCCACCTGTTCTTGGGCCAACCACCCGCCTTCTAGCCCGCAACGCCTTGATGTTAATTGATTAATTAATTGATGTCAATTAAGCGTGAGGCTACCCATTTTGGTGCCCTGATGCCAGGCAGTGCTCTCTGTGGCTCCTTTCCTCCCCTACACTGCAGCCCAAGCCTCGCAGATGGCATCTTGATGTTCACATCATCACCGGCCCCCACGCTGGGCCCCAGAATCCTCCTAACAGGACCCCTCCATGATCCCTCCATTCAGGCAGCCTCCCCCGCCTTCATTCAGGCTACCTAATCCCCCGAATCTATTTTCCCCTCTTGGGTGTGGTCCCCCCGGGACCTCTGGCTACCAGCCCTGGCCCACCTCCAGGCCAGTCGGGACCCCAGGCCCCCGGCTCTTGGGCATCCCTCGCGAGGGACCCCTGGCCCTTTTGACCGTCCTGGTCCTGGCCCCAGCATGGGCCAGTCGAAGGTACTCTCTCGTTCGGGTCAGGTCTCTAGCCCCTCACTCTCTCCCAGGGTCTGCCCTCTGGGCCCTTCACACAAACGGGGTTACCCACCCGGTGGTGGGGGCTAGGGGTTAAGGCGCCCTGACCTGCCTTTCACCGGGTGGTCACTGGCCTGGCATTTCCTGGGGGCTCCCACACCACTGGGAGCCCCACCAGGCCACCCACTCCCGGCAGGGTGCAGTTTTAGGTCATGCCCAGGACCAGGAGCCTCCTGACCATCCCCTACAGCTCCTCCCGTACCTCCAGATGATACCAGCAGCCCTCCGGCCAGGTGATGTTGTTGCCTGGCCCCCAGCAGCCAAACTGCCCTGTTTATATAGACAGCCCTTGACTCCAAAATAGCTGCCCTCATCAAGCACCTGGTGGCTGCCAGCTCCAGGCCCTTAAAGTGGCCGGCACACACAGTGCCCTGCCAGACTTAGGAAATCCCCATAGTAGCACACAGGTATCGCTACACTTAGCCCTGACCAGTGGCTGTCCAGTTTCTTCTTGAACCCCTCCAATGATGGAGAGTCCACAACTTTCCTAGTTGTCTATTCTACTGCCTCTCTAACTTAAACTGAATAGTGCACCACCAGACCCTTACTGTAGTAGTGAAGGTTCTAGTTTCTGTTTAACTGGAGAAAAATGTTATGATGCGCAATAATGTGTCACTCCATCTGCAACCCCCTTTTCCAAGCAAAGTGCCTTCCCCAAAACAAAGTGCAGCTTGTATTTGGGGGGGTGTGGTATGAAAGACAATATAGTATATGGAAGGTAGAAATAGATTTTTCTCCATGAGGAACGGGACAAGGAGCAGTTGAATGGAGATGATGACTTTCTCTTTATGAAGGGGGTTTAACCTGGACCCAGGCACCTGGAGAGGGGGAACATCTCTATCCAAGGATGTTTTTAAAAGCATGTTTCACAGACACTTAATGGAGATAGTTTTGTCAGGTCCTGGAAAAGGAGGTTGGTCTAAATGTTGCCTCTCCCTGCTTTTCCATGACTCTGATTGGGTCCTGACAGCTAAGTCTATCCTTTGCCATCTTTCGATGCTGTATTTTCCCATATTCCACATGCATCTTTCACCCCAAATCCAACTGGAGTGCATGTATTAAGTGGAGAAACTGTTTTTTGGACTGAGATAAAAGCCCTCTGATTTGATCCCTGCCCCACAGTGCAGCAGCTCTGGTATTCCTCTTTAGGCAGGCAAGAGGGTCAATGGCCCATGAATGGGTAAAATGCGTTCTGTGCCGGGGTGGCCATGATGCCCCTGGAGCCCCCTCAGCCCTTGCCAAGCTGGTTGTTTGGGCAATCTCCCCATCCCTTGTCTGCCATGCCTTGATGTTGTTATTTTTTAATGAAAGGGAGGCTGCCTCAGGGCTTCCCAAGCCTGATTCCGGGCTGCTGAGCTCAGATGTCTCCACGCTTGGCATGTAGGGCTAATTTTGTGGCTCCAACCGCCCCTTACACCACGCCTGTGCACTGGACCATCATTCTCTTTGTTGGGGCCTCGGCCTTCTCAGCCTCCACTCCTTTTCTCTAGCTGGGCCTTTTAGCATGGGCCCGCTGTATTGGACCTGGCTTCTAGGTACCTGCTCTGTCAATCCAGGCTCTTGGGGTCCCTGCCCGTTGCCTCTCACTCTAGGTCCCTGGCCCCAGAGGTTGCCCCTCATGGGCTATGGATTCTTGACTCTCACTTCACCTCTTACAGGCACCTCTGGCAACACAGTCTCTTGGGGGCTCCACCCCTTTCACTCAGGGTCTCTGGTCCGCAGAGATCACCCCTTATAGGCTACAGGTCCCTGACCTTTACTTCTCCCTTAACAGGTGCCTCTGTCCCTCACAGGCTTTGGGCCCGTGGCCCTATTCTTATCACTCCAAAGCAATGCTGGGCTTCCTGGCCCCTGCCTCCATCCTGCAAGGGTTCTGGGCCCCAAGCTCAATCAGTGCCTTGAGCCTGACCCTTGGCCTCTTGGGCACAAACAGGACCTCCAAGACCACCCCTCACAGTCCCACCCAAACCACCAGTTGTAAACTGTAACAAAGTGAATGAATACACTGGATGTAACATAAACTTAACTTGCTCTAGGTGTAGCAAATGATACCAATAGCTGACTGTCTGCAGCAAGGCTTCCCCTTACCTGAGGCTGTGTTCCTTTGTAAGACACCAGTATCCAGTTGGTGGTTCTTTGAGCAGTAATAAAGTCAGCCTGACATCCCCTTGCAATCTTCCTGGCCTGGAGCTCTTCATTCAGTGGCTTGCGAGGCTGGACTGCCTGGCCAGCTCAGACCCTGGGCTTATATGCTCCAAGCCTGACCCCGCTTCTGATCAGGTAGCTCCCTAACCATCCACAGGTGTTTCCTCCTCAGCACCTAATGAATGGTTGCAATGGTGACTTGGAACTGCTGCCCTAGCAGCCTCCTTGAATTTGCTTATTGTGGGCTGCTAGGCCTATGGTAAGAAATGGTAGTCGCTAGTCTCAGCTGCCTATTCCCTTAGGCAGAGATCTCCTGACTAACAGCAGGTGCAGCCCTTTAACCAGATGGACCTCTCCCCTGTCTGGGCAGCAGGTCTTTCATAGATTTAATAGATTTCATAGACATCAGGGCTGGAAGGGACCTCGGAAGATCGAGTCCAGCCCCCTGCCCCAGGGGCAGGAAGTCAGCTGGGGTCATAGGATCCCAGCAAGATAAGCATCCAAATTTCTCTTGAAGGTGTTCAATGTGGGTGCTTGAACCACCTCTGATGGCAGGCTATTCCAGACCTTGGGGGCTCGGACAGTAAAGAAATTCTTCCTTATGTCCAGCCTGAAACAGTCTTGCTGGAGTTTATAACCGTTCGACCTTGTCATCCCTTGGGGCGCTCTGGTGAACAATCGTTCCCCCAGATCCTGGTGAACACCCCTGATAAACTTATAGGTGGCCATCAGATTGCCCCTGAGCCTGCGCTTTTCCAGGCTAAGGATCCCCATAGCTCTCAGCCAGTCGTCATAAGGTCTGTTTTCCTGGTCTCTGATCATGCGCGTGGCTCTTCTCTGGACTCTCTCAAGCTTCTCCACATCCTTTTTGAATTGTGGAGCCCAAAACTGGATGCAATACTCTAGCTGCGGCCTCACAAAGGCTGAGTACAATGGGAAAATGATGTCCCTTTGCCCTTTTCTGGCCTCTCAGGCTGCAGTCTTTCTTCTTAAACTAATAGGAGCCTCCAGCATATAATATAATAAGCATAATCATTGAGTTCATGGCCCATTGTTCTTCACTTCACAGGTGTTAAAGACCATCTCTCCCTTTTAATGGTCTTGATGCACCACAAATGAAGCTGGGGTGTTGGCTGTAGCCATGTTGGTCTAAGGACATAGGCAGACAAATTTCTGTGGGTAAATCTGATATTTTTTATTAGACCAACTAAAACAGTTGGAAACATTCTTTGCAAGCTTTTGGATACAAACACCCTTCTTCAGGCAGATGAAGTGAATGTAGCTAACCTTACTATGGGGAATGTTTCCCTCTGCTATGGCCTCTGGTCTCTTTTCCTGTTTCACAGCTCTTTAGATCTTTTCAAGATCAGAGATCCACCAATGGGAACCAGACTTCAGCAGCAGCTAGGGTTTTAGTTAAGCAGGAAAGGGAGGGTGAGTCAGTTGAAGATAAGGCCCTGTCTCTTCTTTCTTCAGCTATCACTGGGGAGGAAAACTAATTTTCTTCATAATGCCTTTTAAAAACAAGGTGCATATTATATTTGGGGATGTGTTATATGCAAGAAGGTATGGTATTATCCGTCTCTCTCGTACACATACACCCCTTCCAGTCATAGAACAGGGCAAAGAGCAGAGATTTTTCCAGGTCTCTGATTCTTTCCGCCCCCTATTAATGCCTGCTTCCAGTATATCAGTCCCTCCATCTCCTCTTGGTTGTCTCTGTTTGAGTCTCCCCATCGCTTCCGGGAACTGCCTGTCATTACGTCACTTTGTGGAGGAAGGGGAAGAGGTTTTGCCCACGTGTTCTCGGCTTGGGCTGAGTGAGATCAAGAGGAAGTGGGAAAGTTCCACGCTTCCTGCCTGAAAGGGCCTCAGAAGCGCTGGGCCCTGACACCCAGATAGAGCCCTGAAGAAATTGTCTCTTGTCCCTTTTTGCCTCTCCCCATGCCCTGGACCTTGAGAGAGGTAGTTGGGAAGCAAAAGGCCAGATGCTGTTAGCCCCAGTCAGAGCTGGCAGGTGCATTGGCCATGAGGCGGCCATCTTGGCCTGTCATCTTGTGTGCCTACAAAGCTCATTGGAGTAGATCATGGTGTGACAACAACCTCACCAATTAAATTCACTCCCCTCCCTTGGTCTTCAAACAGCTCTGGGAGGGGAGCCCTGCCTGGGAGCTGAAAATAGGCTGTCGTGGTATTTCATTGGTCTCAGGGGATTCCTGTGATCATGGGCGACTGGTGCCTCCTGAGTCTAGGTGTGCACCCACAGGTACCGCCGTTGGCATCAGAGGTGGGGCCAGAGCTGGTGAGCTCTCACAGGTGCTGTGGTGGGAGCAGAGCTGGTGAGCTCCTGTAGGCGCTGGAGTCGGTGGTGGGGCCAGAGCTGGCGAGCTCCCTCAGGCGCCGCTGTCAGTGTTGGTGGCAGGAGCAGAGCTGGTGAGCTCCCACAGGTGCCACTGTTGGCATCAGTGGCAGCCCTGTTGCCTATGCCCATGATTGTTTTATGGTGTCTGTGGGATTTCATTTTCATGTTGTAGCACAGGGACATTGCATTGGATTTGAAGACTCTTTCAGGTCCCTCTGACTTCCCGGGGATAATGAAGGTGCAATTATCATCACCATCAGCATCATCAATCACTACCATCATCATCATTAGTAGTTGTAGTCACTATCATTAGCAGTTGTATTATATAATCATCATCACTTTCATATCACAATCATTAGCATAATCAATCACAATAAACATGATTATTGTTATTATTATAGTGAATGTCATTGTCATTATTAAGTATAATAAGCATAATCATTATCATCATTATAATATTATGATATAATTCTCACTATAATCACAATCAATCACTATAATATTACTGTTATCATTGTCATCATCCACTATTATTATCATCTCCATCAGTCATTACCATGTTGATGATGATGATTATTTATCATCTTTTTTTAAATGCAACACACACCTTTTCCCCAAGGAACCAGCTATTGGAACTGCATATGTGCATTATATGTGAGAAACATGGTAAGAGCTGTTTCTACCACTTACTGGCCAAAAGCAAGAGTAAAACCTGCAGCACTCCCTAGGAAGAACAGTGAGTAGGCTGGACTCCCTCACTGACACTACTCAGTTACTTACTACTGGATCTCTTTTTTTTCATTCAACCTTGAAAAAACAAGGTGTGCTGAATATTTTGGGGTGTGTTGTATGCAAAGAAATATAGTACTAACACTACCAGATATTAAATAATAATAATTATTGTTTTCAGGTGCTCTGCAGGACAGAGCTTCTTTTCTTCATCCGTTTTTTTGTTTCACTCTGAAATGTCCAAAAATAGGTCAGAACTTTACCTCACCCCCCAGCTACAGTGCTAGGTACTGTATAAATGTAGAAGAAATTACCCTGCTCTGATAGGCTTATAAGTCAAAATAAGTCTGGAGTGGTTGAAGGCTGGGATAAGAGGTGTGGGTGACTAGTGACCTTGTCTGGAGCTTTTCCAGTGTGTGGCCCCCCTGGTTTCCTTCCTAATGTTGTTTGGAAGCAAATAATGTTCCTCCCATGATGTGTTCTACCCCAACCTCTCCTTTCACAGGTCATTGGGACGCTGTCAACTCTGTCATGGACACAGATTGCCCAGAGCAAAGGGATCATGTGAGTATGTGGGGAAATGCTGGGTCTTGGCAACGCTATAGCAGGGAACCTGAAGGGCTGACAAGGGGGACAATATTGTGGCTAAGATTGTCCTTCCCTTCTCTCATAGAGGTGATTGGTGGTTGGTGGATAATACCTGCTTCTTGACAGGGCTTTACCTGTCTGAGACCTCACATTCTATCAAAGAACAGGCTAGAACCCTTGAACCTAAAACTCAGAGCCCTGTATTACTCTGACTTTGGTTTACCATATTTATACCTACCATGCACATAATTTCCTCTGAGAATCAGCCCTCCAAAATCAGGGTGTATGTTTTAAGTGAGGAAGCTGAATTCTTCATGAGTAAGCTGCTTTTCTTCACTGGAATAAAAGTACAGAGGGGTAGAAGCAGGGAAACACTACACTGTAATGGCTGCTGCTTCCCTTTGGGCTAGCAACTAGCAGGGGCCAAAAGCTGCTGCCAATTTGGCACTGGCTATGAAAGGGTTAACCTTGTAGGTTTTTGCCCTGAAGCAGCATGTGAACTAGCTGAGGGTGAGTGAGGAAAAAATAATCTTTTTCCCCCCTATGTTCTGCATTCCAAATCCAAGGGGCAGGTCTTATTTTGGGGGCATGTTGTATATGAGAAAGTATGGTGGTCAGTCCTAGACTCAAGCTCTCCCTCATCCCTTCCATTAGAGACAATTGTGCCATGGGGCCTTTGTGGTCACAGGATGCATTGGTGGCTGCCGTAGCTGGTCACGGTAGTCATCTTGGTTGCTCACAGCTTTGGCTGGCCATGGTGGCCATCTTGGCTGGCCATCCAAAATTGTTTTTACCTGCATCAGCAGCCTCTTGTGGTTGATTGGCCCCCCCCAGGGGGCCAAAGGTGGGTGTGCAGGCAGACCGACGTTGGTGGGATGTGGGGGGAAGGCCAGAGAAATGAGGCTTTTCAGAAGAGAGATAAGCAAAGAGCAGGGGCAGTCATGTTGGCTGCCACCTTGTTTTGCCACAGTTATAACCTTCTCTTTATTTCCATCTCCCCTCAGGCCCTTCCCCACCGAAGACAGTGTCACGGATGACGATGTGTACAGTGGCCTGTCAGATCAGATTGAGTAAGTGCCTGGCTTCTGTAGGCCAATCTCAGGAGTCCTGTGGTCTGCTCTCAGCTCTGCTGAGCATCCCCTCTGCCTCACTGTGACTTGGTTAACCCTCCTGAGTCAATGTCAATTGTCCAGTTGAGGAGTGTTCACCCTCAAATGGATTCTGAGAATCAAGAAAGGTTCAAAGAGCCTGTCTTGTTGGCTACAAAGGACCAACTCTCAGGATCATCATAAATTCTAGTTTATTGGACAGGATGTGAAGTTACCAACGAAATCCTAAATGCAAATTTTGAGTTATGAGTGGTACTGTTCACCTTAGTGCGCACACACACACATGCACTCAATCATTCAAACCCATGTCATTTAAACCCATGTAGTATAGTGTATAGTAGCTGCTGTAGTGATTGTGAGAACACTGGTGTCAGTATATCTACCTATCTGAGGCCCTGGAATCTGCTGTTGATAGTCAGCTTCCTTCAAGGCGATGTCCTCTTTGGAAGGGGGTTGCCTGCTTGGCCTTCTGTCTTGGTAGGTCAGGTGCTGGATGAGAGGGTGCCACTGAGGGTCACGCTTAACTGCCTTTTATCCCTTTCTGGCAGACTTGTATGATCCCCCAGGAACATTTTGGTTGCCCAATCTGGAGGTCGCCGCTGTCCCACGTTGGTCTTGAGTAGTGCATGACAGCTGTTAGTCACAGTCACTGGGGGTTTTGCCCAATGGTGTAGTTTTGGGAGTTAGTTTGTGATTTTGATTAATTAACAATGGTATTGTTAAGGGTTGCAGGAATAGTCAATAGGGTGGGTGCTCAGTCCCAGGAATCAGTTCCTTGGCTTGATTAGCCTAAAATGGCTTGTGGAGTAGAGTTTTGTAATGGTAAGTTCCTTTGGCTAGGCTATTGTCATTTAATTACCTACTGATCACCAGGCAGACAAGGTTCTTTGGGTGAATCATATCTTTTATTAGACCAACTTAAATAGTTGGAAATAATTTTTTTAGCAAGCTTTTGGGTTTAAAAACCCTTCGTCAGGCTGAGGAAGTCTCTGCAGTTGATGTGTGCTCTTTCTGGATGGAGGGAAGGAATAGTTAAGAAGCCAGAGGCTGGGCTGGTCTGCATGCAAGACAGGCAGTCATTGAAGATATAAATTGAGGAGTCAGTGGGCGAGAGACAGGCTGGGGGGGGGGGAGGTGGAGAAAAGGGGGATGAATGTAGTAGTTAAATAGTGGAGAGGTACCTGGGGAGTCAGATGTCAGGCAGGTTATAATGTGTCATAAATCCAATGTCTATTAGTCCATGATTTTTTGTATCCAGGAGGTTGATGAAATGAAGTTCGTAGGTTCCTCTTGAGAAGTGTTTTGTAAGTTCCCTTTGAGGATTAGAACTGAGAGATTGGAAAGAGAGTGGTTTTCTTATGAGAATGTGCCCCCACAGGTAATTGGGTATTCTTGTCTTGGATAGATTTCTGGTGTGTGCTCATTCTGGTGCGCAGTTGTTGTTTGGCCTCTCCTATGTATTTTCCATCAGGGCATTTGGTGCATTGGATGAGATATATTACATTTCTGGAGGTGCAGCTGTAAGATCCAGGAATGCTGATGGCTCTGTTATGGGGTGTAGTCATTGTGGGGGTGGTGGAGATGTGTTGGCAGGTTTTGCATTTCTTGTCATGGCATGGTCTGGATCCATTTGTTGAAGGGGCTACTGTTATATCAATGTCAAGAAGGGAAATGTACAAAGGGGGCTTTCTGCTACAGTCCCACCAAAAAAGGAAATATTCCCAACATAAGAATATCTAAATCTTCCTGGGAAAGTTGTGGACTCTCCATGACTGGAGGTGTTCAAGAAGACATTGAGCAGTCACTGATTTATGTGTAGCAATACCTGTGTTCTGTTATAGGGATTTCTCAGTCTTCTGAGTTTTGCTGTTTGCCACATGGGGTTGGGAGGGAATTCTACCTTCCCACTTTCTGCTACAGGTACCAAGGTGTTTCTAGCTTTCTAAAGAGGCTATGGGTGTTGGCTGCAGCAAAGGCTGGGTGTGGTGATTGGGTTGTGACAATAATCCTGTTGAGACTCAAATCTGGAGGCTCCTGGTTAGAGGGTTATTGGCCCCTCCACTCAGGGTCAGATTGACCACCACATTTGGGGTCAGGAAGGAATTTTACCCCATGGTCATACTGATATGGACTGTGGGGGTAGGGGTAGGGGTGGGGGGCAGGAATGTGTTGCCTTCCTCCATAGTAGGGGACATGGCTTCTATCTGGGATGTCTTGAGCATATCTTAACACCATTTTACAGCAGCAGGATGTTGGCTGCTGTGGTCCCACTGCTTTCCCTGTAGCAGGGTTGGGTGTGGTGTCTTGTGTTGTTAAGGCTGATGGTCATTTTACAAATAAGTTAAATGATGGATTCATCTGGGGTGGTTTGGATAGTTGTTCCTGTCTCAGGCAGGGGGTTGGACCTGACATTACCTCTGGAGCTCCTTTCCAACCCCAGTTCTCTAGGATTTTGTGAATATCATTTGATATTTTTTCTTTGTTTGTTGCAGTTGTTAAACTTTACCTAGAATTTAGCTAATCAGCGTATGCTCCAATAGTTATATTTGTTTTTACTTTGCTCTTGAATTGAATAGTGCAGCACCAGCCCCTAGTATATCAGTAAAGTGGCTAGTTTCTCTTTCTCTGGGGAAAAATATGTTGTGTGTTCAGGGGTAGATCCAGTGGGGCTCACTTGTAACTGGTCCATCCAAATTTTAAAGCCAATTGCCTAGCAATGATAGCAGCATTTCTATTGGGGCAGTAGCAAGGGAGTCAATTGACTTCACGGCTCACTAGAATTTGCTCGATTGATTTTAAATTCTTCATTCCAAAGGTGTTAACACCTCTCTTTCCTTTGAAATGGTCTTTATATGCTTCCATTGCTCTAGGTACCCTTCCTTCTCAATGCTGTGGTCTGTTTGCTGCTTCTGGTCATATCAGTTCCATTTCACAGACCTGCATACTGCTTTTTATCTCTTGCTAGAAGCACAAACCCAGGTGTGGAAATATTACCTTAGGGGAACATTAGCTCAAGGGTGGAAATCCATTTCCATGAAATACTGGAGGTGCTGTGCAGATGCTCAGGAAAACTTGATTTTCTTTTATGAATCTGAAAAAGAGCAGTACATTTCACTGTAATGATGCTAGGAAGAATGACACAACATTTTTGGATTATATTTGTCTAGATTGTTGTATATAGTAGATGATATAGGAGAATATCTGATATAGCAGATTCCAGTAAAGCTGGGTTTTGTTTTGTTTTTTTGCTTCAGTTTTAAATTTAATGCTATACCTCTAGGCCCTGATTTATTAATGAAGATTTTAGTTCCTTTTTTTACTGGAAGAAAATGTGTGTTGTGTTCTATGAGATGATGCACCACACCATCTGCACCCCCTTTTTCAAAACCCTAGATCCACCCATCTTAGAATTCTCTTAAATGGTTCACCTTTACCTTTTGTGACATTTTCTCTTCTACATATTTCCTTCTCCTGTTCTTTTCTTGGCCAGCCATTGTCAAGCAACTATCAGTAACTCTTTACTGTCCTGTTATTAAACAGCATAAGGTCTACTGTAGTCTATAGGAGGATCACAGACACTTCTGAGCAGGGACCGTTACTTGGTGCTGGAGTTCCCCAATCTCTGTTGGGGCCCTTACATCACCCAGCAAAATGGGGTTCTGATGTCAGCCTGGGTCCATGTAGCTCCAGATGTCCTATTCTTCTCCCTCCAGTGACACAGTGGAGGATGATGATGACCTCTATGACTGTGTGGAGAATGAAGAGGCTGAAGGCGATGAGATCTATGAAGACCTGATGAGATCAGAGCCATCCTCTGTGCCTGTGAGTTCACCCTTATTGCTTGAGGATGTTCTAGCCCATGGGAGCTGGGAGTCAGGACTCCCCAAGGTTTCAGTCTCAAGGAGAGAAGCATGAACAGTCAGAGCCAAGGGGCTGGGAGTCAGGACACCTGGGTTTTTTTCCCAGCTTGGTAACGTGGAGGAGGTCTGGTGGTTAGGACAGAGCACCTGGAAGTCCAAACTCCTGTGCTCTGCCCCTAGCATATATGATGGGACCAAGTGACTAGAGAGGTGGAGACTGGAATTCAGAACTCCTGGGACTTCTGTCCCTGGCACTGTGGGGAGACTGGTTACTAGAGAAGAGGGACTGGGGACTCTGAACTCCTGGGTTCTGTTCCCACGTGGCAGGGGGGAGTCTCCTGTTTAGTGGTTTGGGAGGCCTGGATTTGGGGAGGGTGTTTGAGTCTCCAGTTAGAATAGGAGCCAGGGTGGGTAGGGGTATGGATGGGGTATGGGTAGGGTTAAGGTTAGGAGTATAGGTAATTTTAGGGTTGGAGTATGGTTAGGGTGAGTAGTATGGAAAGGGTTATGGATATGGGTAGGGTAAGGATAGTGGTAGGGTTAGGGGCATGGGTAGGGGTAAGGCTAGAGGTAAGAGCAGGGTTAGGGGTAGGGCTAAGTGTGATGGGTAAGGTCAATGTTTTGGGTTATGGGTAAGTTTTAGGGGTAGAGGTATAGGTAAGTTTATGGCAAGGGAGAGAACTATGATTAGTGTTGGGAGGCTTGGTCAGGGTAACGGGAGCAGTGGGATTAGAAGTACGAGTATCATTAGGGTTATGGTTTATGGGTAGGGTTAGAAGTATGGGTATGAATAGGGTTAGCATTAGAGTAGGGGCATGGGTAGTATTAGGTTGGAGGTATGGGTTTGGGTAGGGTTAGGGTTAGGGGCTATGGGTAGGGTTGGAGGTATGAGTATTGGTAGGATTGGGATTGGGGACATGGATTGGGTTAGTATTCAGGTTAGGAGCCTGGGTAGAGTTGGGGGTGGGGTTCAGATTACTGAGTATCAATAACTGGCTCTGGATCCTCCCACAGCAAAAGATGACTGAGCTGGACAAAAGGAACTGCTGCCTGCAGGAAATCCGGCAGACAGAGGAGAAATACACGGACACACTAGAATCCATCTACCAGGTGCGACAAGTACCCCTTATGGTCCTGGTCTCTTATGCCATGAGGCAGAGATAGCAGCTGGGGCTTTGGCCTACAAGGGGTAATTTCAAAGAGGGCAGGGGGCGAAGAGTTGGGAGCATCATTTATGACCTCTTTTTCTCCCTGTTGAAAGCTGTCCCCTGTAAATCCTTGTTCCTACCATCCAGTGAATGTCCATCCAGCTTTAGGATTAGCAGGGGTTAGGGTTAGGCTGAAGCTAGAACTGAATGGTTTGACTCTGGCTATAACCCCATCTGTGTGTCTATCTGTGTGTGTCCATCTGTATGTCCGTCCATGTGTCCAGCACTTTAAGAAGCCCCTGCAGCGGTTTCTGAAGCCGCAGGACATTGAGAACATCTTCATTAACATCGAGGTACAATGCTGTCCCCTCTTCCCCTTCCCTTCCTGGCTTGCCATGAGCTCAGCTTGGAGAGATCCAGGCAAAAGATCAGCCTCTCACCTGTGTCAGTAATGATGTAAGAGATGGATACCCCATGACACGCATGCCACATGTGACCTGGGCAGCTGGCATGTTTGGCAGGGGAGCCCCAGGTGCCCAGGGCAGGGGGTTCAAACTGGGAGCAGAGGATGGGTCAGATGTCACTGCCAAGGCTGAGTCTCCCTCTCTTCTTTCCAGTGGTTCAGAGATGCCTTTGGGGAGGGTATAGGGATGAATTTGAACTCCTGGGTTCAATTCCCTGCTTCTTGGAAGTTAGAGGTTAGAGCAAGAGGCTTAGAACTGGGACACCCGGGTTGCATTTCTGGCTCTGGAAGGAAGCAGGACTTAGTAGTTCGAACAAGGAGGGCTGTGTCGCCTGACTCCTGGCTCTTATTTCTGGCTGTGTTGTGGTTAGCAAAAAGGGGATGAGAGGCAGGATGCCTGGATTCCTCTATCTTTTGTTTGCCACCTGCCTGAGCACATCACTTCTCCCTATGACTTGATTTCCCTGTTACTGGAGGGAACCATGTGATAATCTAGTGCCAGATCAAGATGTGGGTATGCCACATAGCATTAAGATCTCAGTTGGTCATGCCCCACTGGGTTGGAGGACGGAACCAGAAACATCCAACCACATGTCATAGCTCCTATGCTGCTCACAGTGAGCAGGGAATACTTTTCTAGCTCACGTGAGGGGGTCCTGTCCTCTGCAGCAGAAGGATCTGAGCTGTGGAGCCTCAAGCCAGAAACAAGAAGGCCCCAATGGGCAGAGAACTTCATGTTAATGGTACCAGGAGGCCAGAGAAAGCCGTAGTAGAATTTGAGACCTCACGGGGCATCTAGTCCATTTCCCCTAAGGATCTCTCCCCATCAGGGGAATGGGCCCTGGGGCTTTGGGTGGGGAGATCCATCAGAGAAGAACAGGCTGGAGAGATGTTTTGGCTTGGAGCCTGGCCCACTGGGCTGCAGGGCTCATGAGTACTAGATCGATACTGTATTTTCACATATACAACATGCTACAGAATATAATATGCACGTTGTTTCTGAGGCAGAATGAAGGAAAAAAAAGATTTTTCTAGAGGTGTGGCTGCATAGAGCAGGGACAGAGCCTCATCTTCAGTTCACTCCCCCCATCTCTTTCCTGCTTAACTAAAGCTGAAACCCTAGCTGCTGCTGAAGCCTGGTCTCCAAAGGAAGATCTAGGATTTTGAAAAGAGCCAAAAAGAAGGCTAAGAAATAGGAGGAGAGAAAACAGGAGCAGTGAGTAAACAGCAACATTTCCCTAAGAAAGGTTAGGTTCATTAGGACCGTCAAGACCATCAGAAAGGAGAGATGTTTGTTATTACCTCTGGAGTGAAAAACAATGAGCCATGAAACTACTTGACTCCTTCAGCTTCCTGAAGAGTAATACCACATCAGAAATCAAAGTGGGCAGCTTCTATTCCAGGCAGAAAACCAGGCTTCCCCCACTGAAGGCACACACCCCAATTTTGAGGGGTTGATTTTGTGGGGGAAATGTGTGTGATGTACACTAGAAAATACAGTAATCAGGAGGCAGCTGATGAGCTGAGATGCTGAAAATCCATATATGCATTATCCTGGTGGTCTAGGCTTAAGTTTAACCCTTGTGTGACTCTAGTGGATGGTTGAGGCCCATGGTTGGGTGATGACCGTCTATGGCTCGGGTGCTGCTGGTGTTGGGGCCTAAGGTAGCTGTAGCCCAGGAGGCACCACTGACCCCACCCCTACCTTTCCCCTTCTCTTAGGAGCTCCTGCATGTGCATCAGTACTTCCTGGCAGATCTACGAAGTGCCTTGTCCTTCAATAATGGCCAGAACCTCTACCAGGTCTTCATCAAGTACAAGGAAAGGTGAGGTTTTGCCTGCTAGGAGGTTAGGTACCAGGTCTGGAGTGGAAGAGATGGAGGGGTGGACACAGAAAACCCTGGTTCCCTGGATAACTTGCCTAGGGAAGAGCAGGAAATGCCTCCAGCTCTCAATCACCTTTCCCCACTTCTGTGCAGTCAGGCAGAGGGGCCTGCTGAAGCTCCCAACCCACCCCAGGGCTTCTTCTATGTCAGCCAAAGGGTGTCCCCCAACCTTGGGCCTCTGTGCATCAGGGAGGATGTCATCATCCTGGCCTGAAGTGTCCTGAACTCAGCTCTTGGCAGGGCTTTAATTGGCTACCTCAGCCTTCTCCTTTCCTCAGCCTTCCACCGCCTTATTTTCTTTCCCGTCCCTCCTTCTGTTTCCCCTCCTTTCTTTTTACATTCCCCATCTAGTGCTCTAGCTGTGTGTACCTAGGGCTCCGAGGGAAAGTCTCCTGTGGAGGACACCAGGGTTGGGGGGCCCCTGTGATTGTGACATCATTGGGGATGACCCAGCTGGGGGTCCTCTCCAGCCTTCTGCTCACAGCAGCCCCTTCTTGCCCCCAGGTTCCTTCTGTATGGCAGATACTGCAGCCAGGTGGTGGCAGCCAGCCGGTGGCTGGATGCAGTGGCCAGTGCCAGCGTGGACGTGCGGATGAAGTTGGAGGTCCGACCTATGTTGCCCTGCCATTGTAGCCCCATCCTGGCAGCGCTGCTAACTCCTGCTTCTACCTCCTAGGGCCCTGTTCCCCCCGCAGCCTTGGCTGGGGGACATAGTGCTGTGAGAGTCCCCCACACTGTCCCCTATGCCCCATTTGCAGGGTATGGAGCCTCATGAGGCCTCTTAAGTGGGCTGAGGTCAACAGAAAGCATGGTGGGAGGCATTGGCGATGCGTAGGGCTGAGATTGGCTGTGCACCCCCTGGAAATGCCAGCCACATCTCCTGGAAGTGTACTTCCGGTTTCACTGCTGGTGGTTCCATGCTTTGTGATTGGCCACTGCTCCCCTCTCCCTACCCGGTTGGCAATTGGCCACAGGGGACCCACCCCCATCAGCGATCTGGTGCCCCGCCCCAGACTCAGGAGGCAGCAGTCACCCATGGTGGGAGGGGCCACGAGGTCATGAGGATCATTACTCGGAGGGAATGGTGGGTGAGGCCATGGGGGTCACCAGAGGTCATTGTAGGAGAGGCTATGAGATCATGTGGATGGGGTCAGCAGAGGATGTGGTGGGGATGGGCCATGGGGTCACCAGAGGGCATGGTGGATGGGGCCACAAGCTCATGTGGATGGGATCATCAGAGGTCATGGTACAAGGGGCCACAGGGTCATCAAAGTTCATGGTGGAAGGGGCCATCAGAGAAGTGGTCTTGGAGTGTCAAGGGTGGGAATATGTTCCAGCATGTAGGTTTGGCCCCTGCAGGACCGTACAACTAGGCCTAAAATCACTGGGCTTCAGGCCTGGTGGTGCCCTCTGACCTTGGTCTCCTCAGCAACGCCACTTCCTCTCTCCCTGGTAATGCCACTTCCTATCTTGCAGGAGTGTTCCCAGCGAGCCAACAATGGGCGGTTCACTCTGCGTGACCTGCTTATGGTGCCCATGCAGCGGGTACTCAAGTACCACCTCCTCCTGCAGGTATAGGGGGAAGTGAGGAGCAGGATGCCTGGGTTTTCTCCCCAGCTCTGGGAGGGGAGTGAATGGAACAGGGTGTGCTGGGAATCAGGACTCCTGGGTTCTATTCTAGATCTTGGAAGAGAAGTGATACCAAGTGGTTTGAGCAACCACTAGGAACTAGGACACCCAGGTCCTCTCCCCAACTCTGGGAGAAAAATGGTTAAAACAAGTGGGGGGGAAGGGTGGGGGCTGGAAGCCAGGACCCCTTGGTTCTATACCCAGCTCTGGCATGGGAGTAGCATCTTGTGGTTGGAGGAGGGGGGCTGGACCCTGGAAGCCTGAGTTCTGACCCTGATTCTGGGTGGGGAATGGTTGAAGCAAGTGGGCTGAGAACCTGAACCAGTTTAGCCTCAGCAAGAGGAGGTTGAGGGGGGACCTGGTGGCTGCCTACAAACTCATCAGGGGAGATCAACAGCAAATAGGTAGAGCCCTTTTCTCCCCAGCACCACCTGGGGTGACAAGGAACAATGGTCATAAGCTGATGGAGAATAGGTTTAGGTTCGAGATCAGAAGGCAATATTTTACAGTTAGGGTGGCCAAAATCTGGAACCAACTTCCTGGGGAAGTAGTCCTCACCCCTACCTTGGGCAAATTCAAAAGGAGGTTGGACGATCACCTGTCTGGGGTCTTGTGAACCCAGCATTCATTCCTGCCTGTGGCAGGGGGTCAGGCTAGATGATCTGTTCAGGTCCCTCCTGCCCCTAGCTACTATGAAACTATGAAACCTGGACACCTGAGTTTTATTCCCACCTCTGACATGGAAGTGTAGTTTTAGTGGCTGGAGGAAGGGGGTGAGAACCAGGACACCTGGTTGTATCCCCAACTTTGGGAACTGAGTGAGGTCCAGTGGCCAGAGCAGGGGGTCTGGGTTCCATCCCTGGTTTTACCACCTTCTTGTTGGATAATCTTGGGGAGGTACCTTCTCTCTGTGCCTCAGTTTCCCTCTAGAGAACCATGGTCATCCTCAAACATCCCCTATCAACCCTGGCACTGGCATGATCGACTGCCAATACCCTGCTCAGCTGTATTCAGATCACCTTTTCCATTGAACCTTGGGGGTGTTCTCCAACGAGATGCATCAGCACACTGGGGTGTAGATTGTTGAGTTCTCTGCTTTGTACAGCGCCTGACACTTGCAAGGCCCAGTTCAGGACTCCCTAGTCAAATCCAGTTTTGGGCAGAAAGGGAGGCAGGGAGGAGAACCCACAGAGATGTGGCTGGATGGGATGGAAATGCTTTGTGGCCTGTTGAATTTCTTTTGTCCTTCCTTTCTGTAGGAGCTTGTGAAACACACCACAGAGCCAATGGAGAAGGAGAATCTGAGGCTAGCATTGGATGCCACACGGGTGAGCTGGGCTCTGCATCTCCAGAAACCCTCATGACTTTCACCTGCAATTTCATGATTTTTTTTTAATGACACTCATATCCAAAGATGGTTAAGTAGGGATGAGCCCAAGATGGTCTTCCACTTGAGCTGAGGGACCAGTGAGGCTTTCTGCTAGAGCTAGTGGGAAGAAGAAGCCTCTAGCCCCTTGGGAAAAGCCAATACCATATATCCCTGCATACCACATGCCTCTCACATAAGACTTTTTTTTTTTTATATAATTTGTATCCAAGGCGAAATTAGCTAAAACTAATTCCAAATCCAAGAGTTCGGAACCATAAGTAGCCCTACTACCGTCAAACATCCTCCACCTACACCTGGGGCTTCAGATATTTCCAAAACCTTTGGTGGGCATCCTACTTGTAGGCCGAAGCCCAAGAGGCTTGGGGTTTGGATGCCTCCCAGTTTTGCTTGCCCTTAGCCATAAGGCCCTGGAGCAAGCTATGGAGGAGATTCCCATTTTCATAAACTGGGTTTAAAGCCACTGCACCTCGGCAGGTACTGAACCATGCCAGAAGAGCAGTTCTTACATAAGACATGCACCCTGGTTTTAGAAGGTAGAAAAATGTAGTGCTTGGACCCAAAGAGGTCAGAAGTGGAATCAGTGCTTCTGGAGTGTGTTGGGCTTAGTGATATATAAGATAGCCAGAAATTACCTTGCGAAACCCCAGGGCAGAAATATTCTCTTCTCCAGTCCTAGCTAACACTGACCATAGGTTCTCTGCCTCATTAGGACCTGGCACAGTGTGTTAATGAGATCAAGCGAGACAATGAGACGCTCAAACAGATCACCAACTTTCAGCTCTCCATCGAGAAACTGGTGGGTTCCTTCCAGGGCTGTCACCTAGACTCACCCACTTCCCAACTTATTTTCTTCCATCCTTTCCTTTTTGTCCAGCCTGTCTCTTTCATTCCCTCCTCCTTTGGCTTCATGATTCCATCACTTGTTCATCCTTCCTCTGCTTCCTTCGGATCCATCAGTTTATTCCTTCATTCCTTTATTTTCTTTCTTTTCTGGTTTAATTCTTTTGAATTTCTTCATTCCCTCTATTTCGTTCCTCCTTTTGCAGAGGAGTTTCATTGTCATTGTGGCTCTTCCCATTTTTTATTGGCTCTTTCTCTTTAAGGAACTAATAATATAAAATAAAACCCCTAAAATTTACTTTTCCCCCAGCTAAATCATATTACTTGCTCTCACATTTTTACATACAGGTATGTATGTGTAGACAAGGTTCCTTGGGTGAATCTGATATCTTTTATTAGACCAACCCAAAAGATATCAGATTCGCCCAAGGAACCTTGTCTACCTATGTCCTTAGACCAACACGGCTACAACTGCCTGTATGTATGTGTGACTTCCCCCTACTGGAAAATAGTAGTACTACATCTATATATCGGGCCCCTGGCACGTTAAATTTAAGGTGTGATGAACAAGTTCATCACTCCTTAAATAGCAGCCCAGCCACACCTGAAACTCAACTTAAGGTGGAAGAATTCAATAAATGAGCCATGAAGTTATTGCCCGCATAACGTGGATTAACTTTTGTGGCTTGTTTGTATCGCACCTTAAATGGAACCTGTGGCCAGGACATCTGTCAGGGGCCTAGGGATTCCCTTTCCCAGCTGGGTGCTGTCAATCAGATGTGGCTGCCCTGTGGCATGGCCAGTGGCTGTGGGTAGCACTCAGTAAAGGGGTCAGCCAGGATGGAGGTAGGGGACCTTGAACTTATAGCCTCACGGAGGAGAGAGGAAGGGGGAAGGTGAGCTGGCTTAACCCTTCCATTGCCAAATTCAGGGCTTGGATCCTTACTCCCATGGGAGCCATAGGAGCAGGTGGGCGGGTAGGGGGGCCACAAGGCCAGAAGTTTGAGCCCCACTGCTTCTGCTCCCAGGTATGCCTGTAGGAGGAAGAGTCAGAGCAGGGAGGGGGCAGGGCTTGATTGGTGGCCCCCACTACTGCAGATACACTGAGGTATATCAGGATGATTGGCAGGGTTCAAAGCCCTAGCACTGTACCCCTGGCATTGTCAGTCAACCATTGGCTGGTAGTAGCATAGATTGTTATCCTCAGCCCAGTGGAGGAGTACATGGTGTTATGGCTCGTTTCCAGGCTGAACTCATAAAGGAACTGCTGCTCTTTCCCCCCACCAGTCAGAGTCCCTGGCCGAGTTTGGGCGGCCGAAGATGGACGGGGAGTTGAAGGTGATCAGCTTGGAGAAGCGCTCCAAAACTGACAGGTGAGGGCCTCCGTACCTTAGTGTCCCATCTGTAGAATAAAGACAGTGACCCCAAGCTTTTCCAAATGGGCTTTGGGGTGCAAAATGCAGTACAAGATCTACCTGGTGCTTAGCTCTGCCCCTACAGATCACTATAGGTGGAGAGACAGAGGTGGATCTTAACCAAAACCTTTCAAGAGGAACTCAGCATTATCATCATCTTCATCTGCACCATCATGGCTGTATTATCTAATTTATAACATGCCCCAGAATAAAATGTGCACCTTGCTTTAGAAAGGCAGAATGAATAACGTGAGATCTTTCCTTGATAGCCTCTGCCAGGGAGGAAACAGAACGTCCAGAGCCTGTATCCAGGGTCATGGACAGCTTCACTTTTGTTCTCCTGTCAGGGACTTAAGCAGCAGAAACTTCTGTTACCATATTTCTGTAATTATAATGTACCCACAGTTTCTAGCAGCCATGTTTTGGGGGAAGGCATGTGTTGCATGTGAGAAAACATGCCATTTTTTGTTGTTCTTATTAATATTGTTGTTATTACTGCTGTTTTGCTGTTGTTGTGATTGCTGTTATTATTGTTAGTGGCGGTGTTTTGTTGTTTTGCTTTTCCTGTTGTCATTGTTGTCATCTATGAATAATAATGATAATAGTAATAATGATGATGCTGCTGATAATGTTTATTAGTGGTGTTACGATTTTCATCATTTATGTTGTTTTGCTGTTATTTTTTTGCTATTGTTGTTGTTAGTAGTAGTATTAGTATTATTACTGGTGCAGTGGGACAGAGCTGTACTGCTACCCAGTGTGTGCACAGGTGGTGGATAGTGGAATGACCTTCAGGGCAGATTAGCTGTGAGGAATAAGCAGTTGCAGACCAAGCAGTGGCAGCACCATCAGGATGTGGTGAGGACAGCAGATGGCAATGGTTTCCCTCCTGAAAAGCCCCACACATCCTTCGACAGTGCTGTGACATGGCAAGTGCAGGATGCCACTGTAATAAGCCTGCCCACCCCACCAGCCATGGGTCTACAAGTCCCCAGTGACAGAGCAGATGGCAGATGTTAGAACCTCAACAGCTGCGATGGTGGATGAAGGCTGCAGCGGAATGAGATTCCCAGTTGTCTCGGTCTCCTTGCCATTGGATCAAGGTCCCGTTCTGTCAAGAGCCGTCTGGAAGCTGATGTACAGCAGCTTCTCCATGGATAAAGAAGTCACACACGGGCATCTTCTATGAAAACAGGTGGAAGACGATCATCCTCAACTGCGAAGGACTGCTGAAGAAGAAGATTATTGGTGGCAGGGATGGTGTTGTTTTGCTGCTGTTATTATTATTACTATTGGTGATGTGGTGGTATTGTTGCTGTTGTTGTTGTTGTTATATGTAATGTTATAACAAAATCTTATAAGTGTAATAACAGTAACACTTGGTCCCCTTCTGCACTAAGGCTGTGGATTTTAAACCCATTTCAAAAGGGGTGTGTATATGGGGGAAACTTGCTGCTCATTATCTGATCTGATGTTATATCTGTCTGTGCCTATACTAGAATAAGCAAGGGAAACCTGAACAGCTCAGATTTAAAGAAGAGTGGACAGGTGCAAGAGGTATCTTGGAATATCTTATATCAGCACAATTTACTTTATTTCTTTGCATGCAACACACCCTGGAATATAATATAGAATGCTACTCAGTTACTTATTATGGGAAAAAAGAGCTTTCCCTGTAGTAAGTAACTGAGTAGCAGCAGCAAGGAAGCCCAGCCTGCTCATTGTTCTGCTCTTTTTGGGTTAGGCATAGACTTTTGCTTGTGGCTGTTAAGCAATAGAAACTGCTCTTACCATATTTCCTCATGTGTGATGCTCACTCCATTTTCCAGTGGCTTTTTTTGGTGGGCAAAAGTGCATGTTGTATGCAAGAGAATACAATAATACTAGTCTAACTGTTACATCTATTCACACCTTCTTATAAGGAGTCTTTACTGGCAACGTGAATGCAACTGTCCCCCACAGAGTGACGCTAACCCCAGTCAGTAACCCCAGTTACTTGTGGTATAAACTTGGATTTGCCAGTATAACTGCATCTGGCACGGGTCTGTTGTGTGGCTGTTGCTTGAGCCTCTCTGCCTCTTCCCTGGCAGGTATGCGTTTCTGCTGGACAAAGCCATGATCATTTGCAAAAGGAAGGGGGACTCGTATGAGATGAAGGAGTTCATCAACCTCCACAATTATCAGGTCCGGGATGACTCACTGGGGGACAGGGAAAATAAGAAGGTGAGTCTGGGGGGTGGAGGCATGAGGAGGGGGAGCGGGGGGTCTCCCCACCTTGCTAACATAGCACAGGCCTGCATGCACACATGGAGGTGCGCCATTCCATCCAGTAGGGGGGCAGTAAGGACATAACCCCCCCACCCCCACCTCCCCCGTTGGGCTTCACAGGACTCACCTGGTTTGGATGCCAGAGGGGGTCAGCAGAGAGCCCAGGAGTCTGGACCTGGCTCTCTCTAACCACAGAGTACTTGTCTCCCAGAGAACCCTGGGGTCCTGCACGCCAGCCCTGGCCTGCTCTACTCACTAGGTAACACCCCCACACCAGCAAAGAGTAGAACTCAGGTATCCAGGCTCCTGTTGTAACCACAAGGCTCTGTGCGCCTCCCCGACGTCAGCAAATGGAACCCAGCTGTCCTGGCTCCCCAGTCCCTGTCTTACCCAGGTCTGTTGCTCTGCTTTCTACTCCTTGCCCTGTGCTACCTGCCCCGTCTGTTTTTCTGCTCTCCACTCCTTGCCCTTTGCTGCTGATCCCATAAAGCTGCTCTGCTTCCTACTACCTGCCCCATCGGCTACTCTGCTTTTTGCTCCCTGCCCCATCAGCTGCTCTGCTTCCTGCCCTCTGCTCCTTGCTGCCAGCTGGATGCAGCAGGCAATGTCAGGTATCCACATTCCTGACCAGTCCAAGAGTCTCTAACTCTGTACATGGCTTCTCTTTTTCAGTGGACCCACATGTTCTTTCTGATCGACAGCTATGGGGCACAGGGTTACGAGCTGTACTTCAAGACCCGGGAGCTGAAGAAGAAGTGGATGGAGCAGTTTGAAATGGCTATGTACAACCTCCTTTCTTTTCCCGTCTTCAGCACCCCTGTCCCCTCTCCCTCTGCCCCATGGGCTCCTAGTCCCAGAGGGGTCCCTGCACTTTCCCACCATCATATTGCTCAAGATGGGGTTTCCAGCCTCTGCCCCCATGGTGTCAGGTGCTGTACAGACTCAGCGAGACCCAGCCCCTGCTTCAGCTGGGATCAGGAGCATGTGTCAGGCACTGCACAGACATGCAGAAACAGCCATTGTCCCAGCTGGGACCAGGCCACTGTTGTATCAGGCACCACACCACCACCCCCCCCCCCCCCCCCCCCCCCCCCAAACACACACACACACACTACAAAGAGACGTTGCACGTATCCTGGGAGAAACCACTTTATCCTGGAACAAAGTGAGATTGTTCAGATGTTCATGTCCATTGTCCTGGGATAAATCCTATAAAGGATACCAAGTATTAACATGTTATTCCAGGTGGCTGCAAATTGTGTCTGTGCAGTGTCTCCATGTTTCTACTGCACGAAAGAAAAAACACTGAATGGATAGTTGAAAAGCAACAGGGCACTCAGCCCCTGATTAGAAGGACAATGTGTAAACATGTCAATCCCAGATCTCTGTTCTGGAAGGGAGACGCAACTTGTCCAGGGGAGAATGCAATGTCTGTTCCCATCCACACACACTTGCACAGAGTAACTGCCTTGGCTGAAATCGGAGCACTGTGGGTCCATAGCTCTGTACACACCCTGTGACACACAGCACAGCTGGGATCAGGGCCCCATGTGTCAAGTGCTGTATGTATACCATGAGAGACAGCCCTGCTGGGATCCTGACCTTGTATGTCAGGTGCTCTACACACACTGTGATACAGAGCTCAGCTGGGATCAGGGCCCCGTGTGTCAGGCACTCTAAGAGTCACAATTATTGGGCTCAGCACTGAAGTAACCTGGCAAAATCCTCCAGCATCAATTACCCAGGAGAGCCATCGAAGGGAATTTCTTGGGTCCTTCTGCCCGTGAATTGAGGTGACTGGCTGATGTCAGCATTAGGGGGCAGGGGCTCCGTGTCTGTTCTGGTCCCTGCTCCAAGTTCTTTTGTGTTGATCATGAATGTCCCTCATATCTATCATGTCCCTCTCTGCAGTTCCAACATCTACCCTGAGAATGCCATGGCCAACAGTCACGACTTCCAGATGTACTCCTTTGAGGAGACAGCATCCTGCAAGGCCTGCCAGATGCTTCTCAGGTAGGAACCTCCTGGATCCCGGAGCACATACCCTATTTTTCCACGTGTGTGTGTAAGCACACGTGTGTATAACGTGTGTGTGTATAATATATAGGGGTGTGTGTGTGTAACGTTTATATGTGCATGTATATATATGTGTATGTGTATAATATATGTGTGTGTGTATATATGTGTGTATATGCATGTGCTTGAGCATAATATATATATATATATATGTGTGTGTGTGTGTGTGTGTGTGTGTGTGTGTGTGTGTGTGTATATATATATATATATGTGAGTGAATATAATATGCACAGGCTTCACTTTTTATTTTGTAATAATTTTGATGGATATTATCAGTTTATTTTTAAGCATTTTTTCCATTTTTATCCATTTAAATTTTCAGGATTGTGCGAAATTAAGGTTTGGGGGGCAGACAAACACAACTACAATAGGACTACCACCAGCTGAGTAACAGAGCTGCCATCAGTCCTAGCTCCACTCCACGCCCCTGTAGCTCCCTTTGTCATTTCCTCTGCCTTTGCCTAGTCCCTTGGAGTTTCTGGGAGTTGCAGTCCAAACTACTGCTCTCCCTGTAGGCACACTTCATCAGCCAACATTTTTCTTAGTCCCTTTTCTATGAATTTCAGATATTAATGATGTAAAAAAATCATCAGTTTGTGAATGTGTGGCTCAATTGACATATATCAATGTTTACTGATAAAAATCAAATCCTGACAATCCTAAATATGCGTGTGTATATAATCTGTATATCTGTGTGCGTATGTGTGCATATATATTTTGTGTGTGTGTGTGTGTGTAGTGTGTGTATATGCCTGTATGTGTGCATGTATACATACACACATGTATATATTACACACACACACACACATCTATCTATCTATCTATCTATCTAGATAGATAGATAGATAGATAGATAGATATAAATGTAACATACACATGCATATAATACACCACTGGGCTCCCAGGTTAGCAGGAAATTTGCCCCCCCCCATACACACACACACACACACACACACACACACACACACATATATATATATATATATATATATACACACACACACACACACAACACCAGTGGTTTGCAGGTGGTAGTGTAGGCCTTGCTAAAGCATCAATTAGCATATATTGTATTTTCTCACATACAAGGTGCCCCAAAATATAATGCGCACCTTGGTTTTGAAAGATGGACTGAAGCGAGAAGGATCTTTCCTTGTAGCAAGTAACTTGAGTAGCAGCAGCTGGGGCTTGGAGCCTACTTGTTGTTCTGTGAGTTGCATGAAGATTTGACTTCGCCTTTGCCCATAGCTAACAGCTACTGCTCTTACCGTACTTCTCACATATAATGGTAGCATTACAGTGACACTTGAGCCTTGGTGGTCCAGGAATCATATGAGAGGCAAAGATTTCTTAGGGCGAGCTCTTTTATTGGACCAAATGCATAAGTGGGATGGAGTTAGACAAGCTTTTGAATACAAGATGATGTGTGTTGTGGCTTCCAGCAGCTATTTTGTATATGCCAGAAACTATAGTAACAGCCCTACTATTGCTGCTGGCTGATCAGTGAGGAGGATTGTGAGAACCTGGTTGACCCCATTCTTATTAAAAAACTAGGGGACTGTGGCGTTAACACCTACATAGTCAAATGGGTCGCTAACTGGCTGGAGGGCCACACCCAGAGAGTGGCGGTGGATGGGTCATTTTCGACCTGGAGAGATGTGGGCAGTGGGGTCCCCCAGGGCTCGGTCCTCAGACCCGCACTGTTCAACATCTTCATCAGTGACTTGGACGAGGGGGTAAAAAGCACCCTGTTCAATTTGCTGATGACACTAAGATGTGGGGGGATGTGGGCAGGCTAGAAGGGAGGAATAGGCTGCAATAGGACCTAGACAGGTTACAGGGGTGGGCGGGTGAGAACAGGATGGGTTTCAACACTGACAAGTGCAGGGTGCTGCACATGGGGAGGAAGAACCAGCAGCATACCTACAGGCTGGGGAACTCCCTTCTTGTCAGTGCAGAGGCAGAAAAGGATCTTGGAGTCATTATTAAGGTCAATATGAACACGAGCCAACAGTATGGGGACGCGGCGGTCAGTAAGGCCAACCACACCTTGTCATACATCCACAGATGCATCTTGGCAGATCCAAGGAGGTGACCCTCCCGCTCTGTGCAGCACTGGTCAGGCCACAGTTGGAGTACTGCATCCAGTTCTGGGAGCCACACTTCAGGAGGGATGTGGACAGCATTGAGAGGGTCCAGAGGAGGGCCACCCGCATGATCGGGGGCAGCAGGGCAAGCCATACGAGGAGAAGCTAAGGGACCTGCACCTGTTCAGTCTCCACAAGAGAAGACTGAGGGGGGATCTAGTGGCCGTTTACAAACTAGTCAGGGGGGACCAGCAGGCATCGGGGGAGTCCCTGTTCCCCCGAGCACTCCCAGGAGTGACTAGAAATAAGTCGCAAGTTGGCAGAGGGTAAATTCAGACTAGACATCAGGAGGCGCTACTTCACTGTCAGGGCGGCTGGGATCTGGAACCAACTTCCAAGAGAAGTGGTGCTGGCTCCTACCCTGGGGGTCTTTAAGAGGAGGTTAGACAAACACCTCGCTGGGGTTGTTTGACCCCAGTACTCTTTCCTGCCATGGAAGGGGGTCAGACTTGATGACCTGCTCGGGGCCATTCTGACCCTACCAACTATGAAACTATGAAACTATAACCTTTGATCCCTTCATGGGGTGCTGGCTGCCATAGGGTGCCAGGGTGGCAGACTGGGAGAGCAGGGAGAGAAGGGGGCTTCCCAGTCTGTTTTAACCCTGTCTGTGTCATCTCTTGGCCTTGTCAACAGGGGCATCTTTTACCAGGGCTATCGCTGTAGCCGCTGCCGGGCACCAGCTCACAAAGAGTGTCTGGGGCGAGTGCCACCATGTGGGAAGGCGCTTGCAGGTATGTGGCCATCTCGGAATGGGACCAGGGGACATGTGACTCCCTTCCAGCCTCTGGCCTGTTGGGGCCTGGGAGCAAGCTGCATTGATAGACTGGTTCTCCTGAGGTCTCTCAGAAGGGTTCGGAGCAAGGGATTCTGGGAAGCCTCTGAGACAAAGTGCTGCAAAGCATTCTGGGATATGGCTAGGGGTCAGGGGTGAAGTTGTGTGAAGCATTTTTGGATACAGCAGGGGCAAAGTGGTGCAAAGGATTCTGGGATACTTTTGGGGGTGGGGAGTGGTGTCAGATGTGGGGGGGGCAGTTGTAGTGCAAAGCATTCTGGGATGCCATTAGGGAGCTTGATGTGAAGAGTTCTGGGATACAGAAAGGGCAAAGTGGCACAAAGCATTCTGGGATGCTGCTGGGGGTGGGGAGTCTAATGAAGGATTCTGGGATAGATAGCCTGTGGTGCAAAGCATTCTGGGTTACCACTGGAGTGGCGAGTGTTATGAAGGGTTTTGGGATACAACGGGGCTCAGGGGCACAAAGCATTATGGGGTCCTGTGGGGGCAGGGGCAGGGAGTAATGGGAAGGAAACTGGGGTGGCCTCTGGGGCAGAGTGCCACAAAGCATTCTGGGATGGCTCTAAGGGTGGGTCCCAGATGCAAGGGGTTGAATGTAAGCTCAGGGGAAGGAAGGGCCAAGCGGAAAGCCTCTGGATTAACTCTTTCACTGCCTCTGTGTCCCTGGAAGCAGGTTATCAGTTCCAGCCCCCCTGGTCTTTGCCAGGGACCTGCAAAGGGGAAATCAATAAAACCTACTTGTCTTTTGCATTATCTTTCAAGTAATTCCCCTTTTTTTCCCTCCCGCTCCAGATTCAGGGTCTGTGTTAAAAAAGGTAAAGAAAAAAAGCCTTTAGATTTTCAATGGGGGGTGGGTTCTCATTGGGAGGTGGATTTATTAGTTGCATTACGGTAGGAGGACTCAGCAGAGAGGCCTTCATTATGCTGGATTCAGGGGGTACAATGAAGCCAAGCCAACCCCAAAGAATCTATGTGAATGCAGGGCAGGTGGGAAACAGGCACAGAGCAAGGCGGGGAACAGAACTTGGGCCTGTATGGTCCAGCTCTCTACCTGTTAGTCAGCACTGCTGCCATGAGAGTGAGACAATGCTGGCTGGAATGGATGCATGGTGAGCTGGCCCCTGAGTGAGACCCTGAATTCTTCCCTCCTGAAACCTGACCCCTTCTCTCCAGTTCTGCCCCCAATAGTCACCCTCCCCCACCTTATTTATAGAAGGGTCTGTGACCTTTGAACTGCAGCCTGGTACCACCTGCTGATCCTTGGTTTTTCCCTTCTGCAGAACAAATCCAATCGACACACCCAAGAGAAAAGGAAGAATGACCTTGGTAAGCTGCATTCTGGGCACCCACCTTCATGCTTTGTGGCAGGTGCAGATCACCAGCTCAGGGGTCAGAAGGATTTTGCCTCCTTGAATTGAGCAGAAGAAGGGGGAACCCTACTGGTGACCCTGGGCAGTACAAGCTGTGGGGGCAAGGGGGTGTCTAGGAGAACCGCACACACTTTCATTCCCACAAAGGATCTCCAGGATAGTAGTTCACTAGTTCTGTTGTGGTATTGGGACTTGGGACTGTTCAGCCTGGAGAAGAGAAGACTCAGAGTGGACTTGGTGGCAGCCTATAAATATATCAGGTGTGTACATCAGGGCCTGGGGGAGCATCTACTCACCAAGGCCCTGCAGGGCAGGACAAGAAATAATGGGCACAAGCTGATGGAGGATCACTTCAGGCTAGACATCAGGAAAAACTTCTTTACAAGTTGAGAACTGAGGGTTTGGAACAGGCTCCCCCAGAGTTGCTAAGGTCATTCACCCTGGCAATCTTCAGAAAGTATCTTAATACCCACCTTGCTGGGGTCATCTGATCCCAGCAGTCTTTCCTGCCCAAGCGTAGGGGGCTGGACCCCATGACCTGTAAGGCCCCTTCCAGCTCTTAACAACTATGAAACTATGAGGGACTGTTGCCCCTCTTCTCTGGAGCCCTGGTGCATCCTGGGATATATTGAGTATGGGGCTGGACTGGATGACCTCATGAGGTCTCTCCAGCCCTACCTTCTTATGATCCTATACAGTGTCCAACCCTTACCAAACGGGTCCACGAGGAGACCAGGTTACTGGTCCTATCAATCACATAAGGAAGCCTGATGCTAGGGTAGATGGGCCCCTGAACCTTGTAAGGGTGGTTCTCAATGACTCGTGGGAGATCTGGCTTGATGCAGGTTCAAGGAGCATGGTGTAGCCCAAAGGAAGATCTGCTATAGCCCAAGCATAGAGATGGGTCACTCCATAGTCATCTCCATGGAAAGTTGGGTCCAGGCCTTCTGTGTGGCATGTGGTGGCTGTGGGGAGACAACTGGGGGTGGTATGGTGGGGTCTTCCATCTCCTCTGTTCCCTAGGTTTGCCTAAGATGGAGGTCTGCCAGGACTATTATGGACTGCCGCCGCCACCTGTAGCTTTCGGCCTGCCCTTGCGTCTCAACCAGGGCGACATCGTAGAGCTGACAAAAGCTGAGGCAGAACAGATCTGGTGGGAGGTAGGTCCACCCAACGGGGTAGCCACAGGTGGTGGAGGAGACCTAACCATGTGGCGACTTGCCTGGGGATTTAGGGGAGGAGGGATTTAAACCCATGATCCACAGCTTTGGCTTCTGCCAGTGCTGCTTTGATTCTTGTACCTGACTACCCCAATCAGAGTGCCCAGGGGTGAAACCAAGCAGTGCAGGCTAGCACCCCAGAGAGAACCTTAGTGACCTTCTTGTCTGCGTGGCAGTCTACAAAGGTATTTAGACATCTATTCATTGAAACCAATAGAATTTACGCACTTCAGTAAGACAGTTAAAAATACCTCTGTGGCCCCAGCCTGGGTTCGCAGTGTTTGCTTTAGAGAGCCACTTCATGAGGGGTCATTGCCCATTGCCATCAGCCAGTTGCCCCCAGACTTGGTTCCCCAAGGGGGCTAGGAGCTCCCAAGCCATGCAAAAGTCAATGGGAGCTGTTTCCAAAACCACCCCAGTCAATGAAAAGATGCCCATTGGTTTCACTGAGGTTGTCTGTCATCAGGTGTCCAGCTTCAAGTGAGCTGGGAAATATTCCTTTTTCCTGTGAAAAAGGTCAGCTTTGGGGTCAAAAAAAGTCTTTTGGGAAACACTGCAGAAGAGAATAGGGGCAGGAGGGAATCAGACTATGGCTTTCATGATGTAGTTTTGGGCTGAATATCAGGCCCAGCAAAGGCCTCTTGGCCCATCACCATAGGTCTGATGTGCATTGGCTTTGGCCACCTGTCAGGTTTGATCCAGGCATAGACAGTGGGCCTCAGTAAGTTGTGCTAGATGAGGGGGTGACTGGAGTGGAAGCTCAGATCCAAGCCAGGCATCAGCCTAGTCCCTGATAATAAGCTGTGGGGACAGATGAGATCCTGGTCAGGGCAAGCAGTTGATCCAGGTTGGGAGGTCCGAGACAGAAGCAAGAGTAACTAGGAACAGGCAGGAGGGTCTAAGTCAGTGGGGTCAGGGCCCAGAGTCTGTTACCATATTCCCTTGCATACAACAAGCAGGCCAGAATCATAGCAAGGAGGTTTTGCCCAGACAGCCTGCTGTTGTCCATTGTGAGCTTATATAGCCCAGTCTGGACGGACTTCTTTTCCTAAGGGATGACTCTGCCTGATCCTTCTGTCTGGGGCCTGGGGATGGATCTGCCCCAGTTGGGTCTCGGCTTATACTGCTGTCGCTTTCAGGGAAGAAACACATCCACGAATGAGGTCGGTTGGTTCCCCTGCAGGAAGGTGAAGCCGTATGTGTATGTAAGTAACACTTCCTTCTGGGTTTGCTGTGCATCAGAGCGGTAACTTCTGGGGGTTTTTATCTGTGGATTTGGCTGCCCGGTATGGGGCAGGGGGATCAGAAAGATGTCAGTCTTAGCCCTATCCCATTTAGCAGAAGGATTTATGGTCAAAGCACTGGACTGGGATTCAGGAGACCTGCCCTGCCACTGATAACTCATGCAGCCTTAGGCACATCCCTCCATCTTGTTCCTTCATTAGTTGGTCTTCAAACCAGAAGTGGTTCTTCCTACATTTCCCCTCCCTGTTGTAAGGTCTTTGCCTCTCAGGAGATCTCAGGGCAGGACCCAGCCTCATGCTGCCCTGACCAGCTTTGCGGTGTTCCTGGACCATGGGGCCCTTGATCCTGGCTGAGATTCATTCATGTCACATAACAGACTCCTGCTGTCAATGGGGGTCTGGGCAATTCCTGTTGGAGATCCCTCCCAGTCTCAGGCAGGGTCTGTGCAGTACCTGGCACAAGTGTGGGGGAAGGAGGGGTCTGTACATTGTCTTGTGCTATGTGGGGGCTTGCTCGATCTCCTGCACAAAAGGCAAACATTTTTTTTGGTGGCATCAATAGACACATTAGGTGCAAGACGTAGGAGGTGACAGTGCCTACTCTACACTAGTTAGGCCTCATCTAGAGCATTGTGTGTATTTTGGGCTCCACATTTTAAAAAGGGCATGGAAAAGTTTGAGAGATTTCAGAGGCAGGTGACAAAGATGATCAAGGGCTTGGAAAGCAAGTCATATGGGGAGAGGCTGAAGGAGCTAGACATGTTCAGCTTGCGGAAAAGGCACTTAAGAGGGGACTTGATAGTAGTTTTCAAATACTTGAAGGGCTGCCATAAAGAAGGAAAGCACTTTTTCGGTCTTGCTGCAGAGAGTAGGACATGGACCAATGTCTTGAACTTGCAGCCAGATAGGTTTAGATTGGAGATCAGGAAAAACTTCTTTGCTGTTAGAGCAGTGAGGCAGTGAAATAGATGCCTGGGGAGTTGTGGACTTTCCATCAGGTTCAAGGAGAGGCTGGCCAGCCACTAGTCAGGCATGATCTAGGTATAGCAATGCCTATGTTTTACTGTGGGGATTACCCAGGCTGCTGGGCTTTGCTGCTTGCCCCCTCACCCCTTTCTGCTACATTTGTCAGGGTGTTTTTAAGCCTCCCTCAGAGGTATTGCTTCAGCCCAGGCTGGGGATGGCACCTGGAATGCTCCTGCTGGGACTTAAAGATGGAGACTCCTGGCTAGAGGGTTTTGCCCCTTTGCTCAGGTTCAGACTAATGCCAGATTTGGGGTTAGGAAGGAATTTAATCGCATGGTCAGATTGGTACGGACTGGGGTGGTGTGTGTGTGTGTGTGGGGGGGGGGGGGTTCTCAGTGTAGTGGGGCTACAGCCTCCACCTGGGATCTCTTGAGTGCATGTTACCAACCTTTTACAGCAGCAGGACCTGGGCTGCTACTGTCCCCATTCTCTCTCTGTGGCAGGTCTGGGTGTGGTGTCTTGTGTTGTGTCAGGGTTGACAATAGTTTTAGGAAAAGGTTAGACTATGGATTTACCCTGGATGGTTTGGATAGGGGTGATCCTGCCTCAGGCAGGGGCTTGGACTAGATGTGACTTCTGGAGGTACCTTTCTGCCCAGCTTCTCTGTGATTCTATGATTCCTCTGGGGTCTGCACAGTTCCCAGTGAAGCAGGGCCTTGTTTTTAAACCCATGAACATCAGAACTTTGTTGTCAAGGCTCTTTTAAACTCTGGTCTCCTGAGCCAGATTGCACTCTTTTTTCACCTGTTGTGATTACAACCAAGGAACTAAGACCTTTCTTTTCCCCCCTCCAGACACCTCCCCCAGATCTCTCCATTTACTCTTGGTAAGTAAAAGTGACACAATTCCAGCATTTCTGTGCTTGCTCCATGGTGTGTTTAATTGCTTGTTAGTCTGGGGTGTTGTGAAAGCACATATGCTAGAGGGTCAATCTTGCCTGGCCCTGTGGGGTAGATGAATGGGGTAGGACCAGTCCTGAGGGCTGGATCAGGCCCATGGACCATCTTCCACCATGCCAGATCCAGTACATGCAAGACCCAGAACCCAATGAAAAGAGGTCAGGCATCCCAAATGCTTGCCTGTGGCCACGGGAACAAGCTGCAGTACAAGGATTCTTCCTACAGTGCTGCAGCTTTCACCTGGGTGCTGCAGGAAGGTTCCTCATCAAGGCTATTAGGCTGGATGACCTAGCTCCAGCCCATGGGTCGTATGTTTGACACCCCTCCTACATACATCAGTTCATAGGTTTCCACACAGCTTGCCTTCCATCTTGGTCTTCCTCATTGACCATGCTGCCTCAGCCTTCCTGGAATCCATGTCCGTGGCAGCATGGCCAAACAGCAGACTGCAAGATAACCACATTCCTTGCCCACAGGTACGCTGGCCCCATGGAGCGAGCAGAGGCAGAACAAGTTCTCAGCAGCCGCTCCGATGGAACCTACTTGGTGCGGCAACGGGTCAAGGATGCAGCTGAGTTTGCCATCAGCATCAAGTAATTCTACCCTTCATGGTCCATCCTATAGCAGGACCAGTTCATGGGCCAAAATGGGGCTCCTCCTCAGGCATAAGGGGCACTAGACAAAAAGTTACCATGTTATCTCCTGTACCATGCACCACCCCACAAATAAGGTTTTTGGAAAGGAGGGTGTAGAAAGCAAGATTTTTTCCAGAATCATGGCCAACTATAGGGCATTGAGTAAGTCCTCCTGGGAACATAGAGTTGCCAGGAGGTGTAGCATCCCAGAAGACAATCTGGATGAGGCAGCTGGAACCTCCTGGCATGGCAGGACAGACCCAGCCATGGGTGGAGCTAGGATTTTGAAAAGGGGGGTGCAGATGGTGTGATTCATCATCCCATAAAACACTTGGCATTTTTATCCAGTTAAAGAGAAACTAGAAGCTTTAGTAATATGCAAGGGGCTAGCCCAATACTCAGTTTAAGATCAAAGGAAGAGCAAATGTAACTATTGGAATATGCACTCATTTACTAGAAATTTTATTTTTAGCTATCTATATAGCAAAGTAGGCAAAAAGTCAAAAGATAATATGTCATTAATCCTCTAATCGTTATAGTTAAATATACATCTCTTATTCAGATTCTTACAGCACATACTTCACTGTCAGTCATGTCTACACCTGAGTTAATGGTCACCTGAGTTAAGGTTTTTAGCTAGAGCTTCAAACGGTCTATCATAGAATCATAGAAGTAGGGTCGGAAGGGACCTTGTAGATCTTCAAGTCCGACCCCCTGCCTGGGCAGGAGGAAAACTGGGCTCAAGTGACCCCATCCAGGTAGGCATCGAGCCGCTTCTTAAAGATCCCCAGGGTAAGAGCCAGCACCACTTCCCTTGGAAGTTGGTTCCAGATCCTAGCCGCCCTAACTGTGAAGTAGTTCCTACGCATGTCTAATCTAAACTTACTCTCCAACAACTTGTGGCCGTTATTCCTTGTTATTCCGGGGGGCGCTAGGGGAAACAAGGTCTCCCCCAAACCCTTTTGGTCCCCCCTAGTGAGTTTGTAGATGGTCACAAGGTCCCCCCTCAGCCTTCTCTTGTGAAGGCTGAACAGGTTCAGGTCCCGTAGCCTCTCATTGTAAGGGCTGCCCTGCTGTCCCCGGATCATGCGGTTGGCCCTCCTCTGGACCCTCTCAATGTTGTCCGCATCCCTCTTGAGCCCCACCTCTATGGGGCTAGGAAATACAAGAAAGACCTTCCCAGAACTGGCTAACAGACAATGACATTGCAGAAGAAAGGTTAGTTTGAATAGAGAAACATTAAGACCATTGAAAAAGAGAGAGAGTTGTTAACACCTATGGCATGGAGAGATTAGCAGGAATCAGGTAGGTGATAATGAGCCCTGAAGTCCATTGACTACCTCAGTGCTGCCTGAATAGAAATGCCACTGCCTCTCCCAGGGATTTTGGGTGGATCAGGAATCAAAGGTGGGTTGTGGGGGGCGGGGGAACTGCCTCACTGCACCCCGCCCTGGATCTGCCCCCTGCAAAAGCAGTAGCAAGACTGTGACATCTTGACTTCTTCATAGCAGTTCTCTCAGACAGCTCAGGGCTTCTTTGGCCAAAGCTACTGCCTCACTAGCGGCGGTGAGAGGGTTAACACTGGACTCCGGCCCTGCTGTTTGCAGAGAAGTAGTAGCCATTTTAGCACAGCATCACACTGCTTCTGTTCCAGGGAAGAAATATCACCTTCCCTGTGTATAAGACAGCTCAATTCTGGAGGGCTGCTTTGGGGGCTGGGGTCGTGGGGGAGGGGAAAGGTGTGCATTTTATGCCAGGAAATATGGTAGTGTCCAACATAAAAGGCCAAGATCTTTTGAATGCCAGGTATGTGGCACTGGTGAGGGGTACAGTAAGAAGAGAATGCCAAGCCCTAGGTGTCCGAGGGTTCCCCATTCCAGATCAATCCTGTCCTAGTATGGAGAGCCCAGGATCAATTCACCAACTGTTGTATGCTGGGCTTGTTGTGTAGGAGCCTATTGGGTCAAATTTCCAGTTGGGGTAAACTGGGAGCTCCCTTGGACTCAGCTCTCCAGTTGAGGGTGGAGTCAAACAACCCAGCTCCCAGGATGCGGCCAATCAGCTCTGGCTCCTTGGGATCCATGGGCTGAATCCCCAGCAGGTGTAAATCAACATGGTTGACCCCATCTTGGCTGTCTGGTTGAGCACCACTGAGCACTGGCATCTGTATCTCCAGGTTCAGTGTGGAGGTGAAGCACATCAAGATCCTGACATCAGAGGGGCTGTATCGCATCACAGAGAAGAAGGCCTTCAAAGGGCTCGTTGTAAGACCCCCAGTCTTGGGATGGCAATGGGGTGCATTGGTTGGAGCAGGGGAAGCTGGGAGCCAAGATGCCTGGGTTCTCTCCTTGGCTTGGGGAGATGGGTGCGGAAATAGCAGTTGAAGCAGGGAAGGGTGGGAGACAGGACCCCTGGGTTGTCCCCAGGTCAGGGAGGGGAGTGATGTTTAGTGGTTGAAGCGGGGGTAGGGGCAGGGCTGGGAGGCAGGGAATCTGTGTTCTCTCCCCAGCTTGGGAAGAGAAGTAGGGGGCAATATTTGGAGATAGCCAAAGCTGGGAGTGAGGGTACTTAGATTCTATCCCCAGGTGATTACAGAAGGGCAGGTTTGGAGCCCAGATGCCTAGGTTTTATGTTGGGCTCAGGGAAGGGGGAGTGAGTTAAGTCTTTTGGTAAAAGCAGAGGCCTTGAGAGCCCAGATGCCTGGGAGTCACCAGCCTCTCCTCAGGGACCCAGCTGACACCCCCCTCCCCTTTCTCCATCTGTGCCCCTGCAGGAGCTGGTGGAGTTCTACCAGCAGAGCTCCCTCAAGGACTGCTTCAAGACCCTTGACACCACCCTGCAGTTTCCCTTCAAGGATCCTGAGCGACGGAGCACCCCCCGGCCTCCTGGTATGGCCCCCATATGTACTCAGCTCCCAGCCCCCATGTCTTGGGGGAACCATGCCCGTGTCCAAGCCCTGGGACTGGGCAGAAGCCCCTCTCCCCTCCTGATGCAACTTCCATCCCCTGCAAAATCATTTTGAGGTCAAATCTCTCTGCTTGTGTGGGGGGGAAAAATAACCTTTTTGGCAACAAAAAACCTGAAGCTTTTGCCCCCAAACAGGAGGGAAATGCAATGTTGGCATTTTTTCAGGGCAATACCCCCCATGTCCAGGCTTCTCTTGGATCAAGGGGGTGATGGGGCAAGGGGTTCTCAGGCCCTCTGGCCATAAGGAGAAAGTACCATATCTTCTTGCATATGCTGCACCCCAGAATATAATAAGCACCTTTATTTTAAAGGCAGAAGGACTCGGGGCGGGGAAAATAAAGATTTTATAGTAAGTCACTGGAGCCCCTGCCACACATTACATATATTACACAATGAACTGATTTGATCGTGCAATAAATTTAGACTGGCCACACCTGCAAAGTCATTGTCACACCCTAAAAGTGTCCATCCAGCTATAAAAAGGAGTTACCCAGCTGCCAAATAAGTGCTTGAAAATGTGTAACAGCTTTATACCTCATTTCTATCTAGCTTTAATTTGTATGTGTGATGGGGCCCTGAGTATCAGCAGCTAAAGCAAAGCCTGTTCCTAGTTCTGCTCCCTATGAGTTATGGGATCATTTTATTTTCAGTTGTCCCAGACAGAAATGGCTTTTACAATATTTCTTGAATATACCAAGCATTACAATTTCCAGCAGCTGGTTCTGGTGTGAGGAAGTACATGTTGTATGTTGGAAAATATGGTAGGGGGATTGGCAATTGCCCTTAGAAACTGGGTGGAGCTGTGAGCTCCCAGCTGATCTACCCCAGCCCCATAGAATCATAGATAAGTGGGGCTGGAAGGGATCTCCAGAGGCCACATCTAGTCCAACCCCCAGCCTGAGGCAGGATCAGCCCTGTCCAAACTATCTCAGACAAATTCATCATCTGTTCTAACCTCCTAGCAAAACTACTGTTAGCCCAGAAAAGACCAGACATCATACCCTGAACCCGCTACAGGTAAAGCAGGGGGACTATGTCCTGCGGCTGTAAAAGACTGTTAATATATGTTGGAGAGATCCCAGGCAGAGGACATACTCCTGCTGCAGAGGAGAGCAGCCCCCACTTCTCCCCAAACCATATCAATCTGACCAGGGGACAACATTCCTTCCTGTCCTCCAATATGGTGTCAGTCTCATTCTGAGCAGAGGGGCAAGATCCTTTGCCTAGGACCCTCTGGGGTTTCCTAGCAGAAACATTGGCACAGCATAGTCACCATCCCCAGCCTGGGCTGTAGCCAACACCCAATGCATCTAGGGAAGGTGTAACAGGGTGCCATCCCCAGGGTCATTTGAAAATGCTTGGAAGCACTCCAGAATCCATTTTTCAGATTTTAATTTGCTTCTGGGAACAGACTCTGCTTTCCTTGCCTGTCACAACTTGTTGTTACATTGGGTTCTACAAGGGAGGCTGCCCCAGGGCTTCTCAGATCTGTTTTTGGTTCTCAAACACCAACAGGTGATGAACTCCTGCCTTAATGGCTCTTTGCATGACTCCAACCTTCCCTTATTGTGCCCCATGTCTCACAGGTGTTGTCTGCATCTTCTTCTCACTTTGTTGGGGTCTCAGCTAACGTAGCTTCTGCCCCTTTTATATACCTAAGCCTTCCAGCTCAGACCCACTATTCTGGGCCCAGCTTTGAGGCACTAGCTTCAATCAATCTGCTCTAGGCCCCTGGCCCTGTGGTGCCTTGCTCTCTGGTCCCCTGTAGTTGCATCCCTGTGGGCGCTAATGAGGTCTCCACTTCCCTTACACCTGCATCCACAAACCACTGGATTAAACTACAACATAAATAGTAAGCCCCTGAGCTATAACAAACAAAGGTAATGGAGGCAGTTAGCCTGCTTACCCATTGGCTCTACTTCTTTGAGTCCCCACTGCGGGTTGCTCTCACTTGTAGAGCTGCTACAGCTTTGCTTGGAGCCTTCAGGAGTCCACTCTCTGTCACAGCCTGGGCTTCTCTGGCTAGCTCAGACCTGGGCTTATATAGCTCTGGCCTGAGCCCTCTCCCAGTCACCTGACAGCCCCAGTTAGCTGACCAGCCTGCAGGGCTTAGCTTTTAACCCCTGCTCTACTGGCAGGCTGTGCTCTGAAGACTCTGGTCAAAAGGGCTGCTCTGCTTCCTAGTAACAGGGATAGGGTTCCCTGTTACAGAATAAAAAAACCCTTGACATGTAGCAGCAAGGGCAGGGGGTTGATAGAATTCCTTCCCAGCCCCTGCAGCAACCTTCAAAGCCCAGAGGCTTGAGAAAACCCCTTAGTAAAATACAGGTATTACTGTGCCTAGTTCACCCCCCACCAGTGGCTCTCCAACCTCTTCTTGGACTTGTCCAGTGATGGAGACTCCAGCTTCCCTGGGAGTCTATTCCACTGCCTCCCTGATCTGAGAGGGAAGAATTTTGTCCTGATAGCCAGTTGAAACCTACTTGGCTGTAACTTCAAGCCATTGGTCCACTAGGACTGGAGCATCAATCCCACTGACAAGTCATATGGCCCCATGGCAGGTCTGTAGGTTCCAGTCTGGTGGCCTCTAGAAAGGGACGCTGTCATGGTGTGGGAGCAGATAGAGTCCATGTTGCAAGGGAAGGGTCTGGGAGCCAATCGTCTTGCAAGTTGCCTTGAGGGGTGGAGCTTGGTAGGTGTGGCAGCTGTCTCTGTGGTGACGGTGTCCCCCCCACTGCAGGAGGAGGGCTGCGGTACTTTGGGTCAGCCAAAGCCCGATATGACTTCTGTGCACGGGACCGGACGGAGTTGACGCTGCAGGAGGGCGATGTCATCCGCATTCTGTCCAAGAAGGGGAACCCGGGCTGGTGGAAGGGCGAGATCTATGGGCGGGTAAGTGCAGGGATGGGCAGGGGGGGTGGAGGGATGCACACACCATCTCCTACATGCAGATGCCATCTGCACACATGCCCATACCACACATACCATTTACACATGCATACCATGTACATGTATACAACATCTGCACACACCTGCTATCTGCACACACATGCAAGCACGTCATCTATCTGCACATGCCATCTACATGCATACGCACACACAATCTTACATGTGCATGCCATCTACAGGCACACACAATCTACAGGTGCATACCATCTACATGCATATGCCATCTACACACATGCCATCTACATGCACACACCATATCCTATACATGCATGCACATGCACACACTTACCGTCTCCTACAGACACACACACATGCCATTTTCTACACACATGCATACATGTGTGCCATCTACTACATACACACATGTGAATCATCTCCCATACATGCCCACATGTGCATATACACATGTGCACATACACGCACCCAGAGAGTAGTGGTGGACAGGTTGTACTCAACCTGGCGAGATGTGAGCAGTGGGGTACCCCAGGGCTCAGTCCTCGGGCCCGCACTGTTTAACATCTTCATCAGCAACTTGGACGAGGGGGTGGAAAGCACACTGTCCAAGTTTGCTGATGACACTAAGATGTGGGGCGAGGTGGGCACACTTGAAGGGAGAGAGAGGCTGCAACTAGATTTAGACAGACTACAAAAGTGGGCAGATGAGAATAGGATGGGGTTCAACGTAGACAAATGCAGGGTGCTGCACCTTGGGAGAAGGAATCCACAGCAGACATACAGGCTGGGGAGTTCCCTTCTTGAAAGCACAGAGGCAGAAAGGGAT